>NC_136799.1:5981581-6151581 GCF_951216825.1 Electrona antarctica | reverse complement strand
CACTGTCCTCTACAGATACATACACTGTCCTCTACAGATACATACACTGTCCTCTACAGATACATACACTGTCCTCTACAGATACATATACTGTCCTCTACAGATACATATACTGTCCTCTACAGATACATACACTGTCCTCTACAGATACATATACTGTCCTCTACAGATACATACACTGTCCTCTACAGATACATACACTGTCCTCTACAGATACATACACTGTCCTCTACAGATACATACACTGTCCCTCTACAGATACATATACTGTCCTCTACAGATACATACACTGTCCTCTACAGATACATATACTGTCCTCTACAGATACATATACTGTCCTCTACAGATACATATACTGTCCTCTACAGATACATATACTGTCCTCTACAGATACATATACTGTCCTCTACAGATACTGTCCTCTACAGATACATATACTGTCCTCTACAGATACATATACTGTCCTCTACAGATACATATACTGTCCTCTACAGATACATATACTGTCCTCTACAGATACATATACTGTCCTCTACAGATACATACGTACAGATAGAAGAGAGATATCATGGTGGTTTCATTTTACAGCAACAGAACAGGCTCTGGTGGTCGTATAGCACGGAGGAAAGAATGGATAAAAGGACAGAGCAGAGAAGAAGAGAGGGAGAGTAATAGTGGTTGGGTGGAGGTGTGTAGAAAGAGAGGGACAGTAATAGTGGTTGGGTGGAGGTGTGTAGAAAGAGAGGGACAGTAATAGTGGTTGGGTGGAGGTGTGTAGAAAGAGAGGGACAGTAATAGTGGTTGGGTGGAGGTGTGTAGAAAGAGAGGGACAGTAATAGTGGTTGGGTGGAGGTGTGTAGAAAGAGAGGGACAGTAATAGTGGTTGGGTGGAGGTGTAGAAAGAGAGGGACAGTAATAGTGGTTGGGTGGAGGTGTGTAGAAAGAGAGGGACAGTAATAGTGGTTGGGTGGAGGTGTGTAGAAAGATAGGGACAGTAATAGTGGTTGGGTGGAGGTGTGTAGAAAGAGAGGGACAGTAATAGTGGTTGGGTGGAGGTGTGTAGAAAGAGAGGGACAGTAATAGTGGTTGGGTGGAGGTGTGTAGAAAGAGAGGGACAGTAATAGTGGTTGGGTGGAGGTGTGTAGAAAGAGAGGGACAGTAATAGTGGTTGGGTGGAGGTGTGTAGAAAGAGAGGGACAGTAATAGTGGTTGGGTGGAGGTGTAGAAAGAGAGGGACAGTAATAGTGGTTGGGTGGAGGTGTAGAAAGAGAGGGACAGTAATAGTGGTTGGGTGGAGGTGTAGAAAGAGAGGGACAGTAATAGTGGTTGGGTGGAGGTGTAGAAAGAGAGGGACAGTAATAGTGGTTGGGTGGAGGTGCGTAGAAAGAGAGGGACAGTATTAGTGGTTGGGTGGAGGTGTAGAAAGAGAGGGACAGTAATAGTGGTTGGGTGGAGGTGTGTAGAAAGAGAGGGACAGTAATAGTGGTTGGGTGGAGGTGTGTAGAAAGAGAGGGACAGTAATAGTGGCTGGGTGGAGGTGTGTAGAAAGAGAGGGACAGTAATAGTGGTTGGGTGGAGGTGTGTAGAAAGAGAGGGACAGTAATAGTGGTTGGGTGGAGGTGTGTAGAAAGAGAGGGACAGTAATAGTGGTTGGGTGGAGGTGTGTAGAAAGAGAAGGTGTGTAGAGAAAGAGAGGGACAGTATTAGTGGTTGGGTGGAGGTGTAGAAAGAGAGGGACAGTAATAGTGGTTGGGTGGAGGTGTGTAGAAAGAGAGGGACAGTAATAGTGGTTGGGTGGAGGTGTGTAGAAAGAGAGGGACAGTAATAGTGGCTGGGTGGAGGTGTGTAGAAAGAGAGGGACAGTAATAGTGGTTGGGTGGAGGTGTGTAGAAAGAGAGGGACAGTAATAGTGGTTGGGTGGAGGTGTGTAGAAAGAGAGGGACAGTAATAGTGGTTGGGTGGAGGTGTGTAGAAAGAGAGGGACAGTAATAGTGGTTGGGTGGAGGTGCGTAGAAAGAGAGGGACAGTATTAGTGGTTGGGTGGAGGTGTAGAAAGAGAGGGACAGTAATAGTGGTTGGGTGGAGGTGTGTAGAAAGAGAGGGACAGTAATAGTGGTTGGGTGGAGGTGTGTAGAAAGAGAGGGACAGTAATAGTGGCTGGGTGGAGGTGTGTAGAAAGAGAGGGACAGTAATAGTGGTTGGGTGGAGGTGTGTAGAAAGAGAGGGACAGTAATAGTGGTTGGGTGGAGGTGTGTAGAAAGAGAGGGACAGTAATAGTGGTTGGGTGGAGGTGTGTAGAAAGAGAAGGTGTGTAGAGAAAGAGAGGGACAGTATTAGTGGTTGGGTGGAGGTGTAGAAAGAGAGGGACAGTAATAGTGGTTGGGTGGAGGTGTGTAGAAAGAGAGGGACAGTAATAGTGGTTGGGTGGAGGTGTGTAGAAAGAGAGGGACAGTAATAGTGGCTGGGTGGAGGTGTGTAGAAAGAGAGGGACAGTAATAGTGGTTGGGTGGAGGTGTGTAGAAAGAGAGGGACAGTAATAGTGGTTGGGTGGAGGTGTGTAGAAAGAGAGGGACAGTAATAGTGGTTGGGTGGAGGTGTGTAGAAAGAGAGGGACAGTAATAGTGGTTGGGTGGAGGTGTAGAAAGAGAGGGACAGTATTAGTGGTTGGGTGGAGGTGTGTAGAAAGAGAGGGACAGTAATAGTGGTTGGGTGGAGGTGTAGAAAGAGAGGGACAGTAATAGTGGTTGGGTGGAGGTGTAGAAAGAGAGGGACAGTTATAGTGGTTGGGTGGAGGTGTAGAAAGAGAGGGACAGTATTAGTGGTTGGGTGGAGGTGTGTAGAAAGAGAGGGACAGTAATAGTGGTTGGGTGGAGGTGTAGAAAGAGAGGGACAGTAATAGTGGTTGGGTGGAGGTGTAGAAAGAGAGGGACAGTATTAGTGGTTGGGTGGAGGTGTAGAAAGAGAGGGACAGTATTAGTGGTTGGGTGGAGGTGTAGAAAGAGAGGGACAGTAATAGTGGTTGGGTGGAGGTGTGTAGAAAGAGAGGGACAGTATTAGTGGTTGGGTGGAGGTGTGTAGAAAGAGAGGGACAGTAATAGTGGTTGGGTGGAGGTGTGTAGAAAGAGAGGGACAGTAATAGTGGTTGGGTGGAGGTGTGTAGAAAGAGAGGGACAGTAATAGTGGTTGGGTGGAGGTGTGTAGAAAGAGAGGGACAGTAATAGTGGTTGGGTGGAGGTGTGTAGAAAGAGAGGGACAGTAATAGTGGTTGGGTGGAGGTGTGTAGAAAGAGAGGGACAGTATTAGTGGTTGGGTGGAGGTGTAGAAAGAGAGGGACAGTAATAGTGGTTGGGTGGAGGTGTAGAAAGAGAGGGACAGTATTAGTGGTTGGGTGGAGGTGTAGAAAGAGAGGGACAGTAATAGTGGTTGGGTGGAGGTGTGTAGAAAGAGAGGGACAGTAATAGTGGTTGGGTGGAGGTGTGTAGAAAGAGAGGGACAGTAATAGTGGTTGGGTGGAGGTGTAGAAAGAGAGGGACAGTAATAGTGGTTGGGTGGAGGTGTAGAAAGAGAGGGACAGTAATAGTGGTTGGGTGGAGGTGTGTAGAAAGAGAGGGACAGTAATAGTGGTTGGGTGGAGGTGTAGAAAGAGAGGGACAGTAATAGTGGTTGGGTGGAGGTGTGTAGAAAGAGAGGGACAGTAATAGTGGTTGGGTGGAGGTGTGTAGAAAGAGAGGGACAGTAATAGTGGTTGGGTGGAGGTGTGTAGAAAGAGAGGGACAGTATTAGTGGTTGGGTGGAGGTGTAGAAAGAGAGGGACAGTAATAGTGGTTGGGTGGAGGTGTGTAGAAAGAGAGGGACAGTAATAGTGGTTGGGTGGAGGTGTGTAGAAAGAGAGGGACAGTAATAGTGGTTGGGTGGAGGTGTGTAGAAAGAGAGGGACAGTAATAGTGGTTGGGTGGAGGTGTGTAGAAAGAGAGGGACAGTAATAGTGGTTGGGTGGAGGTGTGTAGAAAGAGAGGGACAGTAATAGTGGTTGGGTGGAGGTGTGTAGAAAGAGAGGGACAGTAATAGTGGTTGGGTGGAGGTGTAGAAAGAGAGGGACAGTAATAGTGGTTGGGTGGAGGTGTGTAGAAAGAGAGGGACAGTAATAGTGGTTGGGTGGAGGTGTAGAAAGAGAGGGACAGTAATAGTGGTTGGGTGGAGGTGTAGAAAGAGAGGGACAGTAATAGTGGTTGGGTGGAGGTGTAGAAAGAGAGGGACAGTAATAGTGGTTGGGTGGAGGTGTGTAGAAAGAGAGGGACAGTAATAGTGGTTGGGTGGAGGTGCGTAGAAAGAGAGGGACAGTAATAGTGGTTGGGTGGAGGTGCGTAGAAAGAGAGGGACAGTATTAGTGGTTGGGTGGAGGTGTGTAGAGAAAGAGAGGGACAGTAATAGTGGTTGGGTGGAGGTGTGTAGAAAGAGAGGGACAGTATTAGTGGTTGGGTGGAGGTGCGTAGAAAGAGAGGGACAGTAATAGTGGTTGGGTGGAGGTGTAGAAAGAGAGGGACAGTAATAGTGGTTGGGTGGAGGTGTGTAGAAAGAGAGGGACAGTAATAGTGGTTGGGTGGAGGTGTAGAAAGAGAGGGACAGTAATAGTGGTTGGGTGGAGGTGTAGAAAGAGAGGGACAGTAATAGTGGTTGGGTGGAGGTGTAGAAAGAGAGGGACAGTAATAGTGGTTGGGTGGAGGTGTGTAGAAAGAGAGGGACAGTAATAGTGGTTGGGTGGAGGTGTGTAGAAAGAGAGGGACAGTAATAGTGGTTGGGTGGAGGTGTAGAAAGAGAGGGACAGTAATAGTGGTTGGGTGGAGGTGTGTAGAAAGAGAGGGACAGTAATAGTGGTTGGGTGGAGGTGCGTAGAAAGAGAGGGACAGTATTAGTGGTTGGGTGGAGGTGTGTAGAGAAAGAGAGGGACAGTAATAGTGGTTGGGTGGAGGTGTGTAGAAAGAGAGGGACAGTATTAGTGGTTGGGTGGAGGTGCGTAGAAAGAGAGGGACAGTAATAGTGGTTGGGTGGAGGTGTAGAAAGAGAGGGACAGTAATAGTGGTTGGGTGGAGGTGTAGAAAGAGAGGGACAGTATTAGTGGTTGGGTGGAGGTGTGTAGAAAGAGAGGGACAGTAATAGTGGTTGGGTGGAGGTGCGTAGAAAGAGAGGGACAGTAATAGTGGTTGGGTGGAGGTGTAGAAAGAGAGGGACAGTAATAGTGGTTGGGTGGAGGTGTAGAAAGAGAGGGACAGTAATAGTGGTTGGGTGGAGGTGTAGAAAGAGAGGGACAGTAATAGTGGTTGGGTGGAGGTGTGTAGAAAGAGAGGGACAGTAATAGTGGTTGGGTGGAGGTGTAGAAAGAGAGGGACAGTAATAGTGGTTGGGTGGAGGTGTAGAAAGAGAGGGACAGTAATAGTGGTTGGGTGGAGGTGTAGAAAGAGAGGGACAGTAATAGTGGTTGGGTGGAGGTGTAGAAAGAGAGGGACAGTAATAGTGGTTGGGTGGAGGTGTAGAAAGAGAGGGACAGTAATAGTGGTTGGGTGGAGGTGTAGAAAGAGAGGGACAGTATTAGTGGTTGGGTGGAGGTGTGTAGAAAGAGAGGGACAGTATTAGTGGTTGGGTGGAGGTGTGTAGAAAGAGAGGGACAGTAATAGTGGTTGGGTGGAGGTGTAGAAAGAGAGGGACAGTAATAGTGGTTGGGTGGAGGTGTAGAAAGAGAGGGACAGTAATAGTGGTTGGGTGGAGGTGTGTAGAAAGAGAGGGACAGTAATAGTGGTTGGGTGGAGGTGTAGAAAGAGAGGGACAGTAATAGTGGTTGGGTGGAGG
This sequence comes from Electrona antarctica, assembly GCF_951216825.1. NCBI lineage: Eukaryota > Metazoa > Chordata > Actinopteri > Myctophiformes > Myctophidae > Electrona > Electrona antarctica. The sequence goes on along the minus strand of NC_136799.1, from coordinate 6,145,737 downwards.
TGTGTAGAAAGAGAGGGACAGTAATAGTGGTTGGGTGGAGGTGTAGAAAGAGAGGGACAGTAATAGTGGTTGGGTGGAGGTGTGTAGAAAGAGAGGGACAGTAATAGTGGTTGGGTGGAGGTGTAGAAAGAGAGGGACAGTATTAGTGGTTGGGTGGAGGTGTAGAAAGAGGTGTGAAAAGAAGGAAGATCGAGGGAATGACTGGTAGAAATAGTGTTGCCATGACAACCTGCTCCCCTCTCACAGAGGCAACCCTGCCTGCCATCACCCCCCCCCACACACACACCCCAAACCCCACACATACGCCACAACCCCCACACCCCGAACCCCACAAGAGTCATTCAGAGGAGAGTCCGGAGCCGGCCACTTCTGCCTCCATGTGGTTGTACAAGGTTACTACATCCTCCAGATGTGGAATGTCTTATATTGAGTAATGTCTTGCGAAAACAGGCTTTAAAGGTTCACTTATATTTATGCTCACGGACTTCAGCTGCTATCGGTAAAGACAAATAATTGAAAAACAAAATCGCGCACGCGCAACCCCTACTAACGCACCCTTCAGGGAGTGTTGGGCGGGCGGGGCTCTACGTCCTCCCGGTGGGGGCTCCTCACTTGCAGGCGAGTCAGTAGGATACAATAGCAGTAACACACACATGTGTGTGGGGAGGAACTAATTGGCATGATGACATTATGAGGAGGGTGTAAAAAAGCTAAAACTGCTTCCCTTTCGTCTTTGCAGTCGCGTAAATTTGTGCTACTGTAATTCAAATGAGTCAAAGCATATATAGCATATATATATATAGCATATATATATAACTTATCGTCTGCTTATCAGAATTGAGAATTAAAAAATATGTTTTAACAAACAATTTTAAATATATTTCCATCAACTGAAATGATGAGCCGATTACAGCTTCCTTTCTCAGTTTTTGGGAGGTGTAGTTCCAGACTCTATTAGGGGTAGGCAACCTTAGGCACGGGGGCCAACATTGGAACAGGGAAGGGTGATCACTGGCACACTGGCATAAGTGTGAGAGAGGTTTTTGAGGGGCGCTAGCCCCTCCTATAAACAGCTATAGTGTAGATTCTGTCTGAACACGAACATTAAATGCCATTGACAATGAATGGAGAATTTACGTCATTATGTGTCTAGGCAAATCGGCAAATCAGCTGAGCAAATTGGCCACCCTTGGCCAATAAGGGACCACCATTCTTGATGATGATGTACGATGATGTACAATGATTAGAGCGTCCCTCACTTCACACAGGTGTGATTATTCTATTTTTTGAGTGGTGCAAACCACTCCAACAACCAGCTTTGTCTGTATCTATGTTTGTGTACCTGTGTACCTGTCCGTGCAAAGGTGAGCATGGTTACTATGGACACTGACATTACGTCAGACCACAGCTGATCAGACTATATAAGACCTTGCACCACTCAGTTCACACGGGTGTGATTTTTTTTTAAATGATTGAACATTGACATTGTTGATATGGCACACCGACTATCAAGACAATGAAAACATGACACTTCATGTCCAAAAGGTTGCCGACCCCTGTTCAGAGATTGTGGAATAGTTTGGTCTGGCTACGCGAGACGATGTTCCAACTTCCAACTCACCTTGCTTGGTGTCCTGTCTTCTCCTGGCGTTGTGGGAAGAGGACCTGGGGGCAGGCTGGTCCCCCACACTCCTCCTAGCACCTCGCTGGTTCTGCTGAGTGGAGGAGCTGGGGGTGGTGGTGGTGGTGGTGGTGATGGTGGTGGGCACTGGAGAGGAGAGGAGAGGACAGGACAGCGGTTCTCAAACATGTGCACGGTTCCACATCAACCGACACAAAGACGTCCACTTTACTCCTTGAAGCATCACAGGGTACCAAGTAACCAACAACATTGAACTGATTTTACTGCTGGTGAATGATATTTAGCAGTAATAGTGAGTATATGCACATGCATCACTTTTTCCACCGTGCCACCGTTTCTTTTTTGAATCACTTTTTCCACCGTGCCACCGTGCCGTCTTGGGTGCGGCAAGTCGTGCGGTAAAGTACTGGGAGCTGGTGGTAAGTGTGGCGCTCCACCTCAGTAATGAATCTCCCAGGGGTCTACAGCGCATTGCAACGAGGATAGACCACCTCAGTAATGCATCTCCCAGGGGTCTACAGCGCATTGCAACGAGGATAGACCACCTCAGTAATGCATCTCCCAGGGGTCTACAGCGCATTGCAACGAGGATAGACCACCTCAGTAATGAATCTCCCAGGGGTCTACAGCACATTGCAACGAGGATAGACCACCTCAGTAATGAATCTCCCAGGGGTCTACAGCGCATTGCAACGAGGATAGACCACCTCAGTAGTGAATCTCCCAGGGGTCTACAGCGCATTGCAACGAGGATAGACTCGTGCGTTCTTGGCCGATACCGACAATAAGCCTCTCCGACCTACTTTACTGTATGATGATTGGCCCGGGCGGATTGACATAAAAAGAAAAAGCACCAATAGTTGTTTGCGATGCGGGTACCTGTGTGAGTGGGCGTGGCCTCTGAAGAATGCTGGTTGGCTGGAGGGTTTGGAAGCGAGGGGTCAGGGTTCACAGGGCCTGTCACCACGCCACCCAGGGACGAGCTCAGGAGCCGGCTCTGATTGGAGGAAAAGCAGTCAATCAGTGGAGTGAAGTTAACAGCCAGTAAACTAGTAGTCAGTGAGTCAACTAGTCAGTGAGTTAACCAGCCAGTCAATAAACCAGTGTGTACCTGCAGTTCCAAGTGGTTTTGTTGCATTTTCTCCAGTTCCTCCAGTCTGTTGAGATGTTGTTCCAGTCTGTGTGACACTCTGTCCTCCTCCTCTCTGCTCCTCCTGTGGTCCTCTCTGCTCCTCCGCAGCACTCCTTCCTCCCTGCACACAGAGCACCGGGAGGAGGTCACACGTCGAGGATCAATCCAAAGTTCTTCCAACCACAGTCTGAAAACTCACCTCTTCAGTCTCCGTGTGGAGCTGACAGCAACTAAACGTGCCGACACTCTTTTGCACCTTAATATCTAATCATTCTAATGTCATGTAGCTGTTAACCTGCTGTTAGTGTGGACCTACCGAAATGTCACCACCTCACCCCTCTAATGTTTAACCTCACATACTGTACATGTAGATAGATATCCTAGGGCCTATTCATAGGCCCTAGGTATGAATAGAATAGGCCAGTATGAATACAATAGGCCATTAGAATTTGTGTTTAACCTCACGTAATGTACATATCTTAGATTTGTGCCTCTCATGTTTTTATTTTGTCTTTATTTTTTATTTTCTCCTTGCTCCCCTGACCTCCCCTCTCTTTTTTTAATTCTTCTTTCTGAAAACAACGGGAAAATAATGGAGCTTGCGGACAACCTGTACAACCTGTGACGAGTCTTTAAGAGAGTTGGAGTTGTGCGAGCTACAACCTGTACAACCTGTGACGAGTCTTTAAAGGAGCATTCAGTGATTTGGGTGATTTGGAAAACCACCCAGTCCGCCCCGGTAACAAAATGTGCACATGCACGCTCTACAGTGGGGGGAAGTGCAACAGGCCAACAGCATGTGCACCAAAGCCCGCCCCCACTCGATCATGATTGGAGGAAGGCCCCACTCATCCTGATTGGATGAAGGTTTTGCCACCCGCCACCAAAACTGAAACTAGGGTTTTTTGACCCCAGGGGCTCACTGGGGACAGGGAGGAACTCCTTATATGGTCAGCACACTCTATAGTAGGGAGGATTATCCAGAAAAAAAGAAAAAATAAGTGATATTTGAATTAAGTCAAATCACTGAATATACCTTTAAGAGAGTTGGAGTTGTGCGAGCTACAACCTGTACAACCTGTGACGAGTCTTTAAGAGAGTTGGAGTTGTGCAGCTACAACCTGTACAACCTGTGACGAGTCTTTAAGAGAGTTGGAGTTGTGGAGCTACAACCTGTACAACCTGTGACGAGTCTTTAAGAGAGTTGGAGTTGTGCGAGCTACAACCTGTACAACCTGTGACGAGTCTCTAAGAGAGTTGGAGTTGTGGAGCTACAACCTGTACAACCTGTGACGAGTCTCTAAGAGAGTTGGAGTTGTGCGAGCTACAACCTGTACAACCTGTGACGAGTCTTTAAGAGAGTTGGAGTTGTGCAGCTACAACCTGTACAACCTGTGACGAGTCTTTAAGAGAGTTGGAGTTGTGGAGCTACAACCTGTACAACCTGTGACGAGTCTCTAAGAGAGTTGGAGTTGTGGAGCTACAACCTGTACAACCTGTGACGAGTCTTTAAGAGAGTTGGAGTTGTGGAGCTACAACCTGTACAACCTGTGACGAGTCTTTAAGAGAGTTGGAGTTGTGCAGCTACAACCTGTACAACCTGTGACGAGTCTTTAAGAGAGTTGGAGTTGTGGAGCTACAACCTGTACAACCTGTGACGAGTCTTTAAGAGAGTTGGAGTTGTGCGAGCTACAACCTGTACAACCTGTGACGAGTCTTTAAGAGAGTTGGAGTTGTGCAGCTACAACCTGTACAACCTGTGACGAGTCTTTAGGAGAGTTGGAGTTGTGGAGCTACAACCTGTACAACCTGTGACGAGTCTTTAGGAGAGTTGGAGTTGTGGAGCTACAACCTGTACAACCTGTGACGAGTCTTTAAGAGAGTTGGAGTTGTGCAGCTACAACCTGTACAACCTGTGACGAGTCTTTAGGAGAGTTGGAGTTGTGGAGCTACAACCTGTACAACCTGTGACGAGTCTTTAGGAGAGTTGGAGTTGTGGAGCTACAACCTGTACAACCTGTGACGAGTCTTTAAGAGAGTTGGAGTTGTGTGAGCTACAACCTGATAGCCAACCTGTGACGAGTCTTTAAGAGAGTTGGAGTTGTGCGAGCTACAACCTGTACAACCTGTGACGAGTCTTTAAGAGAGTTGGAGTTGTGCAGCTACAACCTGTACAACCTGTGACGAGTCTTTAGGAGAGTTGGAGTTGTGCAGCTACAACCTGTACAACCTGTGACGAGTCTTTAAGAGAGTTGGAGTTGTGTGAGCTACAACCTGATAGCCAACCTGTGACGAGTCTTTAAGAGAGTTGGAGTTGTGCGAGCTACAACCTGTACAACCTGTGACGAGTCTTTAAGAGAGTTGGAGTTGTGCAGCTACAACCTGTACAACCTGTGACGAGTCTTTAGGAGAGTTGGAGTTGTGCAGCTACAACCTGTACAACCTGTGACGAGTCTTTAAGAGAGTTGGAGTTGTGCAGCTACAACCTGTACAACCTGTGACGAGTCTTTAGGAGAGTTGGAGTTGTGCGTGCTACAACCTGTACAACCTGTGACGTGACAATCAAAGTATCAAACTGAATCCGATATGAACTTTTTATTATCATCATCAGGCTGTGTTACCACATTATTACTGACTGACACAGATCACTCAAACAATATGAATGAATGACAACCAGAATTTATGCGCATAATTCGCGCAACGCAAGGCATTATTTGTGTGTGTGTGTGTGTGTGTGTGCGTGCGTGCGTCCTACCTGTTTGTGACCACCAGCGTCCTCAAACTATCTGCTACTTGAGACATGGTCATCTCCAGGTTACCCTGAGCCTGCCACACACAATACTAGTATTAATACTAAATAAAATAAACATGTACATAAAGAAATAAAACAAACAACAACAACACCACGGTAAATAAGCATGTTGCTGCTGCCGGGCAGGAACCATGTACATGTACTGTATCTCCATATTTCAACGTACTTAACACCCTACTTCGTTGTACAAAGCGTCTTGCGAAAGCAGCAAAAATAGCCGATCTTGGCCGTGGCTCAGCGGTCCAGGCACCTTGGCTGGTAAACCAGTCTGGCAGTGTGCCGCGGGTTCGACTCCCGATCCCGACGGCCTTTACTGCATGTCACCCCCCCCCATCTCTCTCCCCATTTTCTGTCAGCCTACTGTCTATCGCTCCATTAAAAATATATAAAATAAAGGCGAAAGCCACAAAAAAAAACATTTAAAAATAGCCGATCTTATGCAAGCTCACAATGTGCCGCAGTAGTGCTGCACGATTAATCAGAAAAAGGTCGTGATCCAGATATATAGACACCTATGCGATTTCTACATTTCAGCAGGAATCGTGCAGTTGGATGTAAAATTCATATTTAGTTGTTCTTGTGCTTTTGTTACAAGAGAGAGGTTTAATTCAAGCACTTTGATGTTGTCCGTTTAAACTAAAGCCACAGTAGTTGGCTCCAGGTGCCACATTTTTAATGTAGTAATGTTCAGCAATTTATTGTCTTTAGTCTATTGACTAAAGACAATAAATATTGTCATGGAAAGAAATGAGAATCGTGTGAGAATCGCGATCCATCGTGATGGTGGAAAATCGAGATTCACATTTGAGCAAGAATCGTGCAGCACTATGCTATGTTTCTATGCTACGTTTCTATTTTAGAAACATTTTAAAAGAGAAAGTGGCAATGACGAGTATTAAGCTTGTGACTAAATAATAACTACATTGGATACATTGGAACACAGATTTATTTCTTTAATTGACAAATAAGTAACGGGATTCCACCTGACAGTGACTGTATCATGTATCATGTGTATATATATATATACATATATATATATATATATATATATATATATATATATATATATAAATATAATATATATATATAATATATATATATATATAAATATTATAGTCATAATAATGCTAGAAGGCTTTCTTAGCTTTATTTGTAGTTGTTACGTCCCCACCAAAGAGATCCAGGTGTTATTTTGTGCAAAAGTGCATTATTGGCTATTTCCCCTACCATAAGCCCTCAATGAATTGCATTGAATTGAATGGGGCATTGGGTTGTTGTGCTAATTTGCTTATTTCCATCGCTCAAATAAAAAATCACACCCGTGTGAACTGAGTGGTGTAAGGTTTTATATAGCATGATCAGCTGTGGTCTGACGTAATGTCTGACGTAATGAAATCACACAAAATATGTTAAGTAAAAAAAGCTATCATTTTTGATAAATGTATGTATCACACCCGGATGTGATTTCACAACTGGCTGTTTTTGCGCAGAGAAAATGACCACGGTTGCTACGGTCATCCAGTTCACCCGGGTGTGATTTAATTACGTCAGAAATTATTTTGAACATAGCAACCATGGTCATTTTTTTATGCACACAAAAGCCAGTTGTAGGAGTGGTTTACACCACTCAAAAAAAGAAAATTGTATACATCCTCTTTTCATAATGTAAATAGTATCCCAAGCGGCACACTTTACTACTTATTTCGATGGAAATAAGCGAATTAGCACAAAAACCCAACCCCCATTGAGGGCTTATGGTAGGGGAAATAGCCAAAAATGCACTTTTGCACAAAATAACACCTGGACCTCTTTGTTGGGGACGTAACAACTACAAATAAAGGTAAGAAACACTTCTAGCATGGAATTCTCCTTTAAGTTAAAAACTTAAAATAGATTTTTCGTTGCAGTTAGTGTATCGTTAATATATATTCTTTCAGAGCGAATGTTTTTAACTCAAATCTTTTCTTCTAGGGGGGTCCCTGGAACAACATATTTTAAGATGGGGGTCTTCAGCCAATTACATATAATTTTGGAGCTCCTTGACATGAAATAGTTTGAGAACCACTGACATTGAAACATAGGTTTTTCAGAAAACTGTCATGATTTAGAAGACATTTGTGGAATCAATTCTCAGTTCTCAATGGCTTAACCCATTTTGGGTGGGAACCCTTTTGGTGTTAGCATTATGTTATGCTTTAGCTATTGAAAAATAGCAGATCTACAAGCTCATAGCGCGCCACCGAGTGGCGCGCTACGAGCTTGTAGGTCTGCTATTTTTGAAAAATCAAAGAGCGACTGACATAGAAACATAGCTTTTTCAGAAAACTGTCAGGATGTGGAAGACATTTTTAGAATCTGATCTCAGGTCAAAATGGGTTAATACAGCCCTACATATTATGTACCTTGATCAGAGGAGCGGTAGCGGCCACCGCGGCAGCCGTTACCATGGCGCCCAGTCCTGCTGGGACGTCCGGCGTCGACTCCATCCTCTGACCAAGAGCTCCGGGCTCTAACAGCTGCACTTTCACCTCCCTCCTCATGGGGGCGCTCTGAGACCTGAGCGCAACAGGGAGGAGCAAGAAGTGGAACCAAAGATGCTTTAATGTAGAAAGATAGGCCTACATGCTTCACCGCTACACGAACCAACCGTGGCCTACGTGCTTCACCGCTACACGAACCAACCGTGGCCTACATGCTTCACCGCTACACGAACCAACCATGGCCTACATGCTTCACCGCTACACGAACCAACCGTGGCCTACATGCTTCACCGCTACACCAACCAATGAACCGTGGCCTACATGCTTCACCGCTACACCAACCAACCGTGGCCTACATGCTTCACCGCTACACCAACCAATGAACCGTGGCCTACATGCTTCACCGCTACACGAACCAACCGTGGCCTACATGCTTCACCGCTACACCAACCAACCGTGGCCTACATGCTTCACCGCTACACGAACCAACCGTGGCCTACATGCTTCACCGCTACACCAACCAACCGTGGCCTACATGCTTCACCGCTACACCAACCAACCGTGGCCTACATGCTTCACCGCTACACCAACCAACCGTGGCCTACATGCTTCACCGCTACACGAACCAACCGTGGCCTACATGCTTCACCGCTACACGAACCAACCGTGGCCTACATGCTTCACCGCTACACCAACCAACCGTGGCCTACATGCTTCACCGCTACACGAACACAACCGTGGCCTACATGCTTCACCGCTACACGAACACAACCGTGGCCTACATGCTTCACCGCTACACGAACCAACCGTGGCCTACATGCTTCACCGCTACACGAACCAACCGTGGCCTACATGCTTCACCGCTACACGAACCAACCGTGGCCTACATGCTTCACCGCTACACCAACCAACCGTGGCCTACATGCTTCACCGCTACACGAACCAACCGTGGCCTACATGCTTCACCGGCGCTACACGAACCAACCGTGGCCTACATGCTTCACCGCTACACCAACCAACCGTGGCCTACATGCTTCACCGCTACACGAACCAACCGTGGCCTACATGCTTCACCGCTACACCAACCAACCGTGGCCTACATGCTTCACCGCTACACGAACCAACCGTGGCCTACATGCTTCACCGCTACACCAACCAACCGTGGCCTACATGCTTCACCGCTACACGAACCAACCGTGGCCTACATGCTTCACCGCTACACGAACCAACCGTGGCCTACATGCTTCACCGCTACACGAACCAACCGTGGCCTACATGCTTCACCGCTACACGAACCAACCGTGGCCTACATGCTTCACCGCTACACCAACCAACCGTGGCCTACATGCTTCACCGCTACACGAACCAACCGTGGCCTACATGCTTCACCGCTACACCAACCAACCGTGGCCTACATGCTTCACCGCTACACCAACCAACCGTGGCCTACATGCTTCACCGCTACACGAACCAACCGTGGCCTACATGCTTCACCGCTACACCAACCAACCGTGGCCTACATGCTTCACCGCTACACCAACCAACCGTGGCCTACATGCTTCACCGCTACACCAACCAACCGTGGCCTACATGCTTCACCGCTACACGAACCAACCGTGGCCTACATGCTTCACCGCTACACGAACCAACCGTGGCCTCCATGCTTCACCGCTACACCAACCAACCGTGGCCTACATGCTTCACCGCTACACCAACCAACCGTGGCCTACATGCTTCACCGCTACACGAACCAACCGTGGCCTACATGCTTCACCGCTACACGAACCAACCGTGGCCTACATGCTTCACCGCTACACGAACCAACCGTGGCCTACATGCTTCACCGCTACACCAACCAACCGTGGCCTACATGCTTCACCGCTACACCAACCAACCGTGGCCTACATGCTTCACCGCTACACCAACCAACCGTGGCCTACATGCTTCACCGCTACACCAACCAACCGTGGCCTACATGCTTCACCGCTACACGAACCAACCGTGGCCTACATGCTTCACCGCTACACCAACCAACCGTGGCCTACATGCTTCACCGCTACACCAACCAACCGTGGCCTACATGCTTCACCGCTACACGAACCAACCGTGGCCTACATGCTTCACCGCTACACCAACCAACCGTGGCCTACATGCTTCACCGCTACACCAACCAACCGTGGCCTACATGCTTCACCGCTACACCAACGAATGAATGCTCTCGTAAGTGTGGGCGCCGCCGTCTGGGCGTCAGATCATCTCCTGAACATCACATGATTACTGTGCTGGATATGAGCGTCGCAGTCCTGCAACCCGGCGAGCGGAACGGAAGACAATTTCCAATTTAATGCATTTTTTCCCGTTCATAAAGTATTTATTTAAAGACCTGTAAGCCTCGGACAAAGTCAACTCGGATCGTGACAACTCATGACAACAAACACAATTTTTGGGCCGAACAAATAATTAGAAAGAAGACAAAAAAGCTCAACACTTATTTTCTTGTTTTTCTTTCTTCTAATTATTTGTTCGCCCCAAAAAGTTGTTTTTGTTGTCACGATCCAAGTTGGCCTTGGCCAAGTAGGCTTACAGGTCTTTAACCCCTTTTGGTGTTAGCATTATGTTATGCTTTAGCTATTGAAAAATAGCAGATCTACAAGCTCATAGCGCGCCACCGAGTGGCGCGCTATGAACTTGTAGGTTTGCTATTTTTTAAAAATCGAAGAACGACTGACATAGCTTTTTCAGAAAACTGTCAGGATGTAGAAGACATTTTTAGAATCTGATCTCAGGTCAAAATGGATTAATAAATACTTTATGAAACGTCTATGGGAAGCATGGATTGGAAATGTTCTTCCGGAGCGCTCGTCGTCATGAAAGGGGGCGGGACTGTGACGCTCTATAGAGCGTCGCAGTCCCGCCCCCTACCAGGGCCCAGGAAATGATTCTCCGTTAATTTTCCTCATAGACATTTCAGAAAGTATTTATTTAAAGACGTTTACGCCGCGGACAAAGCCAACTCTTGTCGTGACACATCATGACAACAAACAAAATTTTTCGGGCCAAACAAATAATTAGAAAGAAGAAAAGAACGGCAGGTTACAACACTTTGTTGTTTTTCTTCTATGAAATTATTTGTTTGGTCCAAAATATTGTGTGTGTTGTCATGATTTGTCACGACTCGAGTTGGCTTCGTACGACGCTTAAAAGGTCTTTAAATAAATACTTTTTGAAATGTCTATGGGAAAAATGCATTGTGATTCATTTCCTGGGCCTGGCGTCGTCATGAAAGGGGGCGGGACTGCGACGCTCTATATCACCAGAGTGCATTGCTGCTGGGACAGAGAAAGGTCGGACGACAACAAAGTAGATTTTCTCCTGATTTGTCTCTCTGAAAAATGCCAGAATATTCTGAGGATTGTGTGGTTTATGAAGAATGTGTCAAAAATGGACTTTCACTGACGATGGGGCCAAATAATTGGTCTGAAGCAAGGTTATTATAGTCACAACGGAAAAAAAGACAAAACGATAACTAACTGAAACTGTATTGTGTGTTTACAAAACTAACTAAAACTAACTGCTATGATAGACAAAATGCCATTAGTTTTTGTCAAGTTTAATCAGTAACTGAATATTCTTTTTTTAAATGCTATTTTTTCTTGAGTTCTTAATTACACAATATAATACTTATTTGTCAGGAAAAGGGCAGAACAAACTAAAACTAGCACTAAAACTAATAAAAACGAAGCTAAAACTAAAATAAAAAAGCACACCCGTGTGAACTGAGTGTAAGGTCTTATATAGCCTGATCAGCTCTGATCTGACGTAATGTCTGACGTAATGAAATCACACCCGGGTGAACTGGGTGACCGTAGCAACCATGCTCATTTTTTGAGCACAGACAGACAGACAGACACGTAAACTAACAAAGCCAGTCGTAGGAGTGGTTTACACCACTCAAAAACTAATCAAAACTAGCAAACCCGCTCGAAAAACTAAATAAAACTAACTGAATTAGGGGAATAAAAGTCAAAACTAACTAAAACTAAAAATCCCAAACTAATATAGAACATTCGGTCAGAAGCTGTGTTCGTGTTCACTTCTCCCATTGGAAGTGAACCACAGTGTGACCACTGACCGTCCTAAAGGGTCAAGCACCTACAGTACGCCAAAGGTGTACTGCTTGCTTTTCCATCTCTTGTCTCGGGTAGAACCAAAGACAAAACAATAGAACGTTTGGAACCAAATCGACCCTTATGGGTCTGTAACTCTGAGAGTGTAACGGGTCCATTTGGGTCCATTTGTACACTCTCAGAGTTAAATTAACATTGATTTTACAATATAAATTGGGGGTCCCAGAGATAGAAATGCCATGTCAAACTGGGGGTCCTTGAAATTAAACGGGTTGAGAATCACTGCTACAGCCATAACAATCTTCTCTATATGGGGGGTCCCTGGCATATCTCTTCAAATGGGTGGTCCCTGGCATATCTCTTCAAATGGGTGGTCCCTGGCATATCTCTTCAAATGGGTGGTCCTTGGCATATCTCTTCAAATGGGGGGTCCCTGGCATATCTCTTCAAATGGGTGGTCCCTGGCATATCTCTTCAAATGGGTGGTCCCTGGCATATCTCTTCAAATGGGGGGTCCCTGGCATATCTCTTCAAATGGGGGGTCCCTGGCATATCTCTTCAAATGGGTGGTCCCTGGCATATCTCTTCAAATGGGGGGGTCCCTGACTCCCTGCCATATCTCTTCAAATGGGTGGTCCCTGGCATATCTCTTCAAATGGGTGGTCCCTGGCATATCTCTTCAAATGGGTGGTCCCTGGCATATCTCTTCAAATGGGGGGTCCCTGGCATATCTCTTCAAATGGGTGGTCCCTGGCATATCTCTTCAAATGGGGGTCCGTGGGGCCAATTAGTGTCAATGTGGGGGTCCTTGACGTAAAAACGTTTGGGAACCACTGAATTAGACTTAACATAACATATGTTAGAAAGGATTAACCCATTCTGGGCGGGAACCCCCTTCGGTGTTTCAAGCATTATGTTATACTTTAGCTATTGAAAAATAGCAGATCTACAAGCTCATAGCGCGGCACCGAGTGCCGCGCTACGAGCTTGTAGGTCTGCTATTTTTTTTAAATCGTGAAAATGTAGTGCACATCTTTGAATATATATTCTTTCAGAGCAAACGTTTTTTTAACTCAAATCCTTGCTTCTGAGGGGTTCCTGGAACAACATTTTTCCAGATGGGGGTCGGCAGGGCAAATGCAGATAATTCTAGGGGGTCCTTGACATGAAAAACTTTGAGAACCACTGACATAGAAACATGGGTTTTTCAGAAAACTGTCAGGATTTAGAAGGCATTTGTAGAATCGTCCACAGGTCTAAATTGGTTAAAAGTGGAAATGTTCTGCCCCCTACTGGATCTCTTCAACCACAACACCCTGGTGGCTCTTGACTAGTTCCAGTGTTGATTTTGACAGCACATTTTGCTTTAGTTTTTTTGAATAAATCTTAAATTAGTTTGTTTTAGTCATATTTTAGTCACCCTGGACTTGCGTGTTGCGTCACTCACGGAACCTACTTTGAGAAACCCTAAATGCTTACATGGTAAACAAACGGAAACACAGAATGCAGAGATGGATGACATAGAGCAGTAGCATAGGGAGGAATGGAGACAGATGGCAGAGATGGATGACATAGAGCAGTAGCATAGGGAGGAATGGAGACAGATGGCAGAGATGGATGACATAGAGCAGTAGCATAGGGAGGAATGGAGACAGATGGCAGAGATGGATGACATAGAGCAGTAGCATAGGGAGGAATGGAGACAGATGGCAGAGATGGATGACATAGAGCAGTAGCATAGGGAGTAATGGAGACAGATGGCAGAGATGGATGACATAGATCAGTAGCATAGGGAGGAATGGAGACAGATGGCAGAGATGGATGACATAGAGCAGTAGCATAGGGAGGAATGGAGACAGATGGCAGAGATGGATGACATAGATCAGTAGCATAGGGAGGAATGGAGACAGATGGCAGAGATGGATGACATAGAGCAGTAGCATAGGGAGGAATGGAGACAGAATGCAGAGATGGATGACATAGAGCAGTAGCATAGGGAGGAATGGAGACAGAATGCAGAGATGGATGACATAGAGCAGTAGCATAGGGAGGAATGGAGACAGATGGCAGAGATGGATGACAGAGCAGTAGCATAGGGAGGAATGGAGACAGAATGCAGAGATGGATGACATAGAGCAGTAGCATAGGGAGGAATGGAGACAGAATGCAGAGATGGATGACATAGAGCAGTAGCATAGGGAGGAATGGAGACAGATGGCAGAGATGGATGACATAGAGCAGTGGTTCTCAGCTAAATGATGGCGAGTTGGTAACCAAATGGACACTTAACTCTTGAGATTGTAAAATGAAACCTTCATTTTTTTGCTCTCAGGAGTTAAATTATTGTTATACATCTGCATTAATTAATTTACAAGAGGTCTGAACAATTTTAAAATGTAGAAGAATTTATATTTTTGATCAACGTTTGCCTGTTAATATCTCTCCTATATGGTGCCACTGCCAACATCAACACTGCATGGAATATACAACGAATCTTATCCAACGACAACAAAATCCAAGTCTTGGCTGAATCTCATCAAATAAATGGTGGTCCGTGGCTCAAATGCCGAATAAATAATAAATGGTAAATGGTAAATGGTGCATTTATATAGCGCCTTTATCCAAGGCGCTTTACATAGATTGTGCATTACATTCACCCATTCACACACACATTCATACACCGACTGCGGCAGAAGCCATGCAAGGCACTAGCCAGCACATTGGGAGCAATTTGAGGTTCAGTGTCTTGCCCAAGGACACTTCGACATGTAGACAGGAGGAGCCGGGATTCGAACCGCCGACCCATGGATCATTGGGCGACCTGCTCTACCTCCTGAGCCACAGTCGCCTGTGACAGCCTTGATATGAAAAGGGTTGAAAACCACTGACACAGATCATCAGCATAGGGAGACATGGACATGGACTGACAGGGACAGGGTCAGGGAGGAGACATGGACTGAAGACAGACAGGGACAGGGTCAGGGAGGAGACATGGACTGAAGACAGACAGGGTCAGGGAGGAGACATGGACTGAAGACAGACAGGGACAGGGTCAGGGAGGAGACATGGACTGAAGACAGACAGGGACAGGGTCAGGGAGGAGACATGGACTGAAGACAGACAGGGACAGGGTCAGGGAGGAGACATGGACTGAAGACAGGCAGGGACAGGGTCAGGGAGGAGACATGGACTGAAGACAGACAGGGACAGGGTCAGGGAGGAGACATGGACTGAAGACAGACAGGGACAGGGTTAGGGAGGAGACATGGACTGAAGACAGGCAGGGACAGGGTCAGGGAGGAGACATGGACTGAAGACAGGCAGGGACAGGGTCAGGGAGGAGACATGGACTGAAGACAGGCAGGGACAGGGTCAGGGAGGAGACATGGACTGAAGACAGACAGGGACAGGGTCAGGGAGGAGACATGGACTGAAGACAGACAGGGACAGGGTCAGGGAGGAGACATGGACTGAAGACAGGCAGGGACAGGGTCAGGGAGGAGACATGGACTGAAGACAGACAGGGGCAGGGTCAGGGAGGAGACATGGACTGAAGACAGACAGGGACAGGGTAAGGGAGGAGACATGGACTGAAGACAGGCAGGGACAGGGTCAGGGAGGAGACATGGACTGAAGACAGACAGGGGCAGGGTCAGGGAGGAGACATGGACTGAAGACAGACAGGGACAGGGTCAGGGAGGAGACATGGACTGAAGACAGACAGGGGCAGGGGCAGGGAGGAGCCATGGACTGAAGAGAGACAGGGACAGGGTTAGGGAGGAGACATGGACTGAAGACCGACAGGGACAGGGAGGAGACATGGACTGAAGACAGACAGGGACAGGGTCAGGGAGGAGACATGGACTGAAGACAGGCAGGGACAGGGTCAGGGAGGAGACATGGACTGAAGACAGGCAGGGACAGGGTCAGGGAGGAGACATGGACTGAAGACAGGCAGGGACAGGGTCAGGGAGGAGACATGGACTGAAGACAGGCAGGGACAGGGTCAGGGAGGAGACATGGACTGAAGACAGGCAGGGACAGGGTCAGGGAGGAGACATGGACTGAAGACAGACAGGGACAGGGTCAGGGAGGAGACATGGACTGAAGACAGACAGGGACAGGGTCAGGGAGGAGACATGGACTGAAGACAGACAGGGACAGGGTCAGGGAGGAGACATGGACTGAAGACAGACAGGGACAGGGTCAGGGAGGAGACATGGACTGAAGACAGACAGGGACAGGGTCAGGGAGGAGACATGGACTAAAGACAGACAGGGACAGGGTCAGGGAGGAGACATGGACTGAAGACAGACAGGGACAGGGAGGAGACATGGACTGAAGACAGACAGGGACAGGGTCAGGGAGGAGACATGGACTGAAGACAGACAGGGACAGGGTCAGGGAGGAGACATGGACTGAAGACAGATAGGGACAGGGTCAGGGAGGAGACATGGACTGAAGACAGACAGGGACAGGGTCAGGGAGGAGACATGGACCGAAGACAGACAGGGACAGGGTCAGGGAGGAGACATGGACTGAAGACAGACAGGGACAGGGTCAGGGAGGAGACATGGACTGAAGACAGACAGGGACAGGGAGGAGACATGGACTGAAGACAGACAGGGACAGGGTCAGGGAGGAGACATGGACTGAAGACAGACAGGGACAGGGTCAGGGAGGAGACATGGACTGAAGACAGACAGGGACAGGGTCAGGGAGGAGACATGGACTGAAGACAGACAGGGACAGGGTCAGGGAGGAGACATGGACTGAAGACAGACAGGGACAGGGTCAGGGAGGAGACATGGACTGAAGACAGACAGGGACAGGGTCAGGGAGGAGACATGGACTGAAGACAGACAGGGACAGGGTCAGGGAGGAGACATGGACTGAAGACAGACAGGGACAGGGTCAGGGAGGAGACATGGACTGAAGACAGACAGGGGCAGGGTCAGGGAGGAGACATGGACTGAAGACAGACAGGGACAGGGTCAGGGAGGAGACATGGACTGAAGACAGACAGGGACAGGGTCAGGGAGGAGACATGGACTGAAGACAGGCAGGGACAGGGTCAGGGAGGAGACATGGACTGAAGACAGACAGGGACAGGGTCAGGGAGGAGACATGGACTGAAGACAGACAGGGACAGGGTCAGGGAGGAGACATGGACTGAAGACAGGCAGGGACAGGGTCAGGGAGGAGACATGGACTGAAGACAGACAGGGACAGGGTCAGGAAGGAGACATGGACTGAAGACAGACAGGGTCAGGGAGGAGACATGGACTGAAGACAGACAGGGACAGGGTCAGGGAGGAGACATGGACTGAAGACAGACAGGGACAGGGTCAGGGAGGAGACATGGACTGAAGACAGACAGGGACAGGGTCAGGGAGGAGACATGGACTGAAGACAGACAGGGACAGGGTCAGGGAGGAGACATGGACTGAAGACAGACAGGGACAGGGTCAGGGAGGAGACATGGACTAAAGACAGACAGGGACAGGGTCAGGGAGGAGACATGGACTGAAGACAGACAGGGACAGGGAGGAGACATGGACTGAAGACAGACAGGGACAGGGTCAGGGAGGAGACATGGACTGAAGACAGACAGGGACAGGGTCAGGGAGGAGACATGGGAACAGAAGAGAAGACAACAACAACAAGGGACTAGTATACCTCTTGTTCAGAGCTGCCAGGACCGCTCCTCTCTCTCCTGCAGGGTAGTGGGAGATCAGGACCTCAGAGCCTGGAGCAGCTTCCACACCAGAACCAGCTCCCCTGGCAGTACCAGCTACTGAGACGGAACCAGCTTCCAGAACAGAACCAGCTACGGGTTCGGAACCAGTTAGTGGACCAGGCACAGCTTCCAGAACAGAACCAGCTACGGTTTCGGAACCAGCTCCGAGACTGGATGCAGTTAGTGGCCCAGAACCAGCTCCCCTGGCAGAACCAGCTCCCCTGCCAGAACCAGCTCCCCTGGCAGAACCAGCTCCCCTGCCATAACCAACTCCCCTGGCAGTACCAGCCCTCCTGGGAGTACCAGCTCCTGGGAGAACCAAATCCAGGGAAAGGTTACAATTAAATCAAGGTTTAGTTTCATATAGCTGCACACTGATCAACCTAATTAACCAAAATATGTAAACACAAACATTGTCCCAACACAAACATTAAATGCCATTCATAATGAATGGCCAGTTTTACGTCATTGTCCCAACACAAACATTAAATGCCATTCATAATGAATGGCCATTTTTGAGTGTTTGTGTAAACAGTGAGGACACAAATTGTGATTGGCCGGAATGAGATGATGTAAGTCTTTTTTTTTGCAGATAAATCATTAATAGGTTCATTTAGCAGTTTAGTTAACCATTGAATTAACAGCTACGTTTTAATAAGTACAATTTAATGGGTAAAACGTTTAGTTGACAGTTTAGTTAAACATACTAGTTCATGAGTTAACTGACACAATCTTACCCCGAGCAGAGGACTGTCTGTCTGTGAGCAGTCTCTTATGTCTGACAGGATCCTGCAACGCGCACACACGCACACTAAGTATTAATATACTTACATTCAAACTTCAGGCCTGCAATTTTCCAAATGCCATTTTACCATTGTCTGCCATTTGTAACGCTCAAACACGAGTACTTGGTTTTGTGCCGGTGTTTTGTGGACCGAAAATAGCCGATCTACAAGCTCACAGCTTCTTCCATTTGAATCAAGCTCACAAATTAAATGATTCATTGCAGGATTCAACTATTGCAGGGGTGTACCATCTGACTGTCTGTCAAATGTTCAAGGTTTCTCTATTTAGCTAATTATGATTCATGGTATACTACTATACTTGACATTACTGGAAACCACTAGCACCATTTCATTTCGGGTTTATGATCCGGTCGGGAGCGGATGATATCGTTACGTCATGTTGTAGTATTGTTTTGTAGTCGACAGGCAGGAACAATCAAACAGAACTTTATTTTACCTCAAACCGATTTTTATCATTAAAAGCTGCAGGCTACGAGAGCTTTTATTGTTATTCTTCCGGTTTGAGGGAAAAGGAAGTTCCGTTTGATTGTTCCTGCCTGTAGACTACAAAACAATACTACAACGTCATCATCCGCTCCAGACCGGTTCACACGGCACTTTTGGAGCAGAGACGAGGCTTTCCTCCGAGGTGGAAAGCCTGGTGAGGCGAGGTTAGGAAACCACTGCATGGTTTCAGTTAATTAAAGCCTGGTGAGGCGAGGTTAGGAAACCACTGCATGGTTTCAGTTCATTCCAGTATGTTATGATTCGATTCAATTCAATTATTCAGCTACATTTTAACAGCCAAATTTATATCATTTATAATACTATAATAAAGCAGTAAAGAATTATAAAGGTATTCTTTCCTCAAAGATAATAGATGTGAAATACCTGGTTTTCTTTGGTGGCTCGTCTGGACGTCACTGATCTGTTCTGTTTTCTCTCTGCGGTTAATCCATTGAGACCTGGAACGCATCCATGTCACGTTAGCGTTTAACCACATTAACCATTAACCCATTTTGGGCGGGAACCCCTTTTGGTGTTTTAAACATTATGTTATAATTTAGCTATTGAAAAATAGCAGATCTACAAGCTCATAGCGCGCCACCGAGTGGCGCGCTATGAACTTGTAGGTCTGCTATTTTTGAAAAATCGTTAAAATGTGCCTCAAATCTTTCCGAAAATTGTCATGATTTAGAAAACTTTTTTTTTTTATTTCGACGTCAGGCCTGAATGGGTTAAGGAAGGAATGGTACAATTCAAGGGAGGCTTTAATCACACTTGTCCAGAGCGATGTACAAAGTGCAAGATGGGGGTAAATGGCATGAATGAACCCTAATCATCAACCAATGACAGGTCAAATGGTTTGATTTAAATGAATGGACGTAATTTTAGCCAATCTGTGTGGTAAGAGAGAGCATGTCAATACAATATAATTAGTTATTGTGCAGTGGTTGGAGTTAGTGGTAGGTGGTATGAATTGATATGGCAATAAATCGATGTATGAATCGATACAGATGCTGCTATATGGATTGTGTGGGTGGCGATGCAGTTTTGTCATGTAAACACACGGTGTAGGTGCAATGCACAGTAAAGCCACGAGGTGGCTTTTATTTTCATTTAAAGATGTCTGTGGGCCTGAACGTGTTTTACTCTTCTATTGAGACGTGTTAGTAATTACTTCACTCCATTAGGAGTGCACATAAAACGTACAGATTGTTGCTAACATTACTGGGAGAGTGCCGGTTGTTTGTGTGTGTGTGTGTGTGTGTGTGTGTGTGTGTGTGTGTGTGTGTGTGTGTGTGTGTGTGTGTGTGTGTGTGTGTGTGTGTGTGTGTGTGTGTGTGTGTGTGTGTGTGTGTGTGTGTGCGTGCGTGCGTGCACGTGCGAGTGCGTGTGTATGCATGCGTACCCGTGTGTGCATGCGTGTACAAACCCTGGTCAACTTTCTGCCGTGGTTCTTTGAGTTCTTCTATCCTGGTGGGTCGATGCTGCTCGGACAGCGACTGAACAGGAAACTGCGCCGGAACCGTGTTGGAGGGCGTTGGCGTCACTGAACCCAATCCCGCCTGGGACTCGTGGCCTTGGTCAGGGAACAAGATCCTCTGGGACTCATGGCCTCTGTCGGGGAACAAGATCCTCTGGGACTCGTGGCCTCTGTCGGGGAACAAGATCCTCTGGGACTCGTGGCCCTGGTCGTGGAACAGGATCCTCTGGGACTCGTGGCCTCGGTCGGGGAACAGGATCCTCTGGGACTCGTAGCCTCGGTCGGGGAACAGGATCCTCTGGGACTCGTGGCCTCGGTCGGGGAACAGGATCCTCTGGGACTCGTGGCCCTGGTCGGGGAACAGGATCCTCTGGGACTCGTGGCCTCGGTCGGGGAACAGGATCCTCTGGGACTCGTGGCCTCGGTCAGGGAACAGGATCCGCGTGGAGCGGATCAGAACCGCCGCGGCGTCAGAACTGCAGCTGGAGTCTTCGTCCGAGTGCATAACCCTTCACTTGACATAAAAGCACAGTCGAAATGTAAAGAAGAATACAATAAAGTCCTGCACACTGTCTTCAAATGCAGTTAAAACGCTTTAATGGGGAAACCACAGCTCTATAAGACCTTCGTCAGGCTATCTTGACAAAGATAGCCTGACAAACGTCTTTATAATATAGACCGAAACGTTGAATATTGCAAAACAAAGGCTATGTATTAAATATATTATATCGTAAAATTAAGTATTCAAATGTATTTATTTTTTCACAGCATTAAATGGTCATGATTCACCAGGATCCTGGATGGCTTGATCGATTCTAGGCTTAAAATAATTTATATAAATATTTTTGGAAAAATGAATGGGGTCTGGATCGATTGAACCAGAAACTGGCCAACACTGCTAAGCCCTTAGATAGGTTTATTCTCTGTGTCATATAATAAATGCTTGGCACTTGCCTATATCAGTGTGTGACTACCCTTTTAGTGTATTATTCCATGGACCGACACCACTGCAAGGATTGGTGTGCGTAGCGTCCTTTTGCATAGATTTTCTAAGAGCCAACTCTTCCGAGGCATGGTGCCCACTAGTCTGTTTTGGTGACATATTTCCCTAGTGCTCACTCTTCTGAGGCTCCCAGGTTTCCTGGTCTGCCCACTCTGGGTTTTGGTGCCCATATTTCCCTAGTGCTCACTCTTCTGAGGCTCCCAGGTTTCCTGGTCTGCCCACTCTGTGTTTTGGTGCCCATATTTCCCTAGTGCTCACTCTTCTGAGGCTCCCAGGTTTCCTGGTCTGCCCACTCTGTGTTTTGGTGACCATATTTCCCTAGTGCTCACTCTTCTGAGGCTCCCAGGTTTCCTGGTCTGCCCACTCTGTGTTTTGGTGCCCATATTTCCCAGGTGCCCAGGATGTTTACAATTTACAATTTAGGCATTTAGCAGACGCTCTTAATCCAGAGCGATTTACATTAAGCAAGAACAAAAAAGCATGGGAATACATCACATATATAAAATGCATTTATCATGAAACATGCGTAAGCTAAGAACGTAACTAGAACATATCTATATAATGACACTATACATATATACTATACTATGCTATACATATGTACTATGAAGTGCTATGACTACATGCAATGCAATTATTGTGCTGTCTACATGACATGCTATAAGTCTGTTTCAAATGCTATCTAAGTCTAAAAAGTGCTATCTAAGGGGGTAGGGTAAGTGCTACGGGCCATGATGGAGTCTGAAAAGGTGGGTTTTCAGACTACGGCGGAAGATTGGGAGATGTTTAGGGGCCCACCCTTCCTGTTAGCATGGAAATGTAACTGTATATAAGGAATTCTAAACGCCTACAAGTACATGCACCTCCGAGTGCCCAGGGGCAGGACAAACAACAATACATGAAACACTTGTGTGAAGTGAGGGGCGTCCACTGTATTTTAATATTGGCCACATGACATCTCACGTCGTCAA
The DNA here is from genome assembly GCF_951216825.1 of Electrona antarctica. Taxonomy (NCBI): domain Eukaryota; kingdom Metazoa; phylum Chordata; class Actinopteri; order Myctophiformes; family Myctophidae; genus Electrona; species Electrona antarctica. The sequence continues at coordinate 6,123,058 of NC_136799.1, read as the reverse complement.
TGTTTGTCTGCTGTCCTAATAAACATTAACAGCCCAGACTTGGTTGCCATTTGATTTACGTCATAAGGGCTCTGTCTAAACCAGTGATTCTCAACCTTTTTTTCACCAAGTACCCAGAAAATTAACGTTTGTTTGTTTCTAAACAAACATTAAAAAAATACCTAGCTCTTACTGCACTAGGGACCAGAGCAAAACAAAGACCATAGACTTCACTGCCATATTGTAATTTTTAAAAGCCATGCATTAAATTCTGCACTGTGCACTGACTTTTTTTTTAAAATGTGTACAGTACTATGTAACCGTGTTTACATAACAATAAATACATTTTACCAATAAGGTCCCCCTCAGCAGCTGTCTACTGTCTAGTCTAGTGCAGTGGTTGTCAACGTTTTTTCAACAAGTACCACCTCAGAAAATATCTGGCTCTGCAAGTACCATCATTATGACTTATGTTAATATATATAAGAATATAGTAGTGTGGTGGTGCATGTTGTTTACGTGCAGAAACACATTGCCCTGTCGGCTCTAGTTGGGTGTTTTCACCGTTTACTTGTCTTTAGATAGACGGGGATGTTTTTGGGGGCTACCAAAACAAATAATACAATAATAGCTCAGACTCAGGTAAACAGGGCTAAGCTCAGACTAGCGCTTTGCTGTACTAACTTATGTACACTAGTAGTACAGTAGTTTGATTGATTGAAATATGTATTAACAGTTTGCAGAATTACAGTACATTTCAAGCACAAACTCAATACAAAGACTGTTAACTGTGAGTGGACGACCCAATTAAGCATTACACTTGTTTACAAGAGGGTCCACCACCATGTTCAATTCATCATGTACTATAGTTACTTTAAACCACTGATAATATATAACATATTAATAACAGTGTAATAATGTTTACCTGCACTGGGCTGACGAGCTGTGTACTGTAGGCGTTCAAACTTCCCGCTTCATGCGCGAGCTTCTTGTATTCGTGAACGAATTCAGATAAATGACTTGCAACCCCAGTTAGAACAATGTCTGCCACCACAACATGTGTGTGTTTATAATAACCCAGATAGTGGAAGAAGCTACGAGTCGACTTGAAGCGAAACGTGATTAAAACGTGGCGAACACACACAGAGCAACTGTTACTGAGTGACGACAGCAAAACAAACCATAATAAACTGCAACACACTCTCCAACGGAAAATACAGTACCACTTCCTGCTTCATGCTTCCTACTTCCGGCCCGGTTAAAGTCAACATTAAAAATATATATTTAAATAAACCGTTATTTGTTTTAATAGAGAGAGAGAGAGAGAGAGAGAGAGAGAGAGAGAGAGAGAGAGAGAGAGAGAGAGGCATCGATAATAAAATATGTACTTTATTAAGTATATTTCTTATTTGTACAACATCCATTTGATAAATAAATGAATAAATAAATGGATCCATGGATGGATGGATGGATAAATAAAGGGAGATATTATTGACGATTATATTGTCCATTTGTTCAACATCGGACACTATTCTCAGTAACACAATCTGTCAGTGTCACATGACCTTCAGAGACACACCGGGTCGGTCTGTTGTTGCTCCAGTTCGTTCTAAAGGTCTGATTGATTGATTGATACACATATTCATTCATAAATGCACTATTCATTTTACACAGTTGTTTAATGTCATATTTGGGGGAAATGTCGTCTGTCTATTCGGGTGATTTGTGCGGTTGTTGGTTGCGTCAGTCAGTGTTTTATTTGAAATGTATTGCTAACGAGCTAGCATTAGCCATACTTGCTGTCAGTAGTCAGTGTGTTATTCTCAACATACTTTGTCATTTCAAAGACCCCAGCCCAATTTGATGTGCATTCAGACAGTCCCATTTGATACAGTTAAGGGTCCATTTGGTTCCTAACTTCTAACGCTATGGACCAGAGCTAGTTCGGTAGTTCCTAATTCAATCTATAGCTGGAGACCTTAGCTGGAGACCCCCTGGAACCCCCACAAGGACCCCTGGGTCCAAAGTGGAATCACCTTTCAACTGGCTACTTTTTTTTTTACTGAGCAGGGCTGCCACGAATACAATACTAGTTGTGAAAGGGATATTTCACTTTCAAAACAATATTTTGGTAATTTTAACGTTGTTTGCAGAAAATGCACCACCAACATGCCACAAATAGAGAGAGGTTATTGTATTAAATGATTTAACTTTATAATTGATTTAATTGATGTGTTTTTGATGAACTGTTCCACTGCTACTCATCTTGGTAACCAGAAGGCTCAGATTTGAACCGGGGCGAGCGTGTTTTGGGACGAAGCGTTCTTGTATGCCTGATCTTCAGTATGATGATCCTGGTCGTTCCGGCTGTCAGATGTTAGTACAGCCCCGTCCCGAAGTACTGGGACCACTATCCATCAGGAGAAGCATAGTTCTTACCCATCCCTCAGCCTGATTGGTGGTGGCATGGGATTCCATCTTCAGTTCATATTGTACAGGCGGTACGCTTTTAATGGTGTGGCCCGAAGGGCCTACGTATATCAGGCCATTTATGATATGCCTAATATATATGCCTATATGCCTAAATGGTCAACCCATTGACAGTTTTCTGAAAAAGCTATGTTTCTGTCAGTCTTTCTTTGATTTTTCAAAAATAGCAGACCTACAAGCTCGTAGCGCGCCACTCACGAGCTTGTAGATCTGCTATTTTTCAATAGCTAAAGCATAACGTAATGCTAACACCAAAAGGGGTTCCCGCCCCCAAAATGGGTTAATGGGGTGGCCCGATGTTGAACAGATTTCTAGGGGTGGCTGTAACGAAGACTCTCACTCCCTCTCACAATAGTTCCATATATGGAGACCTCTGGCGTTGACATCAGGTCGATGTAGAATACTCCATATATGGATATGGACGACTGGCCCCGTCATCGTGATTCAGCTGATTGGCATCATCATCGTGACAAGCATTCAGCCGACCCGTGAATAAAGAGGGGAGGAATCTCAATCTATGCTTCGCCTTCCGTACGAGACAGGATATTTTGCCTTTAATTACAACCCAGATATTCTCAGCGATATTTGGCCTTACAACCCAGAGATTGTTGTTTAGGACACCCTGGTTAAGTGATATTTGGCCTTACAACCCAGAGATTGTTGTTTAGGACACCCTGGTTAAGTGATATTTGGCCTTACAACCCAGATATTGTTGTTTAGGACACCCTGGTTAGGTTCTCACCGGACAGTGCGGACACCACTGCGGCGGGTTCTAATTCTAAACACAGACAACCTGAGTTTTGAGTAGTTGTTTTTATACAGTAATAAACCCAGCTGTCTGTCATTAATTTCCCCGTGCCTTCCAGAAGCAGAACCATGGCCGCTGCGCAGGCGACTGAGTCGGACCAGATCAAACAGGTAATGGATTCTCATTCTTTATTTTCTCTATTTTTTTGGGGGCTTTTTGCCTTTTATTGATAGATTTACAGTAGTTTGACTTTGACCGGAAAGGGGGAGAGAGATGGGGGACACGCAGCAAAGGTCGTCGGGACCGGCACTCGAACCCGCGACATGCTGTCAGGCGGGATTACCAGCCTAGGTGCCTGGACCGCTTGGACGGCCCAGGCCATGGATTCTCATTCTAGTCGGCTCCATTACAGCCAGAGGACATTTGCTTTTGGGCTCCCCCATACATTTGGTTTTAACACGGCAGGCACCCATGAATTGTACATACTCTTCACTCTACCACCTTATATTTATGGCATCTTTTACTACTTCTACTTTGAAGGTCATGTAGTCTAAAGGTCATTCAGTCTGCTTTTCACCACCTGTCCTTAGAAATATTGTCCAAATCGAAACACCCTTTCCACCTCTAAACTAACCCTTTCCACCTCTAAACTAACCCTTTCCACCTCTAAACTAAGTTATTCATGCATGTTTATTCACGGTGTGCCGTGGCTGCTGTAGTTCCTTCTATTCCTGCCCCTCCAAAACCTTTACCCACTTGGTTCAGAATGCAGCTTCACAACTTCGTTTTAACTGGCCCGAGAAAATGTGATCAACCATTCTAGGTTCATTGCACTAGCTGCCCATTTCCATTTTTGATTCGAATTTAAGTCACATCTCGATTATTTATGGTATGGGTGTTGTGTTGTGTTGTGTGAGCAGTTCAAGGAGTTCCTGGGAACATACAACAAGCTGACAGAGAACTGCTTCATGGATTGTGTGAAAGACTTCACCACCAGAGAGGTGAAGCCAGAGGAGGTAACGCATTGTTCACCATGGTCTCAATAATTGTTGTTTGATTGATTTGAGTCAAATAGTTCACTGGTTCTCAACCTTTTTAATTTCAAGGACACACAATTTGGTATGCAGTGTATTAGGCCACAGACACCCAAGTACAAATGGCACGAAATTGACCTATACTTATTTGATGCCACTTTCTTAGTTACTCACATACGTTTCCTAACTATCAGTCATTTAGCTTGGTACCCCCTCAAGGACCCATATTTTCACCCATATTTTATCAAAATGTACAACATTTTTCCTAATCAACTTGGAAAAAGTTTCTAATTGAGAATATTTAACTTACAAGTAAACAAATAAGTCTAAATGAACACAGAGACTGACAACTTTATGATAGCTAAAATAATTGTATATACAGATTAGACAGACTATTATGTATTAATTGTGACTTATATATCTGTACTTTCTGTCTGCCTCTCCTCCGCCAGACGACCTGCTCGGAGAGTTGTCTACAGAAGTATCTGAAGATGACTCAGAGGATCTCCATGAGGTTTCAGGAGTATCACATCCAGCAGAACGAAGCCCTGGCAGCTAAAGCCGGCCTGCTGGGTTAGCCTACAACAACCTCCGCCTGCCCTGGCTGGAACCTCCAGGGACGACATCCTGACACCGGACTGGACTGTGTTTGCCGCCTTCATTTGGCTTCACGGGGGTCAGGGCGTCCAAATGGCTCTTTTCGTCTACACAGGGTAACCCAGAACCCTCCAGAACCCTCCATAACCCGACACGTTCCAGAACCCTCCAGAACCCTCCATAACCCGACACGTTCCAGAACCCTCCATAACCCGACACGTTCCAGAACCCTCCATAACCCGACACGTTCCAGAACCCTCCATAACCCGACACGTTCCAGAACCCGTGAAGTTCTGTGGTTAAGTTTGACAAATTCTGAAAGTATACGTTCCGAGTTCAGTTCTACCTCTTGATTACCGGCCCTGATTAGAGGGAAAATAATTTGAAAGCGTGCCATAGCGTATTGAAAGTGAATCCATATCCTGGGAAATACCTTCACGTTGTAGTCAAAAAGAGCCATAAAACCAGCGCCAGGCAGCTGTTCTGCTCCAGAACATTCACATGAAGGTCGGATGTCCCAGAAGATGAGACACAGCTGGACACTTAATACAGAGCCTTGATCCCAGGTCTGTCTCCAGATCCTAAAGCTTAAAAATCTGTATATGTAACTTTGTTTTTGTTAATAAAATGTCATTTTTTGACCAATCTGTATGGTACTGAGTGAAGGTAAAAAAGAAAAGTCTATCTCCCCCGAGTAAGCATGCATGCATGCTCTATTAGCACAGGGGTAAAAATGTCAGCACTTTTCTTACATTTCTTTCTTAAATCTGATCTTTAGTACTAGCTGTCCATTGCAAGTGATCATACTGTAAATGACGTCAACCTGTCGAATAAATAATGTGAGTGAATGAATGAAAATAAGATGAAGATATATATATATATATATATATATAAACAAAACAGCTGGTTGCTTACTGTACAACAGGACAGCATTATAAGGGACGGTGGTGGATCAGTGGTAGGGTGGCCAAGTTTGCTAGTTTAAACCCAGAGTTGGTGTCAAAGTGTCCTTGAGCAAGACACTGAATGTGTATGTGAGAATGGGTGAATGTAATGCACAATGTAAAGGGCCTTGGATAAAGGCGCTATATAAATGCACCATTTACCATATTGTAGCCTAGTTACTAGGCTATGAATTAACGTTTTAGATTAGGATATAGCATACCTAGCCTATAGGCCTATTTATGTATTCTGAATAGGCATGTAGAAAATGCTGTCCAATATTTTTGAGTGGTGTAAACCACTCCTACAACTGGCTTTTTTGAGTGGTGTAAACCACTCCTACAACTGGCTTTTTTGAGTGGTGTAAACCACTCCTACAACTGGCTTTTTTGTGCAGAAAAAATGAGCACTCCTACAACTGGCTTTTTTGTGCAGAAAAAATGAGCATGGTTGCTATGTTCACCCTGTTGTAATGACGTAATGAAATCACACCCGGGTGAACAGGGTGAACATAGCAACCATGCTCATTTTTTCTGCACAAACAAAGCCAGGTAATGAAATCACACCCGGGTGTGATTTCATTACGTCAAACATGATTTCATTACGTCAGACAGACCTAACACCACTCAGTTCACACGGGTGTGATTTTTATTATTAAAATGTAGGTCATTTTATTGATAGTTTAATAGACACATCTCATCTATATTCGCTACAATAGTGTCAAATGAATTCCACGTCCAGGTGACAAATCAAATCATCACATCAATTCAATTTAAAGGGACTTTATTGGCACAGGAAATACATTTCATCCTCTGGCGACCAGATTGTAGGCCTAGTCATGGCCAAAACAAGCTGAATACAAGTAACAATCCATGCAGCCAGAACGCCTAAACAGAGCCTGTGTAACATTTCATCTTTGCAAAAATGTAAATGTCATGAGCTAGTCAGACATTTGAAGCAAAAGGTTCACAACTTGTTTCTATATGTACTTGCAGCCATGTAAAAAATATAGGCATATATAAAAAATCACACCCGTGTGAACTGAGTGGTGTAAGGTTTTATATAGCATGATCAGCTGTGGTCTGACGTAATGTCTGACGTAATGAAATCACCGTAATGAAATCACACCCGGGTGAACTGAGTGACCACTTTCCTAGATCTAGGCTATTGAGCTCTGATCTGACGTAATGAAATCACACCCGGATGTGATTTCACAACTGGCTTTTTTTGTGCAGAAAAAATGACCACGGTTGCTACGGTCATCCAGTTCACCCGGGTGTGATTTAATTACGTCAGAAATTATTTTGAACATAGCAACCATGCTCATTTTTTTCTGCACACAAAAGCCAGTTGTAGGAGTGGTTTACACCACTCAAAAAAATATATATATAAAAGGGTAACTTCTGTGTTTGTATCTACATTAATTCTATACCGAGATGCATCACGTATAGCATAAATCATTTCAGATATTTCATGTATTTAAAAAAAATCACACCCGGGTGAACATAGCAACCATGCTCATTTTTTCTGCACAAAAAAGCCAGTTGTTAAACCAGAAACCTAACCTAGTATTTTTTGTAATTCTAATAAGACTAAAAGTATTTTAGCAACTTAGTCTTAGTGTTACTTTTAGTAGCAAATTCTGATTTAAGCTCGGTCTTTGAACATTCCATTGAACTTTAGGCCTGCCTAGGCTACTTAAACTATCTAGTCTTAGCAAACTAGAAATTAACACTGTTCTGTACTTATACATATCAAATTGTATAGTACAAAACACTGAAGTCCTTAAACCAGAAACCTAACCCTAAGGTAAGTGGGGAACATATAGGCCCCCGTCTGAAGTTAGCTGTGCTGATGAGGAGTCTCGGGACAGAGACAGATGAGAAGAGGCATAGTCTCATAAAACTTTACAGTCCATAGAGCCATATACCTGCAATCATGATCACATTTTGTGTTTTAAAACTCTACTGTGACAAAGTCTTAGGCCTAAGTTTGAATCTTGAAGCTGTATCTTAAAAAGGCAGGGTAAGTATTAATAACCAGAAAATATATTTTCAGGTAGGTGACAACATTTCAGCCAATCAGGCGAGAGTATCCATCAGCTTAGGTCAATTTTGTATATGTTCCAGTTCCAATTTTGTCTGCTCGTTTCTTTGTCATCACTTACATTTACACTTGTTTATTCTGTATCCTGACTGCGATAAAATGTGTATCCCAGTTTCAGTTTCTGAAAATGCAATTTCTGTTTAATAAAAAGCTGGAGACTTGGACTCCTGTTACTGAGGGGAAAAAAACAACACTAGCAATATAGAGTAGGCCTACTATATCACCATATATATATCACCATATTGTACTTGTTAACACTTATTTTAACCAAATAAAATCACTTACACTAGAGTGTGCGACATACACAAGTTTACCCGCCCCTTCCCCCTTTTTAGGCTACTTTCTTTATATGATGATGTCCTGTTTTTTTTATATAGAAGTGTACATTTGTACGTCTCTAAAAATGTTCTGATGAATTGAAAATGGTGGACCCTGTTGTAAACAAGTGTAATGCTTTTATGTGGTGTCATGCTTTCGTCTGAAATGTACCCATTCTGCATACCGTAAATAAAGAAGTTAGCAAGCATTGTTTTTGAAGCAATAAATGTCTGAGTCTGTTCTGTGTTGATGTATTTTTTTTTAAACAAGAGCATATTTGAAGCCAAGACTGTGAAGTACTTCTTAGTTCATACTGTGTTATTGTTTCCATTCCATCCAGCCATTTAAACAAACTGGCATTGAAAGGAGTTGTGTGTGGTTCCTAGAAACAAATACTGGCAAAATAAATCGAGAAAACGATCACCCAGAAAATGTAATATAACTACATGCAAGAGCTACACGGCCATAATTATACGTACATCATCTGTCGAGTTACCATTAAGGTCACATACAGAACAGCAGTTACCAATTCTATCCAGTAGATGGCAGTCTAAGTCCACAAAGATGCACTCAATTGAAAGGTCCCACTGAAAGCAATCCGAGAACCCATCGTGAAAAAATAAAGGAAAAACAGCGCCCTCCTTTCCTATGGATTTGATGTTTAGTCAACAGTCTGTCTCGAGAGACTACACTGAAGGAGACTTTCATAGCCAGCAATGTAAAAGTATTCAGAGTTGTTAAAGCAGCAATGACATCAATTAAATATACCGTTACAAGCTACAAAAGTCCTGTAGGCCTACTCACATTGTGTAACTCAAAAAGTGGCATCAAAATATACTGTCATTACTCATTGTGTGTGTACACACACACACACACACACACACACACACACACACACACACACACACACACACACACACACACACACACACACACACACACACACACACACACACACACACACACACACACACACACACACACACACACACACACACACACACTTGTGAAAAGAGCCCCCTCTCCCCAACACTATAGCTAGCACTGATTCCTAAACAATTAACACAATATGTTTTAGTAGCCTAATATTGTTCCCGCTGTTCTACATAGGCCTACTGCCAACCAACAGGTGAATCAATTACAGATTGAGGCTTTAACCTTTGCTTCCATGCATGTGAAATATATCAGAGACTATTAAGATTTTATATAGAAGATAGTAAGATACTTCTGAACATATTATCGCTGATTTGATCAGTTCAAATGCTCTAATCAAATCGAACATATACCATCTATATACAAGCAAGAGCTTGTGCAACATCATGCTGACCTATATATGGAATACAAATGAAATCAGTTGTGGCGACCGCATGAGAACTTTAATCCATGTCCACTGCAGTGTTGATTTCGTCGACTAAAACCAAGACGAAAAATCTTTCGTCTTTTGCCATGTTTTGAAACCCTATAGCATTTCAAAACATGGCATAAAACCGCAATGGCAACCAAACAGCTTACCTATACATCACATGTATCCCGTAGTAGTGGCTAAACTAAAGGGTCAAAAGAAATGAATGAGCGTCTGCACAGTCTGATAAATATATCTTAAAATATATCTGTTGTCCACTTTGAATGAAATCATGTATTAACCCATTTTGACCTGAGATCAGATTCTAAAAATGTCTTCTACATCCTGACAGTTTTCTGAAAAAGCTATGTTTCTGTCAGTAGTTCTTCGATTTTTCAAAAATAGCAGACCTACAAGCTCGTAGCGCGCCACTCGGTGGCGCGCTATGAGCTTGTAGGTCTGCTATTTTTCAATAGCTAAAGCATAACAGCATAATGTATATAACTTAAGTGTATTTTCTGTTGAGCGTACTAAAGAGCTGCAGACTGGGAGACCTTGTTACTGAACAAACACTTTATATAATGGTTATTACTTGACGATGACTGATTATTATCAGAGCTTTCACGTTTTGATTTTACCTAAAAACTACCAGACCTTTGAATAAAACTAATACAATATCGAAAATGTATATGGAGAAACATGGTATTTGATTAACTGAGGCTTTACTCTACTGTGACAAAAGGTAATATAATAAATATTACATAAGAGGCAACTAACTAGTATTCAGAGAAAATGTCATTCGTCTTTGTCGATGAATATTTCAGGTGGTTACCGTGGGTATAATTACACAATACTTTTTAGAACCTTTTTGGATATCGCAATAAGAAAAACTAAAACGAATTAAAACAAACGAAATAAAATAAACTAATTAAGCCTTTAAAAATACATGTAAATTAAACCCAAACTGGAATTCGGTAATAATAAATCTAAACTGAAAATATAAAGTCAAAACTAAATAATAAAACTAAAAATGCAAAAGACGACGGTATAATAACCTTGATAATGAGTGAACAATAAATAGATTGTCACCATTGCAGCATTTATTTTCACTGTGTATAATTCAACCTCGTTTTGGAAAAATGTTATTGAACTAAATTATCCTTTTTACTTAGCAAAATGTAAGCCATTCATCTGTATTTTACTGCTTGTGACAAATAATTGATTATGTAGGCCTATTCTTATTTTTATAAAGTGGAACTTTGGATTGTCTGTATAGTTTAAATTGTTTTGGGTGGCAGATATGTAGAAGCATCAATCAACCAGAGGATGTGAAATGTACCATATTGTAACCAACTACTAACTCAATTCATAGCCTAGTTACTAGGCTATGAATTAACATTTTAGATTAGGTTATAGCATACCTAGCCTATAGGCCTATTTATGTATTCTGAATAGGCATGTAGAAAATGCTGTCCAAAATATATTTAAAATGTAGGTCCTTTTATTGATAGTTTAATAGACACATATGCATGCACTCATCTATATTCGCTACAATAGTGTCAAATGAATTCCACGTCCAGGTGACAAATCAAATCATCACATCAATTCAATTTAAAGGGACTTTATTGGCACAGGAAATACATTTCATCCTCTGGCGACCAGATTGTAGGCCTAGTCATGGCCAAAACAAGCTGAATACAAGTAACAATCCATGCAGCCAGAACGCCTAAACAGAGCCTGTGTAACATTTCATCTTTGCAAAAATGTAAATGGCATGAGCTAGTCAGACATTTGAAGCAAAAGGTTCACAACTTGTTTCTATATGTACTTGCAGCCATGTAAAAAATATAGGCATATATAAAAAATCACACCCGTGTGAACTGAGTGGTGTAAGGTTTTATATAGCATGATCAGCTGTGGTCTGACGTAATGTCTGACGTAATGAAATCACCGTAATGAAATCACACCCGGGTGAACTGAGTGACCACTTTCCTAGATCTAGGCTATTGAGCTCTGATCTGACGTAATGAAATCACACCCGGATGTGATTTCACAACTGGCTTTTTTTGTGCAGAAAAAATGACCACGGTTGCTACGGTCATCCAGTTCACCCGGGTGTGATTTAATTACGTCAGAAATTATTTTGAACATAGCAACCATGCTCATTTTTTTCTGCACACAAAAGCCAGTTGTAGGAGTGGTTTACACCACTCAAAAAATATATATATAAAAGGGTAACTTCTGTGTTTGTATCTACATTAATTCTATACCGAGATGCATCACGTATAGCATAAATCATTTCAGATATTTCATGTATTTAAAAAAAATCACACCCGGGTGAACATAGCAACCATGCTCATTTTTTCTGCACAAAAAAGCCAGTTGTTAAACCAGAAACCTAACCTAGTATTTTTTGTAATTCTAATAAGACTAAAAGTATTTTAGCAACTTAGTCTTAGTGTTACTTTTAGTAGCAAATTCTGATTTAAGCTCGGTCTTTGAACATTCCATTGAACTTTAGGCCTGCCTAGGCTACTTAAACTATCTAGTCTTAGCAAACTAGAAATTAACACTGTTCTGTACTTATACATATCAAATTGTATAGTACAAAACACTGAAGTCCTTAAACCAGAAACCTAACCCTAAGGTAAGTGGGGAACATATAGGCCCCCGTCTGAAGTTAGCTGTGCTGATGAGGAGTCTCGGGACAGAGACAGATGAGAAGAGGCATAGTCTCATAAAACTTTACAGTCCATAGAGCCATATACCTGCAATCATGATCACATTTTGTGTTTTAAAACTCTACTGTGACAAAGTCTTAGGCCTAAGTTTGAATCTTGAAGCTGTATCTTAAAAAGGCAGGGTAAGTATTAATAACCAGAAAATATATTTTCAGGTAGGTGACAACATTTCAGCCAATCAGGCGAGAGTATCCATCAGCTTAGGTCAATTTTGTATATGTTCCAGTTCCAATTTTGTCTGCTCGTTTCTTTGTCATCACTTACATTTACACTTGTTTATTCTGTATCCTGACTGCGATAAAATGTGTATCCCAGTTTCAGTTTCTGAAAATGCAATTTCTGTTTAATAAAAAGCTGGAGACTTGGACTCCTGTTACTGAGGGGAAAAAAACAACACTAGCAATATAGAGTAGGCCTACTATATCACCATATATATATCACCATATTGTACTTGTTAACACTTATTTTAACCAAATAAAATCACTTACACTAGAGTGTGCGACATACACAAGTTTACCCGCCCCTTCCCCCTTTTTAGGCTACTTTCTTTATATGATGATGTCCTGTTTTTTTTATATAGAAGTGTACATTTGTACGTCTCTAAAAATGTTCTGATGAATTGAAAATGGTGGACCCTGTTGTAAACAAGTGTAATGCTTTTATGTGGTGTCATGCTTTCGTCTGAAATGTACCCATTCTGCATACCGTAAATAAAGAAGTTAGCAAGCATTGTTTTTGAAGCAATAAATGTCTGAGTCTGTTCTGTGTTGATGTATTTTTTTTTAAACAAGAGCATATTTGAAGCCAAGACTGTGAAGTACTTCTTAGTTCATACTGTGTTATTGTTTCCATTCCATCCAGCCATTTAAACAAACTGGCATTGAAAGGAGTTGTGTGTGGTTCCTAGAAACAAATACTGGCAAAATAAATCGAGAAAACGATCACCCAGAAAATGTAATATAACTACATGCAAGAGCTACACGGCCATAATTATACGTACATCATCTGTCGAGTTACCATTAAGGTCACATACAGAACAGCAGTTACCAATTCTATCCAGTAGATGGCAGTCTAAGTCCACAAAGATGCACTCAATTGAAAGGTCCCACTGAAAGCAATCCGAGAACCCATCGTGAAAAAATAAAGGAAAAACAGCGCCCTCCTTTCCTATGGATTTGATGTTTAGTCAACAGTCTGTCTCGAGAGACTACACTGAAGGAGACTTTCATAGCCAGCAATGTAAAAGTATTCAGAGTTGTTAAAGCAGCAATGACATCAATTAAATATACCGTTACAAGCTACAAAAGTCCTGTAGGCCTACTCACATTGTGTAACTCAAAAAGTGGCATCAAAATATACTGTCATTACTCATTGTGTGTGTACACACACACACACACACACACACACACACACACACACACACACACACACACACACACACACACACACACACACACACACACACACACACACACACACACACACACACACACACACACACACACACACACACACACTTGTGAAAAGAGCCCCCTCTCCCCAACACTATAGCTAGCACTGATTCCTAAACAATTAACACAATATGTTTTAGTAGCCTAATATTGTTCCCGCTGTTCTACATAGGCCTACTGCCAACCAACAGGTGAATCAATTACAGATTGAGGCTTTAACCTTTGCTTCCATGCATGTGAAATATATCAGAGACTATTAAGATTTTATATAGAAGATAGTAAGATACTTCTGAACATATTATCGCTGATTTGATCAGTTCAAATGCTCTAATCAAATCGAACATATACCATCTATATACAAGCAAGAGCTTGTGCAACATCATGCTGACCTATATATGGAATACAAATGAAATCAGTTGTGGCGACCGCATGAGAACTTTAATCCATGTCCACTGCAGTGTTGATTTCGTCGACTAAAACCAAGACGAAAAATCTTTCGTCTTTTGCCATGTTTTGAAACCCTATAGCATTTCAAAACATGGCATAAAACCGCAATGGCAACCAAACAGCTTACCTATACATCACATGTATCCCGTAGTAGTGGCTAAACTAAAGGGTCAAAAGAAATGAATGAGCGTCTGCACAGTCTGATAAATATATCTTAAAATATATCTGTTGTCCACTTTGAATGAAATCATGTATTAACCCATTTTGACCTGAGATCAGATTCTAAAAATGTCTTCTACATCCTGACAGTTTTCTGAAAAAGCTATGTTTCTGTCAGTAGTTCTTCGATTTTTCAAAAATAGCAGACCTACAAGCTCGTAGCGCGCCACTCGGTGGCGCGCTATGAGCTTGTAGGTCTGCTATTTTTCAATAGCTAAAGCATAACAGCATAATGTATATAACTTAAGTGTATTTTCTGTTGAGCGTACTAAAGAGCTGCAGACTGGGAGACCTTGTTACTGAACAAACACTTTATATAATGGATATTACTTGACGATGACTGATTATTATCAGAGCTTTCACGTTTTGATTTTACCTAAAAACTACCAGACCTTTGAATAAAACTAATACAATATCGAAAATGTATATGGAGAAACATGGTATTTGATTAACTGAGGCTTTACTCTACTGTGACAAAAGGTAATATAATAAATATTACATAAGAGGCAACTAACTAGTATTCAGAGAAAATGTCATTCGTCTTTGTCGATGAATATTTCAGGTGGTTACCGTGGGTATAATTACACAATACTTTTTAGAACCTTTTTGGATATCGCAATAAGAAAAACTAAAACGAATTAAAACAAACGAAATAAAATAAACTAATTAAGCCTTTAAAAATACATGTAAATTAAACCCAAACTGGAATTCGGTAATAATAAATCTAAACTGAAAATATAAAGTCAAAACTAAATAATAAAACTAAAAATGCAAAAGACGACGGTATAATAACCTTGATAATGAGTGAACAATAAATAGATTGTCACCATTGCAGCATTTATTTTCACTGTGTATAATTCAACCTCGTTTTGGAAAAATGTTATTGAACTAAATTATCCTTTTTACTTAGCAAAATGTAAGCCATTCATCTGTATTTTACTGCTTGTGACAAATAATTGATTATGTAGGCCTATTCTTATTTTTATAAAGTGGAACTTTGGATTGTCTGTATAGTTTAAATTGTTTTGGGTGGCAGATATGTAGAAGCATCAATCAACCAGAGGATGTGAAATGTACCATATTGTAACCAACTACTAACTCAATTCATAGCCTAGTTACTAGGCTATGAATTAACATTTTAGATTAGGTTATAGCATACCTAGCCTATAGGCCTATTTATGTATTCTGAATAGGCATGTAGAAAATGCTGTCCAAAATATATTTAAAATGTAGGTCCTTTTATTGATAGTTTAATAGACACATATGCATGCACTCATCTATATTCGCTACAATAGTGTCAAATGAATTCCACGTCCAGGTGACAAATCAAATCATCACATCAATTCAATTTAAAGGGACTTTATTGGCACAGGAAATACATTTCATCCTCTGGCGACCAGATTGTAGGCCTAGTCATGGCCAAAACAAGCTGAATACAAGTAACAATCCATGCAGCCAGAACGCCTAAACAGAGCCTGTGTAACATTTCATCTTTGCAAAAATGTAAATGGCATGAGCTAGTCAGACATTTGAAGCAAAAGGTTACAACACAACTTGTTTCTATATGTACAGAACGTGTACATGTGGATATTCGATTATTTAAAAAATATCTAGGCCTATATAAAAAATATATATAAAAAGGGAACTTCTGTGGTTGTATCTACAAAAATGTCTTCTACATCCTGACAGTTTTCTGAAAAAGCTATGTTTCTATGTGAGTCGTTCTTCGATTTTTCAAAAATAGCAGATCTACAAACTCGTAGTGCGCCACTCGGTGCTGTTTTTCAATACCTAAAGCATAACAGCATAATGTATATAACTTAAGTGTATTTTCTGTTGAGCGTACTAAAGAGCTGCAGACTGGGAGACCTTGTTACTGAACAAACACTTTATATAATGGTTATTGCTTGATGATGACTGATTATTATCAGAGCTTTCACGTTTTGATTTAACCAAAAACTAACAGACCTTTGAATAAAACTAGTACAATATCGAAAATGTATATGGCTCTGTGGAGACACGTTCCACACGTTCCACGGGATAATACAATTTCGAAAATGTATATGGAGAAACACGGTCCTCGTCCATTTTTTTCAGCAGGTAATCGATCCGCTCCGGGCCGGGCATCTCCTCTGGACACACATACCACCCGACGGTGCGCTTTGAGCCGGGCGGGGAGAGCTGTTTCTCTGGAGAGGCACAGGGCAGTTTGTCATCACGGTCCAGGATGGAACCGGGCCGCTCTGTGGAGACACGTTCCACGGGGAGACGCGGGCAGAGAGGAGACTCCACGGTCACCACACCACCACACCGGTCAGGCCCGGCAGACGACTTGAAGAAGTCCATGGCCATCTTATGCACGTGTTTGCTGCGCTGCACCTGGGCGAAACCAAAAGTACAAACCATCAATCGTGAGTGATGCTGAAATAGGAGGAGCATGAAAATGCATTGTGATTTGCTTCAAAAACAACATATAGATGAGATCTCTGTAAATGGGAATGGTTGTGACTAGGAATTAATAATTAAGTGTAAACTTAATTATTGCAAGTTGTGATTCTGGGGTAGCTTTTTCACATGACATTATTATATAGGCATATATGTTATAGCATACATGCAATGTATGTAGGCCTATTGCATGTATCTATATTGTAAACCGAATCTGACACAAAACAGGCTATATTGTTAATAAACTGAAGTAGGCCTCTACCTTGGGGGTGTGCCGTCCATCAGGGCTGCTGCTGTGGTGCTCAGATGTGCGTTCTTCCACAGTCCGTGTCCTCTTCATCGGCGGCGGAAGGCCCACGAAGTCATTGAAGCGGCTTGGCACGCGTGGACTTCTCTGTTGGCGTAGCATAGTGGAGCCGACTCTGAGTCCCGACTAAATGAACTGAAGGCCTTATATGTGCTCTTGTACCTGGGTCTGACCACACCCCCTTGACAACTTAATTACCATCACCATGGTCAATGATGCCCTCCTCTATAGCCTGTCGCCGGACACACTCAATGGGCATGTAAATGAGGCTACTAATGGCATGTGTGAACAACACAGGTCCCTAATGGTTCTTTTGTGAGTCTCTTGATGAGGCCATCATCATCACATATACATGATGTCCCCCCCTCCTTTGTTTTAAATTGTCCCCCATTCGCACGTCGACAAAGCCGTTCACACCTACGGCTGGAGCATTTCTAAGGCTCTGGGCTGGAGATGCGCGTTTTCAATACCGGCGGCCCCGTCTCACCGTGCTGCGCGCATCACGTGATTAAATAAAATGTGGTATCGGATTGGTGCGGGGCGTACTTGCCGATTCCGATATGACCAAATAAGAGCATATCGGAGGGCATTCCGATACAAGTATCGGTATCGGGACATGCCTAGTCTGGGGGAAGAAACTACAAGCAGCCCTTTGCTAAGTCCCTTCCCAACCCGTCCTTGTCCAATAGGCACGTTAGCAGTGAGGAGACAGGGCAAGCTCTCCTTCTCCCCCATTGAGATGCATGTCAAATAATGGGATTTCGCCATAATAGATCATTTCAGTAGCAAGAGCATCAAAATGTCTTACCAGGCCTGTAGTAGGCTATGCACTGGACAAATTTGCATGACACTATTTAAATAAACTAGAAATATGAGGAAATGACAGAGGGAGAAATCAACCTTTAACGACCACCCGACAGGAGTTTTCATGTTGCATGGTAGACTACGGGCCCGAACGGAATACGCGGCCGCGAGACTGTTGAACACACACACACACAATTCAATTCAATTCAAATGGCTTTATTGGCATGAGAAAACATACACACACACACACACACACACACGCCAAGCGTTGTAAGCGCTGATCTACAGGCTGACAACGTGTCCCATCTGTACATCGCATAAAGCATATAATGCATAGCTTATCTGCACGATACACCATCGCCGCATCATTATGGCATAAAGTAGGCTACCAATTGGGTGTTTAATACTAGATTGATTGCAGGCAGCTGCTCATCAATACAATTAAACTGCAAAGCCGTTATGTTTCATGACGTTTTGGTTGCAAATTGGAATAGGCAAGTTATAGCCTATAAAAGTTTAAAGGGATAGGATGGGCATAGCAATAGCGATAATAGCGTATTCTTGGGACTGTGTGTGTGTGTGTGTGTGTGTGTGTGTGTGTGTGTGTGTGTGTGTGTGTGTGTGTGTGTGTGTGTGTGTGTGTGTGTGTGTGTGTGTGTGAGAGAGAGAGAGATTACTGAACAGCGGACTGACGGCATTTCGTCCAGCAGCAAAGCAACATAATGTTGCTTTGCTGCTGGATGGAAAATGGAAAAGTAAACACTCCCGATCTTCCGCCGTAGTCTGAAAACCCACCTTTTCAGACTCCATCATGGCCCATAGCACTTACCCTACCCCCTTAGACAGCACTTCTTAGACTTATATAGCATTTGAAACAGACTTATAGCATGTCATGTAGACAGCACAATAAGTGCATTGTATGTAGTCATATCACTTCATAGTATATATGTACAGCATAGTATAGCATATATGTATAGTTTATATGTATAGTGTCATTATATAGATATGTTCTAGTTACGTTCTTAGCTTACGCATGTTTCGCGATAAATGCATTTTACATATGTGATGTATTCCCATGCTTTTTGTTCTTGCTTAATGTAAATCGCTCTGGATTAAGAGCGTCTGCTAAATGCCTAAATTGTACATTGTAAACAAGAATATAACGTGAGTGCTGGTATTATTTTCTTTATGGACTGTGTCTACCAGAACCGTGAACCCATCACATTATTACTTTGAACTACTCAACTGAGTGCTTATCTTCCTTTCTTCAAATTAATTCTAGTGAAACGTTTCACTCTACATACGTTTGATCAACCATTTCCCTTTTTGCTTCTCAACCTTTTAAGGCCACACAAAATATTAGATTTACTGTCTATTCATATTTGAACTGGACACTGGTAACCCCCCACCCTGACAAACACTTGGAAGTGTGTAGGAGTTGAGGCATTACATTTAGTTTGACTCGGTTAGCCTATCTCCAAGCTCACAACGACTCGCATCTGCTATTTTCATTCAAGTGTATGTTGTGACACATTGGTGTCTGTCTGAAGTTCTGAACCCAGTGTTTTTTCCAACCTCTTTTCATATCAAAAGGTCTATTATTTTATTTATTTATTCAGCATTTGAGACATGAACCACGATGCGCCACCCCGTATCCCTAAACTTTATGCCTTATTAAAAAAAGAATTGAAAAACCTTCTAAAATAGTTCAAATGGCTGATCTTCAAGCTCAAAGTGTCAAGTGTAATGCTTTTATGTGGTGTCATGCTTTCGTCTGAAATGTACCCATTCTGCATACCGTAAATAAAGAAGTTAGCAAGCATTGTTTTTGAAGCAATAAATGTCTGAGTCTGTTCTGTGTTGATGTATTTTTTCTAGAGCATATTTGAAGCCAAGACTGTGAAGTACTTCTTAGTTCATACTGTGACCTTCAGTTAAAAGAAGAACTTT
Source organism: Electrona antarctica (assembly GCF_951216825.1). Lineage (NCBI taxonomy): Eukaryota > Metazoa > Chordata > Actinopteri > Myctophiformes > Myctophidae > Electrona > Electrona antarctica. The sequence continues at coordinate 6,103,138 of NC_136799.1, read as the reverse complement.
CCAGTGACACATTTCAGTGAAGGTGTTGAGGGTGTCTTACTGTCTTTTGTTATGCAGTATCGGTCGCCTAATCACCTCCACAACACCCTTAAACAGAAATGTACATGCAGTGAGTTTGGAGTGGTTTCTGTGGGGAGATGATTTTATTGTTTCCATTCCATCCAGCCATTTAAACAAACTGACGAGCAGGCATTGAAAGGAGTTGTGTGTGGTTCCTAGAAACAAACACTGGCAAAATAAATCGAGAAAACGATCACCCAGAAAATGTAATATAACATGTAATATATACATGCAAGAGCTACACGGCCATAATTATACGTACATCATCTGTCGAGTTACCATTAAGGTCACATACAGAACAGCAGTTACCAATTCTATCCAGTAGATGGCAGTCTAAGTCCACAAAGATGCACTCAATGCAATTGAAAGGTCCCACTGAAAGCAATCCGAGAACCCATCGTGAAAAAATAAAGGAAAAACAGCGCCCTCCTTTCCTATGGATTTGATGTTTAGTCAACAGTCTGTCTCGAGAGACTACACTGAAGGAGACTTTCATAGCCAGCAATGTAAAAGTATTCAGAGTTGTTAAAGCAGCAATGACATCAATTAAATATACCGTTACAAGCTACAAAAGTCCTGTAGGCCTACTCACATTGTGTAACTCAAAAAGTGGCATCAAAATATACTGTCATTACTCATTGTGTGTACACACACACACACACACACACACACACACACACACACACACACACACACACACACACACACACACACACACACACACACACACACACACACACACACACACACACACACATTTGTGAAAAGAGCCCACTCTCCCCAACACTATAGCTAGCACTGATTCCTAAACAATTAACACAATATGTTTTAGTAGCCTAATATTGTTCCTGCTGCTCTACATAGGCCTACTGCCAACCAACAGGTGAATAAATTACAGATTGAGGCTTTAACCTTTGCTTCCATGTGAAATATATCAGAGACTATTAAGATTTTATATAGAAGATACTTCTGAACATATTATCACTGATTTGATCAGTTCAAATGCTCTAATCAAATCGAACATATACCATCTATATACAAGCAAGAGCTTGTGCAACATCATGCTGACCTATATATGGAATACAAATGAAATCAGTTGTGGCGACCGCATGAGAACTTTAATCCATGTCCACTGCAGTGTTGATTTCGTCGACTAAAAGCAAGACGAAAAATCTTCGTCGACTATACCTTTTTCCACTGACGAAAACTAAATGGAAACTAAATATAAACTAAGCTATGACGACTAAAACTATGACCAAATATACTGACAATTTCGTCAACAAATAAAAGACTTGACTAAAATGTTAGGGACTAGTGGATAAATCATTTTACACTTGCGGTTGCATGCTGAAAATAGCCGATCTACAAGCTCGTGTCGCAGCGCGACGCGTTGTGAGCTTGTATATCTGCTATTTTCAGCAAGTGTAAAAATCAGTCATTACGACGGCATCATTGCTAGACAAAATACATTTTAGTCGACTAAATCAACTGTAGATTTAGTCGACTAAAACCATATGACATTAAGTCGAGTAAAACTAGACTAACACCAAGACATTCCTGGTGAATACAAATAAAGGAAAACTATTCAAAAGACTGACTAAAACTAAAATCCAAAATTGCTGCCAAAAACAACACTGGTCCACTGTCCAGGTGACAAATAAATAAACACACACACACACACCAAGAATATATTTAAAAACTTTATTAGAAACAAAGAGAGCTCTGCTTTATCTTACATAAACATACAACAATGGCTTTACTCAACAGAGAATACCTCAATACTTTGTGTCACTCCTTTTATAGCTAGGAATCTCTGCCTTAACCCAGCCTGCCTTTACATATATCTCCACATTGAACCCAGCAGACCAGTTAGAAAGTATAGAAATGTCTTACCCAGCTTTGTATTTACACGGCCCTCTACTCTCCACCCCAACAGCACATAGAGAAACAAACTCAAAATCATTCATTTCATCGTAACATAATGGTACAAAGGGCTTTTTTTCCTTTTAAAAAATACTAATATAAATCATTCTTTACAGTCGTGTAAAATGTATTTCTCAAATACATGGTTGTTTTTTTTTTAATTTTATTTGTATTTCTTTCGTCTTTTCTGGAAGCTATGTACAGAAACAAAAGTTAAGAAAGTGATTTGATACAGCTGGGTTAATTTAGAACAGAACAGAGTCCAAAGAAGTTTTATTAAATTGAAAGAACGAGGGAGACAAACCCATTCTGTCAGTCTGTCCGACAGATAGACAATGCTGTCTGTCTGTCCTACGGAATAGTGGTCTGCATGGATCCACCCCAAACCCCAAAACCTGAGACCCGAGCGGGTCCGGGTTCAAAATATTGTCAAGGTTAGGGGACGTGTCATAAGTCTTATAATTGCTGCAGTATGGAGTTAAGTGAGGCTGAAATGGAGTAACCCGCAGCGTTGACCCGCGAGGATCCGATCAGCTTTTTTTTCCTAATTTTTTCCTAAAAAGCGCCATGAGCTTGTAGGTCTGCTATTTTTCAATAGCTAAAGCATAACAGCATAATGTATATAACTTAAGTGTATTTTCTGTTGAGCGTACTAAAGAGCTGCAGACTGGGAGACCTTGTTACTGAACAAACACTTTATATAATGGTTATTGCTTGATGATGACTGATTATTATCAGAGCTTTCACGTTTTGATTTTACCTAAAAACTACCAGACCTTTGAATAAAACTAATACAATATCGAAAATGTATATGGAGAAACATGGTATTTGATTAACGGAGGCTTTACTCTACTGTGACAAAAGGTAATATAATAAATATTACATAAGAGGCAACTAACTAGTATTCAGAGAAAATGTCATTGTCTTTGTCGATGAATATTTCAGGTGGTTACCGTGGGTATAATTACACAATACTTTTTAGAACCTTTTTGGATATCGCAATAAGAAAAACTAAAACGAATTAAAACAAACGAAATAAAATAAACTAATTAAGCCTTTAAAAATACATGTAAATTAAACCCAAACTGGAATTCGGTAATAATAAATCTAAACTGAAAATATAAAGTCAAAACTAAATAATAAAACTAAAAATGCAAAAGACGACGGTATAATAACCTTGATAATGAGTGAACAATAAATAGATTGTCACCATTGCAGCATTTATTTTCACTGTGTATAATTCAACCTCGTTTTGGAAAAATGTTATTGAACTAAATTATCCTTTTTACTTAGCAAAATGTAAGCCATTCATCTGTATTTTACTGCTTGTGACAAATAATTGATTATGTAGGCCTATTCTTATTTTTATAAAGTGGAACTTTGGATTGTCTGTATAGTTTAAATTGTTTTGGGTGGCAGATATGTAGAAGCATCAATCAACCAGAGGATGTGAAATTTACCATATTGTAACCAACTACTAACTCAATTCATAGCCTAGTTACTAGGCTATGAATTAACATTTTAGATTAGGTTATAGCATACCTAGCCTATAGGCCTATTTATGTATTCTGAATAGGCATGTAGAAAATGCTGTCCAAAATATATTTAAAATGTAGGTCCTTTTATTGATAGTTTAATAGACACATATGCATGCACTCATCTATATTCGCTACAATAGTGTCAAATGAATTCCACGTCCAGGTGACAAATCAAATCATCACATCAATTCAATTTAAAGGGACTTTATTGGCACAGGAAATACATTTCATCCTCTGGCGACCAGATTGTAGGCCTAGTCATGGCCAAAACAAGCTGAATACAAGTAACAATCCATGCAGCCAGAACGCCTAAACAGAGCCTGTGTAACATTTCATCTTTGCAAAAATGTAAATGGCATGAGCTAGTCAGACATTTGAAGCAAAAGGTTACAACACAACTTGTTTCTATATGTACAGAACGTATGTGGATATTCGATTATTTAAAAAAAAATATCTAGGCCTATATAAAAAAAATATATATATAAAAAGGGAACTTCTGTGGTTGTATCTACAAAAATGTCTTCTACATCCTGACAGTTTTCTGAAAAAGCTATGTTTCTATGTCAGTCGTTCTTCGATTTTTCAAAAATAGCAGATCTACAAACTCGTAGTGCGCCACTCGGTGCTATTTTTCAATACCTAAAGCATAACAGCATAATGTATATAACTTAAGTGTATTTTCTGTTGAGCGTACTAAAGAGCTGCAGACTGGGAGACCTTGTTACTGAACAAACACTTTATATAATGGTTATTGCTTGATGATGACTGATTATTATCAGAGCTTTCACGTTTTGATTTAACCAAAAACTAACAGACCTTTGAATAAAACTAATACAATATCGAAAATGTATATGGCTCTGTGGAGACACGTTCCACACGTTCCACGGGATAATACAATTTCGAAAATGTATATGGAGAAACACGGTCCTCGTCCATTTTTTTCAGCAGGTAATCGATCCGCTCCGGGCCGGGCATCTCCTCTGGACACACATACCACCCGACGGTGCGCTTTGAGCCGGGCGGGGAGAGCTGTTTCTCTGGAGAGGCACAGGGCAGTTTGTCATCACGGTCCAGGATGGAACCGGGCCGCTCTGTGGAGACACGTTCCACGGGGAGACGCGGGCAGAGAGGAGACTCCACGGTCACCACACCACCACACCGGTCAGGCCCGGCAGACGACTTGAAGAAGTCCATGGCCATCTTATGCACGTGTTTGCTGCGCTGCACCTGGGCGAAACCAAAAGTACAAACCATCAATCGTGAGTGATGCTGAAATAGGAGGAGCATGAAAATGCATTGTGATTTGCTTCAAAAACAACATATAGATGAGATCTCTGTAAATGGGAATGGTTGTGACTAGGAATTAATAATTAAGTGTAAACTTAATTATTGCAAGTTGTGATTCTGGGGTAGCTTTTTCACATGACATTATTATATAGGCATATATGTTATAGCATACATGCAATGTATGTAGGCCTATTGCATGTATCTATATTGTAAACCGAATCTGACACAAAACAGGCTATATTGTTAATAAACTGAAGTAGGCCTCTACCTTGGGGGTGTGCCGTCCATCAGGGCTGCTGCTGTGGTGCTCAGATGTGCGTTCTTCCACAGTCCGTGTCCTCTTCATCGGCGGCGGAAGGCCCACGAAGTCATTGAAGCGGCTTGGCACGCGTGGTCTTCTCTGTTGGCGTAGCATAGTGGAGCCGACTCTGAGTCCCGACTAAATGAACTGAAGGCCTTATATGTGCTCTTGTACCTGGGTCTGACCACACCCCCTTGACAACTTAATTACCATCACCATGGTCAATGATGCCCTCCTCTATAGCCTGTCGCCGGACACACTCAATGGGCATGTAAATGAGGCTACTAATGGCATGTGTGAACAACACAGGTCCCTAATGGTTCTTTTGTGAGTCTCTTGATGAGGCCATCATCATCACATATACATGATGTCCCCCCCTCCTTTGTTTTAAATTGTCCCCCATTCGCACGTCGACAAAGCCGTTCACACCTACGGCTGGAGCATTTCTAAGGCTCTGGGCTGGAGATGCGCGTTTTCAATACCGGCGGCCCCGTCTCACCGTGCTGCGCGCATCACGTGATTAAATAAAATGTGGTATCGGATTGGTGCGGGGCGTACTTGCCGATTCCGATATGACCAAATAAGAGCATATCGGAGGGCATTCCGATACAAGTATCGGTATCGGGACATGCCTAGTCTGGGGGAAGAAACTACAAGCAGCCCTTTGCTAAGTCCCTTCCCAACCCGTCCTTGTCCAATAGGCACGTTAGCAGTGAGGAGACAGGGCAAGCTCTCCTTCTCCCCCATTGAGATGCATGTAAAATAATGGGATTTCGCCATAATAGATCATTTCAGTAGCAAGAGCATCAAAATGTCTTACCAGGCCTGTAGTAGGCTATGCACTGGACAAATTTGCATGACACTATTTAAATAAACTAGAAATATGAGGAAATGACAGAGGGAGAAATCAACCTTTAACGACCACCCGACAGGAGTTTTCATGTTGCATGGTAGACTACGGGCCCGAACGGAATACGCGGCCGCGAGACTGTTGAACACACACACACACACACAATTTAATTCAATTCAAATGGCTTTATTGGCATGAGAAAACATACACACACACACACACACACACACACACACACGCCAAGCGTTGTAAGCGCTGATCTACAGGCTGACAACGTGTCCCATCTGTACATCGCATAAAGCATATAATGCATAGCTTATCTGCACGATACACCATCGCCGCATCATTATGGCATAAAGTAGGCTACCAATTGGGTGTTTAATACTAGATTGATTGCAGGCAGCTGCTCATCAATACAATTAAACTGCAAAGCCGTTATGTTTCATGACGTTTTGGTTGCAAATTGGAATAGGCAAGTTATAGCCTATAAAAGTTTAAAGGGATAGGATGGGCATAGCAATAGCGATAATAGCGTATTCTTGGGACTGTGTGTGTGTGTGTGTGTGTGTGTGTGTGTGTGTGTGTGTGTGAGAGAGAGAGAGATTACTGAACAGCGGACTGACGGCATTTCGTCCAGCAGCAAAGCAACATAATGTTGCTTTGCTGCTGGATGGAAAATGGAAAAGTAAACACTCCCGATCTTCCGCCGTAGTCTGAAAACCCACCTTTTCAGACTCCATCATGGCCCATAGCACTTACCCTACCCCCTTAGACAGCACTTCTTAGACTTATATAGCATTTGAAACAGACTTATAGCATGTCATGTAGACAGCACAATAAGTGCATTGTATGTAGTCATATCACTTCATAGTATATATGTACAGCATAGTATAGCATATATGTATAGTTTATATGTATAGTGTCATTATATAGATATGTTCTAGTTACGTTCTTAGCTTACGCATGTTTCGCGATAAATGCATTTTACATATGTGATGTATTCCCATGCTTTTTGTTCTTGCTTAATGTAAATCGCTCTGGATTAAGAGCGTCTGCTAAATGCCTAAATTGTACATTGTAAACAAGAATATAACGTGAGTGCTGGTATTATTTTCTTTATGGACTGTGTCTACCAGAACCGTGAACCCATCACATTATTACTTTGAACTACTCAACTGAGTGCTTATCTTCCTTTCTTCAAATTAATTCTAGTGAAACGTTTCACTCTACATACGTTTGATCAACCATTTCCCTTTTTGCTTCTCAACCTTTTAAGGCCACACAAAATATTAGATTTACTGTCTATTCATATTTGAACTGGACACTGGTAACCCCCCACCCTGACAAACACTTGGAAGTGTGTAGGAGTTGAGGCATTACATTTAGTTTGACTCGGTTAGCCTATCTCCAAGCTCACAACGACTCGCATCTGCTATTTTCATTCAAGTGTATGTTGTGACACATTGGTGTCTGTCTGAAGTTCTGAACCCAGTGTTTTTTCCAACCTCTTTTCATATCAAAAGGTCTATTATTTTATTTATTTATTCAGCATTTGAGACATGAACCACGATGCGCCACCCCGTATCCCTAAACTTTATGCCTTATTAAAAAAAGAATTGAAAAACCTTCTAAAATAGTTCAAATGGCTGATCTTCAAGCTCAAAGTGTCAAGTGTAATGCTTTTATGTGGTGTCATGCTTTCGTCTGAAATGTACCCATTCTGCATACCGTAAATAAAGAAGTTAGCAAGCATTGTTTTTGAAGCAATAAATGTCTGAGTCTGTTCTGTGTTGATGTATTTTTTCTAGAGCATATTTGAAGCCAAGACTGTGAAGTACTTCTTAGTTCATACTGTGACCTTCAGTTAAAAGAAGAACTTTCCAGTGACACATTTCAGTGAAGGTGTTGAGGGTGTCTTACTGTCTTTTGTTATGCAGTATCGGTCGCCTAATCACCTCCACAACACCCTTAAACAGAAATGTACATGCAGTGAGTTTGGAGTGGTTTCTGTGGGGAGATGATTTTATTGTTTCCATTCCATCCAGCCATTTAAACAAACTGACGAGCAGGCATTGAAAGGAGTTGTGTGTGGTTCCTAGAAACAAACACTGGCAAAATAAATCGAGAAAACGATCACCCAGAAAATGTAATATAACATGTAATATATACATGCAAGAGCTACACGGCCATAATTATACGTACATCATCTGTCGAGTTACCATTAAGGTCACATACAGAACAGCAGTTACCAATTCTATCCAGTAGATGGCAGTCTAAGTCCACAAAGATGCACTCAATGCAATTGAAAGGTCCCACTGAAAGCAATCCGAGAACCCATCGTGAAAAAATAAAGGAAAAACAGCGCCCTCCTTTCCTATGGATTTGATGTTTAGTCAACAGTCTGTCTCGAGAGACTACACTGAAGGAGACTTTCATAGCCAGCAATGTAAAAGTATTCAGAGTTGTTAAAGCAGCAATGACATCAATTAAATATACCGTTACAAGCTACAAAAGTCCTGTAGGCCTACTCACATTGTGTAACTCAAAAAGTGGCATCAAAATATACTGTCATTACTCATTGTGTGTACACACACACACACACACACACACACACACACACACACACACACACACACACACACACACACACACACACACACACACACACACATTTGTGAAAAGAGCCCACTCTCCCCAACACTATAGCTAGCACTGATTCCTAAACAATTAACACAATATGTTTTAGTAGCCTAATATTGTTCCTGCTGCTCTACATAGGCCTACTGCCAACCAACAGGTGAATAAATTACAGATTGAGGCTTTAACCTTTGCTTCCATGTGAAATATATCAGAGACTATTAAGATTTTATATAGAAGATACTTCTGAACATATTATCACTGATTTGATCAGTTCAAATGCTCTAATCAAATCGAACATATACCATCTATATACAAGCAAGAGCTTGTGCAACATCATGCTGACCTATATATGGAATACAAATGAAATCAGTTGTGGCGACCGCATGAGAACTTTAATCCATGTCCACTGCAGTGTTGATTTCGTCGACTAAAAGCAAGACGAAAAATCTTCGTCGACTATACCTTTTTCCACTGACGAAAACTAAATGGAAACTAAATATAAACTAAGCTATGACGACTAAAACTATGACCAAATATACTGACAATTTCGTCAACAAATAAAAGACTTGACTAAAATGTTAGGGACTAGTGGATAAATCATTTTACACTTGCGGTTGCATGCTGAAAATAGCCGATCTACAAGCTCGTGTCGCAGCGCGACGCGTTGTGAGCTTGTATATCTGCTATTTTCAGCAAGTGTAAAAATCAGTCATTACGACGGCATCATTGCTAGACAAAATACATTTTAGTCGACTAAATCAACTGTAGATTTAGTCGACTAAAACCATATGACATTAAGTCGAGTAAAACTAGACTAACACCAAGACATTCCTGGTGAATACAAATAAAGGAAAACTATTCAAAAGACTGACTAAAACTAAAATCCAAAATTGCTGCCAAAAACAACACTGGTCCACTGTCCAGGTGACAAATAAATAAACACACACACACACACCAAGAATATATTTAAAAACTTTATTAGAAACAAAGAGAGCTCTGCTTTATCTTACATAAACATACAACAATGGCTTTACTCAACAGAGAATACCTCAATACTTTGTGTCACTCCTTTTATAGCTAGGAATCTCTGCCTTAACCCAGCCTGCCTTTACATATATCTCCACATTGAACCCAGCAGACCAGTTAGAAAGTATAGAAATGTCTTACCCAGCTTTGTATTTACACGGCCCTCTACTCTCCACCCCAACAGCACATAGAGAAACAAACTCAAAATCATTCATTTCATCGTAACATAATGGTACAAAGGGCTTTTTTTCCTTTTAAAAAATACTAATATAAATCATTCTTTACAGTCGTGTAAAATGTATTTCTCAAATACATGGTTGTTTTTTTTTTTTTTTTATTTGTATTTCTTTCGTCTTTTCTGGAAGCTATGTACAGAAACAAAAGTTAAGAAAGTGATTTGATACAGCTGGGTTAATTTAGAACAGAACAGAGTCCAAAGAAGTTTTATTAAATTGAAAGAACGAGGGAGACAAACCCATTCTGTCAGTCTGTCCGACAGATAGACAATGCTGTCTGTCTGTCCTACGGAATAGTGGTCTGCATGGATCCACCCCAAACCCCAAAACCTGAGACCCGAGCGGGTCCGGGTTCAAAATATTGTCAAGGTTAGGGGACGTGTCATAAGTCTTATAATTGCTGCAGTATGGAGTTAAGTGAGGCTGAAATGGAGTAACCCGCAGCGTTGACCCGCGAGGATCCGATCAGCTTTTTTTTCCTAATTTTTTCCTAAAAAGCGCCATGAGCTTGTAGGTCTGCTATTTTTCAATAGCTAAAGCATAACAGCATAATGTATATAACTTAAGTGTATTTTCTGTTGAGCGTACTAAAGAGCTGCAGACTGGGAGACCTTGTTACTGAACAAACACTTTATATAATGGTTATTGCTTGATGATGACTGATTATTATCAGAGCTTTCACGTTTTGATTTTACCTAAAAACTACCAGACCTTTGAATAAAACTAATACAATATCGAAAATGTATATGGAGAAACATGGTATTTGATTAACGGAGGCTTTACTCTACTGTGACAAAAGGTAATATAATAAATATTACATAAGAGGCAACTAACTAGTATTCAGAGAAAATGTCATTGTCTTTGTCGATGAATATTTCAGGTGGTTACCGTGGGTATAATTACACAATACTTTTTAGAACCTTTTTGGATATCGCAATAAGAAAAACTAAAACGAATTAAAACAAACGAAATAAAATAAACTAATTAAGCCTTTAAAAATACATGTAAATTAAACCCAAACTGGAATTCGGTAATAATAAATCTAAACTGAAAATATAAAGTCAAAACTAAATAATAAAACTAAAAATGCAAAAGACGACGGTATAATAACCTTGATAATGAGTGAACAATAAATAGATTGTCACCATTGCAGCATTTATTTTCACTGTGTATAATTCAACCTCGTTTTGGAAAAATGTTATTGAACTAAATTATCCTTTTTACTTAGCAAAATGTAAGCCATTCATCTGTATTTTACTGCTTGTGACAAATAATTGATTATGTAGGCCTATTCTTATTTTTATAAAGTGGAACTTTGGATTGTCTGTATAGTTTAAATTGTTTTGGGTGGCAGATATGTAGAAGCATCAATCAACCAGAGGATGTGAAATTTACCATATTGTAACCAACTACTAACTCAATTCATAGCCTAGTTACTAGGCTATGAATTAACATTTTAGATTAGGTTATAGCATACCTAGCCTATAGGCCTATTTATGTATTCTGAATAGGCATGTAGAAAATGCTGTCCAAAATATATTTAAAATGTAGGTCCTTTTATTGATAGTTTAATAGACACATATGCATGCACTCATCTATATTCGCTACAATAGTGTCAAATGAATTCCACGTCCAGGTGACAAATCAAATCATCACATCAATTCAATTTAAAGGGACTTTATTGGCACAGGAAATACATTTCATCCTCTGGCGACCAGATTGTAGGCCTAGTCATGGCCAAAACAAGCTGAATACAAGTAACAATCCATGCAGCCAGAACGCCTAAACAGAGCCTGTGTAACATTTCATCTTTGCAAAAATGTAAATGGCATGAGCTAGTCAGACATTTGAAGCAAAAGGTTACAACACAACTTGTTTCTATATGTACAGAACGTATGTGGATATTCGATTATTTAAAAAAAAATATCTAGGCCTATATAAAAAAAATATATATATAAAAAGGGAACTTCTGTGGTTGTATCTACAAAAATGTCTTCTACATCCTGACAGTTTTCTGAAAAAGCTATGTTTCTATGTCAGTCGTTCTTCGATTTTTCAAAAATAGCAGATCTACAAACTCGTAGTGCGCCACTCGGTGCTATTTTTCAATACCTAAAGCATAACAGCATAATGTATATAACTTAAGTGTATTTTCTGTTGAGCGTACTAAAGAGCTGCAGACTGGGAGACCTTGTTACTGAACAAACACTTTATATAATGGTTATTGCTTGATGATGACTGATTATTATCAGAGCTTTCACGTTTTGATTTAACCAAAAACTAACAGACCTTTGAATAAAACTAATACAATATCGAAAATGTATATGGCTCTGTGGAGACACGTTCCACACGTTCCACGGGATAATACAATTTCGAAAATGTATATGGAGAAACACGGTCCTCGTCCATTTTTTTCAGCAGGTAATCGATCCGCTCCGGGCCGGGCATCTCCTCTGGACACACATACCACCCGACGGTGCGCTTTGAGCCGGGCGGGGAGAGCTGTTTCTCTGGAGAGGCACAGGGCAGTTTGTCATCACGGTCCAGGATGGAACCGGGCCGCTCTGTGGAGACACGTTCCACGGGGAGACGCGGGCAGAGAGGAGACTCCACGGTCACCACACCACCACACCGGTCAGGCCCGGCAGACGACTTGAAGAAGTCCATGGCCATCTTATGCACGTGTTTGCTGCGCTGCACCTGGGCGAAACCAAAAGTACAAACCATCAATCGTGAGTGATGCTGAAATAGGAGGAGCATGAAAATGCATTGTGATTTGCTTCAAAAACAACATATAGATGAGATCTCTGTAAATGGGAATGGTTGTGACTAGGAATTAATAATTAAGTGTAAACTTAATTATTGCAAGTTGTGATTCTGGGGTAGCTTTTTCACATGACATTATTATATAGGCATATATGTTATAGCATACATGCAATGTATGTAGGCCTATTGCATGTATCTATATTGTAAACCGAATCTGACACAAAACAGGCTATATTGTTAATAAACTGAAGTAGGCCTCTACCTTGGGGGTGTGCCGTCCATCAGGGCTGCTGCTGTGGTGCTCAGATGTGCGTTCTTCCACAGTCCGTGTCCTCTTCATCGGCGGCGGAAGGCCCACGAAGTCATTGAAGCGGCTTGGCACGCGTGGTCTTCTCTGTTGGCGTAGCATAGTGGAGCCGACTCTGAGTCCCGACTAAATGAACTGAAGGCCTTATATGTGCTCTTGTACCTGGGTCTGACCACACCCCCTTGACAACTTAATTACCATCACCATGGTCAATGATGCCCTCCTCTATAGCCTGTCGCCGGACACACTCAATGGGCATGTAAATGAGGCTACTAATGGCATGTGTGAACAACACAGGTCCCTAATGGTTCTTTTGTGAGTCTCTTGATGAGGCCATCATCATCACATATACATGATGTCCCCCCCTCCTTTGTTTTAAATTGTCCCCCATTCGCACGTCGACAAAGCCGTTCACACCTACGGCTGGAGCATTTCTAAGGCTCTGGGCTGGAGATGCGCGTTTTCAATACCGGCGGCCCCGTCTCACCGTGCTGCGCGCATCACGTGATTAAATAAAATGTGGTATCGGATTGGTGCGGGGCGTACTTGCCGATTCCGATATGACCAAATAAGAGCATATCGGAGGGCATTCCGATACAAGTATCGGTATCGGGACATGCCTAGTCTGGGGGAAGAAACTACAAGCAGCCCTTTGCTAAGTCCCTTCCCAACCCGTCCTTGTCCAATAGGCACGTTAGCAGTGAGGAGACAGGGCAAGCTCTCCTTCTCCCCCATTGAGATGCATGTAAAATAATGGGATTTCGCCATAATAGATCATTTCAGTAGCAAGAGCATCAAAATGTCTTACCAGGCCTGTAGTAGGCTATGCACTGGACAAATTTGCATGACACTATTTAAATAAACTAGAAATATGAGGAAATGACAGAGGGAGAAATCAACCTTTAACGACCACCCGACAGGAGTTTTCATGTTGCATGGTAGACTACGGGCCCGAACGGAATACGCGGCCGCGAGACTGTTGAACACACACACACACACACAATTTAATTCAATTCAAATGGCTTTATTGGCATGAGAAAACATACACACACACACACACACACACACACACACACGCCAAGCGTTGTAAGCGCTGATCTACAGGCTGACAACGTGTCCCATCTGTACATCGCATAAAGCATATAATGCATAGCTTATCTGCACGATACACCATCGCCGCATCATTATGGCATAAAGTAGGCTACCAATTGGGTGTTTAATACTAGATTGATTGCAGGCAGCTGCTCATCAATACAATTAAACTGCAAAGCCGTTATGTTTCATGACGTTTTGGTTGCAAATTGGAATAGGCAAGTTATAGCCTATAAAAGTTTAAAGGGATAGGATGGGCATAGCAATAGCGATAATAGCGTATTCTTGGGACTGTGTGTGTGTGTGTGTGTGTGTGTGTGTGTGTGTGTGTGTGTGTGTGTGAGAGAGAGAGAGATTACTGAACAGCGGACTGACGGCATTTCGTCCAGCAGCAAAGCAACATAATGTTGCTTTGCTGCTGGATGGAAAATGGAAAAGTAAACACTCCCGATCTTCCGCCGTAGTCTGAAAACCCACCTTTTCAGACTCCATCATGGCCCATAGCACTTACCCTACCCCCTTAGACAGCACTTCTTAGACTTATATAGCATTTGAAACAGACTTATAGCATGTCATGTAGACAGCACAATAAGTGCATTGTATGTAGTCATATCACTTCATAGTATATATGTACAGCATAGTATAGCATATATGTATAGTTTATATGTATAGTGTCATTATATAGATATGTTCTAGTTACGTTCTTAGCTTACGCATGTTTCGCGATAAATGCATTTTACATATGTGATGTATTCCCATGCTTTTTGTTCTTGCTTAATGTAAATCGCTCTGGATTAAGAGCGTCTGCTAAATGCCTAAATTGTACATTGTAAACAAGAATATAACGTGAGTGCTGGTATTATTTTCTTTATGGACTGTGTCTACCAGAACCGTGAACCCATCACATTATTACTTTGAACTACTCAACTGAGTGCTTATCTTCCTTTCTTCAAATTAATTCTAGTGAAACGTTTCACTCTACATACGTTTGATCAACCATTTCCCTTTTTGCTTCTCAACCTTTTAAGGCCACACAAAATATTAGATTTACTGTCTATTCATATTTGAACTGGACACTGGTAACCCCCCACCCTGACAAACACTTGGAAGTGTGTAGGAGTTGAGGCATTACATTTAGTTTGACTCGGTTAGCCTATCTCCAAGCTCACAACGACTCGCATCTGCTATTTTCATTCAAGTGTATGTTGTGACACATTGGTGTCTGTCTGAAGTTCTGAACCCAGTGTTTTTTCCAACCTCTTTTCATATCAAAAGGTCTATTATTTTATTTATTTATTCAGCATTTGAGACATGAACCACGATGCGCCACCCCGTATCCCTAAACTTTATGCCTTATTAAAAAAAGAATTGAAAAACCTTCTAAAATAGTTCAAATGGCTGATCTTCAAGCTCAAAGTGTCAAGTGTAATGCTTTTATGTGGTGTCATGCTTTCGTCTGAAATGTACCCATTCTGCATACCGTAAATAAAGAAGTTAGCAAGCATTGTTTTTGAAGCAATAAATGTCTGAGTCTGTTCTGTGTTGATGTATTTTTTCTAGAGCATATTTGAAGCCAAGACTGTGAAGTACTTCTTAGTTCATACTGTGACCTTCAGTTAAAAGAAGAACTTTCCAGTGACACATTTCAGTGAAGGTGTTGAGGGTGTCTTACTGTCTTTTGTTATGCAGTATCGGTCGCCTAATCACCTCCACAACACCCTTAAACAGAAATGTACATGCAGTGAGTTTGGAGTGGTTTCTGTGGGGAGATGATTTTATTGTTTCCATTCCATCCAGCCATTTAAACAAACTGACGAGCAGGCATTGAAAGGAGTTGTGTGTGGTTCCTAGAAACAAACACTGGCAAAATAAATCGAGAAAACGATCACCCAGAAAATGTAATATAACATGTAATATATACATGCAAGAGCTACACGGCCATAATTATACGTACATCATCTGTCGAGTTACCATTAAGGTCACATACAGAACAGCAGTTACCAATTCTATCCAGTAGATGGCAGTCTAAGTCCACAAAGATGCACTCAATGCAATTGAAAGGTCCCACTGAAAGCAATCCGAGAACCCATCGTGAAAAAATAAAGGAAAAACAGCGCCCTCCTTTCCTATGGATTTGATGTTTAGTCAACAGTCTGTCTCGAGAGACTACACTGAAGGAGACTTTCATAGCCAGCAATGTAAAAGTATTCAGAGTTGTTAAAGCAGCAATGACATCAATTAAATATACCGTTACAAGCTACAAAAGTCCTGTAGGCCTACTCACATTGTGTAACTCAAAAAGTGGCATCAAAATATACTGTCATTACTCATTGTGTGTACACACACACACACACACACACACACACACACACACACACACACACACACACACACACACACACACACACACACACATTTGTGAAAAGAGCCCACTCTCCCCAACACTATAGCTAGCACTGATTCCTAAACAATTAACACAATATGTTTTAGTAGCCTAATATTGTTCCTGCTGCTCTACATAGGCCTACTGCCAACCAACAGGTGAATAAATTACAGATTGAGGCTTTAACCTTTGCTTCCATGTGAAATATATCAGAGACTATTAAGATTTTATATAGAAGATACTTCTGAACATATTATCACTGATTTGATCAGTTCAAATGCTCTAATCAAATCGAACATATACCATCTATATACAAGCAAGAGCTTGTGCAACATCATGCTGACCTATATATGGAATACAAATGAAATCAGTTGTGGCGACCGCATGAGAACTTTAATCCATGTCCACTGCAGTGTTGATTTCGTCGACTAAAAGCAAGACGAAAAATCTTCGTCGACTATACCTTTTTCCACTGACGAAAACTAAATGGAAACTAAATATAAACTAAGCTATGACGACTAAAACTATGACCAAATATACTGACAATTTCGTCAACAAATAAAAGACTTGACTAAAATGTTAGGGACTAGTGGATAAATCATTTTACACTTGCGGTTGCATGCTGAAAATAGCCGATCTACAAGCTCGTGTCGCAGCGCGACGCGTTGTGAGCTTGTATATCTGCTATTTTCAGCAAGTGTAAAAATCAGTCATTACGACGGCATCATTGCTAGACAAAATACATTTTAGTCGACTAAATCAACTGTAGATTTAGTCGACTAAAACCATATGACATTAAGTCGAGTAAAACTAGACTAACACCAAGACATTCCTGGTGAATACAAATAAAGGAAAACTATTCAAAAGACTGACTAAAACTAAAATCCAAAATTGCTGCCAAAAACAACACTGGTCCACTGTCCAGGTGACAAATAAATAAACACACACACACACACCAAGAATATATTTAAAAACTTTATTAGAAACAAAGAGAGCTCTGCTTTATCTTACATAAACATACAACAATGGCTTTACTCAACAGAGAATACCTCAATACTTTGTGTCACTCCTTTTATAGCTAGGAATCTCTGCCTTAACCCAGCCTGCCTTTACATATATCTCCACATTGAACCCAGCAGACCAGTTAGAAAGTATAGAAATGTCTTACCCAGCTTTGTATTTACACGGCCCTCTACTCTCCACCCCAACAGCACATAGAGAAACAAACTCAAAATCATTCATTTCATCGTAACATAATGGTACAAAGGGCTTTTTTTCCTTTTAAAAAATACTAATATAAATCATTCTTTACAGTCGTGTAAAATGTATTTCTCAAATACATGGTTGTTTTTTTTTTTTTTTTATTTGTATTTCTTTCGTCTTTTCTGGAAGCTATGTACAGAAACAAAAGTTAAGAAAGTGATTTGATACAGCTGGGTTAATTTAGAACAGAACAGAGTCCAAAGAAGTTTTATTAAATTGAAAGAACGAGGGAGACAAACCCATTCTGTCAGTCTGTCCGACAGATAGACAATGCTGTCTGTCTGTCCTACGGAATAGTGGTCTGCATGGATCCACCCCAAACCCCAAAACCTGAGACCCGAGCGGGTCCGGGTTCAAAATATTGTCAAGGTTAGGGGACGTGTCATAAGTCTTATAATTGCTGCAGTATGGAGTTAAGTGAGGCTGAAATGGAGTAACCCGCAGCGTTGACCCGCGAGGATCCGATCAGCTTTTTTTTCCTAATTTTTTCCTAAAAAGCGCCATGAGCTTGTAGGTCTGCTATTTTTCAATAGCTAAAGCATAACAGCATAATGTATATAACTTAAGTGTATTTTCTGTTGAGCGTACTAAAGAGCTGCAGACTGGGAGACCTTGTTACTGAACAAACACTTTATATAATGGTTATTGCTTGATGATGACTGATTATTATCAGAGCTTTCACGTTTTGATTTTACCTAAAAACTACCAGACCTTTGAATAAAACTAATACAATATCGAAAATGTATATGGAGAAACATGGTATTTGATTAACGGAGGCTTTACTCTACTGTGACAAAAGGTAATATAATAAATATTACATAAGAGGCAACTAACTAGTATTCAGAGAAAATGTCATTGTCTTTGTCGATGAATATTTCAGGTGGTTACCGTGGGTATAATTACACAATACTTTTTAGAACCTTTTTGGATATCGCAATAAGAAAAACTAAAACGAATTCAAACAAACGAAATAAAATAAACTAATTAAGCCTTTAAAAATACATGTAAATTAAACCCAAACTGGAATTCGGTAATAATAAATCTAAACTGAAAATATAAAGTCAAAACTAAATAATAAAACTAAAAATGCAAAAGACGACGGTATAATAACCTTGATAATGAGTGAACAATAAATAGATTGTCACCATTGCAGCATTTATTTTCACTGTGTATAATTCAACCTCGTTTTGGAAAAATGTTATTGAACTAAATTATCCTTTTTACTTAGCAAAATGTAAGCCATTCATCTGTATTTTACTGCTTGTGACAAATAATTGATTATGTAGGCCTATTCTTATTTTTATAAAGTGGAACTTTGGATTGTCTGTATAGTTTAAATTGTTTTGGGTGGCAGATATGTAGAAGCATCAATCAACCAGAGGATGTGAAATTTACCATATTGTAACCAACTACTAACTCAATTCATAGCCTAGTTACTAGGCTATGAATTAACATTTTAGATTAGGTTATAGCATACCTAGCCTATAGGCCTATTTATGTATTCTGAATAGGCATGTAGAAAATGCTGTCCAAAATATATTTAAAATGTAGGTCCTTTTATTGATAGTTTAATAGACACATATGCATGCACTCATCTATATTCGCTACAATAGTGTCAAATGAATTCCACGTCCAGGTGACAAATCAAATCATCACATCAATTCAATTTAAAGGGACTTTATTGGCACAGGAAATACATTTCATCCTCTGGCGACCAGATTGTAGGCCTAGTCATGGCCAAAACAAGCTGAATACAAGTAACAATCCATGCAGCCAGAACGCCTAAACAGAGCCTGTGTAACATTTCATCTTTGCAAAAATGTAAATGGCATGAGCTAGTCAGACATTTGAAGCAAAAGGTTACAACACAACTTGTTTCTATATGTACAGAACGTATGTGGATATTCGATTATTTAAAAAAAAATATCTAGGCCTATATAAAAAAAATATATATATAAAAAGGGAACTTCTGTGGTTGTATCTACAAAAATGTCTTCTACATCCTGACAGTTTTCTGAAAAAGCTATGTTTCTATGTCAGTCGTTCTTCGATTTTTCAAAAATAGCAGATCTACAAACTCGTAGTGCGCCACTCGGTGCTATTTTTCAATACCTAAAGCATAACAGCATAATGTATATAACTTAAGTGTATTTTCTGTTGAGCGTACTAAAGAGCTGCAGACTGGGAGACCTTGTTACTGAACAAACACTTTATATAATGGTTATTGCTTGATGATGACTGATTATTATCAGAGCTTTCACGTTTTGATTTAACCAAAAACTAACAGACCTTTGAATAAAACTAATACAATATCGAAAATGTATATGGCTCTGTGGAGACACGTTCCACACGTTCCACGGGATAATACAATTTCGAAAATGTATATGGAGAAACACGGTCCTCGTCCATTTTTTTCAGCAGGTAATCGATCCGCTCCGGGCCGGGCATCTCCTCTGGACACACATACCACCCGACGGTGCGCTTTGAGCCGGGCGGGGAGAGCTGTTTCTCTGGAGAGGCACAGGGCAGTTTGTCATCACGGTCCAGGATGGAACCGGGCCGCTCTGTGGAGACACGTTCCACGGGGAGACGCGGGCAGAGAGGAGACTCCACGGTCACCACACCACCACACCGGTCAGGCCCGGCAGACGACTTGAAGAAGTCCATGGCCATCTTATGCACGTGTTTGCTGCGCTGCACCTGGGCGAAACCAAAAGTACAAACCATCAATCGTGAGTGATGCTGAAATAGGAGGAGCATGAAAATGCATTGTGATTTGCTTCAAAAACAACATATAGATGAGATCTCTGTAAATGGGAATGGTTGTGACTAGGAATTAATAATTAAGTGTAAACTTAATTATTGCAAGTTGTGATTCTGGGGTAGCTTTTTCACATGACATTATTATATAGGCATATATGTTATAGCATACATGCAATGTATGTAGGCCTATTGCATGTATCTATATTGTAAACCGAATCTGACACAAAACAGGCTATATTGTTAATAAACTGAAGTAGGCCTCTACCTTGGGGGTGTGCCGTCCATCAGGGCTGCTGCTGTGGTGCTCAGATGTGCGTTCTTCCACAGTCCGTGTCCTCTTCATCGGCGGCGGAAGGCCCACGAAGTCATTGAAGCGGCTTGGCACGCGTGGTCTTCTCTGTTGGCGTAGCATAGTGGAGCCGACTCTGAGTCCCGACTAAATGAACTGAAGGCCTTATATGTGCTCTTGTACCTGGGTCTGACCACACCCCCTTGACAACTTAATTACCATCACCATGGTCAATGATGCCCTCCTCTATAGCCTGTCGCCGGACACACTCAATGGGCATGTAAATGAGGCTACTAATGGCATGTGTGAACAACACAGGTCCCTAATGGTTCTTTTGTGAGTCTCTTGATGAGGCCATCATCATCACATATACATGATGTCCCCCCCTCCTTTGTTTTAAATTGTCCCCCATTCGCACGTCGACAAAGCCGTTCACACCTACGGCTGGAGCATTTCTAAGGCTCTGGGCTGGAGATGCGCGTTTTCAATACCGGCGGCCCCGTCTCACCGTGCTGCGCGCATCACGTGATTAAATAAAATGTGGTATCGGATTGGTGCGGGGCGTACTTGCCGATTCCGATATGACCAAATAAGAGCATATCGGAGGGCATTCCGATACAAGTATCGGTATCGGGACATGCCTAGTCTGGGGGAAGAAACTACAAGCAGCCCTTTGCTAAGTCCCTTCCCAACCCGTCCTTGTCCAATAGGCACGTTAGCAGTGAGGAGACAGGGCAAGCTCTCCTTCTCCCCCATTGAGATGCATGTAAAATAATGGGATTTCGCCATAATAGATCATTTCAGTAGCAAGAGCATCAAAATGTCTTACCAGGCCTGTAGTAGGCTATGCACTGGACAAATTTGCATGACACTATTTAAATAAACTAGAAATATGAGGAAATGACAGAGGGAGAAATCAACCTTTAACGACCACCCGACAGGAGTTTTCATGTTGCATGGTAGACTACGGGCCCGAACGGAATACGCGGCCGCGAGACTGTTGAACACACACACACACACACAATTTAATTCAATTCAAATGGCTTTATTGGCATGAGAAAACATACACACACACACACACACACACACACACGCCAAGCGTTGTAAGCGCTGATCTACAGGCTGACAACGTGTCCCATCTGTACATCGCATAAAGCATATAATGCATAGCTTATCTGCACGATACACCATCGCCGCATCATTATGGCATAAAGTAGGCTACCAATTGGGTGTTTAATACTAGATTGATTGCAGGCAGCTGCTCATCAATACAATTAAACTGCAAAGCCGTTATGTTTCATGACGTTTTGGTTGCAAATTGGAATAGGCAAGTTATAGCCTATAAAAGTTTAAAGGGATAGGATGGGCATAGCAATAGCGATAATAGCGTATTCTTGGGACTGTGTGTGTGTGTGTGTGTGTGTGTGTGTGTGTGTGTGTGTGTGTGTGAGAGAGAGAGAGATTACTGAACAGCGGACTGACGGCATTTCGTCCAGCAGCAAAGCAACATAATGTTGCTTTGCTGCTGGATGGAAAATGGAAAAGTAAACACTCCCGATCTTCCGCCGTAGTCTGAAAACCCACCTTTTCAGACTCCATCATGGCCCATAGCACTTACCCTACCCCCTTAGACAGCACTTCTTAGACTTATATAGCATTTGAAACAGACTTATAGCATGTCATGTAGACAGCACAATAAGTGCATTGTATGTAGTCATATCACTTCATAGTATATATGTACAGCATAGTATAGCATATATGTATAGTTTATATGTATAGTGTCATTATATAGATATGTTCTAGTTACGTTCTTAGCTTACGCATGTTTCGCGATAAATGCATTTTACATATGTGATGTATTCCCATGCTTTTTGTTCTTGCTTAATGTAAATCGCTCTGGATTAAGAGCGTCTGCTAAATGCCTAAATTGTACATTGTAAACAAGAATATAACGTGAGTGCTGGTATTATTTTCTTTATGGACTGTGTCTACCAGAACCGTGAACCCATCACATTATTACTTTGAACTACTCAACTGAGTGCTTATCTTCCTTTCTTCAAATTAATTCTAGTGAAACGTTTCACTCTACATACGTTTGATCAACCATTTCCCTTTTTGCTTCTCAACCTTTTAAGGCCACACAAAATATTAGATTTACTGTCTATTCATATTTGAACTGGACACTGGTAACCCCCCACCCTGACAAACACTTGGAAGTGTGTAGGAGTTGAGGCATTACATTTAGTTTGACTCGGTTAGCCTATCTCCAAGCTCACAACGACTCGCATCTGCTATTTTCATTCAAGTGTATGTTGTGACACATTGGTGTCTGTCTGAAGTTCTGAACCCAGTGTTTTTTCCAACCTCTTTTCATATCAAAAGGTCTATTATTTTATTTATTTATTCAGCATTTGAGACATGAACCACGATGCGCCACCCCGTATCCCTAAACTTTATGCCTTATTAAAAAAAGAATTGAAAAACCTTCTAAAATAGTTCAAATGGCTGATCTTCAAGCTCAAAGTGTCAAGTGTAATGCTTTTATGTGGTGTCATGCTTTCGTCTGAAATGTACCCATTCTGCATACCGTAAATAAAGAAGTTAGCAAGCATTGTTTTTGAAGCAATAAATGTCTGAGTCTGTTCTGTGTTGATGTATTTTTTCTAGAGCATATTTGAAGCCAAGACTGTGAAGTACTTCTTAGTTCATACTGTGACCTTCAGTTAAAAGAAGAACTTTCCAGTGACACATTTCAGTGAAGGTGTTGAGGGTGTCTTACTGTCTTTTGTTATGCAGTATCGGTCGCCTAATCACCTCCACAACACCCTTAAACAGAAATGTACATGCAGTGAGTTTGGAGTGGTTTCTGTGGGGAGATGATTTTATTGTTTCCATTCCATCCAGCCATTTAAACAAACTGACGAGCAGGCATTGAAAGGAGTTGTGTGTGGTTCCTAGAAACAAACACTGGCAAAATAAATCGAGAAAACGATCACCCAGAAAATGTAATATAACATGTAATATATACATGCAAGAGCTACACGGCCATAATTATACGTACATCATCTGTCGAGTTACCATTAAGGTCACATACAGAACAGCAGTTACCAATTCTATCCAGTAGATGGCAGTCTAAGTCCACAAAGATGCACTCAATGCAATTGAAAGGTCCCACTGAAAGCAATCCGAGAACCCATCGTGAAAAAATAAAGGAAAAACAGCGCCCTCCTTTCCTATGGATTTGATGTTTAGTCAACAGTCTGTCTCGAGAGACTACACTGAAGGAGACTTTCATAGCCAGCAATGTAAAAGTATTCAGAGTTGTTAAAGCAGCAATGACATCAATTAAATATACCGTTACAAGCTACAAAAGTCCTGTAGGCCTACTCACATTGTGTAACTCAAAAAGTGGCATCAAAATATACTGTCATTACTCATTGTGTGTACACACACACACACACACACACACACACACACACACACACACACACACACACACACACACACACACACACACACACACACACACACACACACACATTTGTGAAAAGAGCCCACTCTCCCCAACACTATAGCTAGCACTGATTCCTAAACAATTAACACAATATGTTTTAGTAGCCTAATATTGTTCCTGCTGCTCTACATAGGCCTACTGCCAACCAACAGGTGAATAAATTACAGATTGAGGCTTTAACCTTTGCTTCCATGTGAAATATATCAGAGACTATTAAGATTTTATATAGAAGATACTTCTGAACATATTATCACTGATTTGATCAGTTCAAATGCTCTAATCAAATCGAACATATACCATCTATATACAAGCAAGAGCTTGTGCAACATCATGCTGACCTATATATGGAATACAAATGAAATCAGTTGTGGCGACCGCATGAGAACTTTAATCCATGTCCACTGCAGTGTTGATTTCGTCGACTAAAAGCAAGACGAAAAATCTTCGTCGACTATACCTTTTTCCACTGACGAAAACTAAATGGAAACTAAATATAAACTAAGCTATGACGACTAAAACTATGACCAAATATACTGACAATTTCGTCAACAAATAAAAGACTTGACTAAAATGTTAGGGACTAGTGGATAAATCATTTTACACTTGCGGTTGCATGCTGAAAATAGCCGATCTACAAGCTCGTGTCGCAGCGCGACGCGTTGTGAGCTTGTATATCTGCTATTTTCAGCAAGTGTAAAAATCAGTCATTACGACGGCATCATTGCTAGACAAAATACATTTTAGTCGACTAAATCAACTGTAGATTTAGTCGACTAAAACCATATGACATTAAGTCGAGTAAAACTAGACTAACACCAAGACATTCCTGGTGAATACAAATAAAGGAAAACTATTCAAAAGACTGACTAAAACTAAAATCCAAAATTGCTGCCAAAAACAACACTGGTCCACTGTCCAGGTGACAAATAAATAAACACACACACACACACCAAGAATATATTTAAAAACTTTATTAGAAACAAAGAGAGCTCTGCTTTATCTTACATAAACATACAACAATGGCTTTACTCAACAGAGAATACCTCAATACTTTGTGTCACTCCTTTTATAGCTAGGAATCTCTGCCTTAACCCAGCCTGCCTTTACATATATCTCCACATTGAACCCAGCAGACCAGTTAGAAAGTATAGAAATGTCTTACCCAGCTTTGTATTTACACGGCCCTCTACTCTCCACCCCAACAGCACATAGAGAAACAAACTCAAAATCATTCATTTCATCGTAACATAATGGTACAAAGGGCTTTTTTTCCTTTTAAAAAATACTAATATAAATCATTCTTTACAGTCGTGTAAAATGTATTTCTCAAATACATGGTTGTTTTTTTTTTTTTTTTATTTGTATTTCTTTCGTCTTTTCTGGAAGCTATGTACAGAAACAAAAGTTAAGAAAGTGATTTGATACAGCTGGGTTAATTTAGAACAGAACAGAGTCCAAAGAAGTTTTATTAAATTGAAAGAACGAGGGAGACAAACCCATTCTGTCAGTCTGTCCGACAGATAGACAATGCTGTCTGTCTGTCCTACGGAATAGTGGTCTGCATGGATCCACCCCAAACCCCAAAACCTGAGACCCGAGCGGGTCCGGGTTCAAAATATTGTCAAGGTTAGGGGACGTGTCATAAGTCTTATAATTGCTGCAGTATGGAGTTAAGTGAGGCTGAAATGGAGTAACCCGCAGCGTTGACCCGCGAGGATCCGATCAGCTTTTTTTCCCTAATTTTTTCCTAAAAAGCGCCATGAGCTTGTAGGTCTGCTATTTTTCAATAGCTAAAGCATAACAGCATAATGTATATAACTTAAGTGTATTTTCTGTTGAGCGTACTAAAGAGCTGCAGACTGGGAGACCTTGTTACTGAACAAACACTTTATATAATGGTTATTGCTTGATGATGACTGATTATTATCAGAGCTTTCACGTTTTGATTTTACCTAAAAACTACCAGACCTTTGAATAAAACTAATACAATATCGAAAATGTATATGGAGAAACATGGTATTTGATTAACGGAGGCTTTACTCTACTGTGACAAAAGGTAATATAATAAATATTACATAAGAGGCAACTAACTAGTATTCAGAGAAAATGTCATTGTCTTTGTCGATGAATATTTCAGGTGGTTACCGTGGGTATAATTACACAATACTTTTTAGAACCTTTTTGGATATCGCAATAAGAAAAACTAAAACGAATTAAAACAAACGAAATAAAATAAACTAATTAAGCCTTTAAAAATACATGTAAATTAAACCCAAACTGGAATTCGGTAATAATAAATCTAAACTGAAAATATAAAGTCAAAACTAAATAATAAAACTAAAAATGCAAAAGACGACGGTATAATAACCTTGATAATGAGTGAACAATAAATAGATTGTCACCATTGCAGCATTTATTTTCACTGTGTATAATTCAACCTCGTTTTGGAAAAATGTTATTGAACTAAATTATCCTTTTTACTTAGCAAAATGTAAGCCATTCATCTGTATTTTACTGCTTGTGACAAATAATTGATTATGTAGGCCTATTCTTATTTTTATAAAGTGGAACTTTGGATTGTCTGTATAGTTTAAATTGTTTTGGGTGGCAGATATGTAGAAGCATCAATCAACCAGAGGATGTGAAATTTACCATATTGTAACCAACTACTAACTCAATTCATAGCCTAGTTACTAGGCTATGAATTAACATTTTAGATTAGGTTATAGCATACCTAGCCTATAGGCCTATTTATGTATTCTGAATAGGCATGTAGAAAATGCTGTCCAAAATATATTTAAAATGTAGGTCCTTTTATTGATAGTTTAATAGACACATATGCATGCACTCATCTATATTCGCTACAATAGTGTCAAATGAATTCCACGTCCAGGTGACAAATCAAATCATCACATCAATTCAATTTAAAGGGACTTTATTGGCACAGGAAATACATTTCATCCTCTGGCGACCAGATTGTAGGCCTAGTCATGGCCAAAACAAGCTGAATACAAGTAACAATCCATGCAGCCAGAACGCCTAAACAGAGCCTGTGTAACATTTCATCTTTGCAAAAATGTAAATGGCATGAGCTAGTCAGACATTTGAAGCAAAAGGTTACAACACAACTTGTTTCTATATGTACAGAACGTATGTGGATATTCGATTATTTAAAAAAAAATATCTAGGCCTATATAAAAAAAATATATATATAAAAAGGGAACTTCTGTGGTTGTATCTACAAAAATGTCTTCTACATCCTGACAGTTTTCTGAAAAAGCTATGTTTCTATGTCAGTCGTTCTTCGATTTTTCAAAAATAGCAGATCTACAAACTCGTAGTGCGCCACTCGGTGCTATTTTTCAATACCTAAAGCATAACAGCATAATGTATATAACTTAAGTGTATTTTCTGTTGAGCGTACTAAAGAGCTGCAGACTGGGAGACCTTGTTACTGAACAAACACTTTATATAATGGTTATTGCTTGATGATGACTGATTATTATCAGAGCTTTCACGTTTTGATTTAACCAAAAACTAACAGACCTTTGAATAAAACTAATACAATATCGAAAATGTATATGGCTCTGTGGAGACACGTTCCACACGTTCCACGGGATAATACAATTTCGAAAATGTATATGGAGAAACACGGTCCTCGTCCATTTTTTTCAGCAGGTAATCGATCCGCTCCGGGCCGGGCATCTCCTCTGGACACACATACCACCCGACGGTGCGCTTTGAGCCGGGCGGGGAGAGCTGTTTCTCTGGAGAGGCACAGGGCAGTTTGTCATCACGGTCCAGGATGGAACCGGGCCGCTCTGTGGAGACACGTTCCACGGGGAGACGCGGGCAGAGAGGAGACTCCACGGTCACCACACCACCACACCGGTCAGGCCCGGCAGACGACTTGAAGAAGTCCATGGCCATCTTATGCACGTGTTTGCTGCGCTGCACCTGGGCGAAACCAAAAGTACAAACCATCAATCGTGAGTGATGCTGAAATAGGAGGAGCATGAAAATGCATTGTGATTTGCTTCAAAAACAACATATAGATGAGATCTCTGTAAATGGGAATGGTTGTGACTAGGAATTAATAATTAAGTGTAAACTTAATTATTGCAAGTTGTGATTCTGGGGTAGCTTTTTCACATGACATTATTATATAGGCATATATGTTATAGCATACATGCAATGTATGTAGGCCTATTGCATGTATCTATATTGTAAACCGAATCTGACACAAAACAGGCTATATTGTTAATAAACTGAAGTAGGCCTCTACCTTGGGGGTGTGCCGTCCATCAGGGCTGCTGCTGTGGTGCTCAGATGTGCGTTCTTCCACAGTCCGTGTCCTCTTCATCGGCGGCGGAAGGCCCACGAAGTCATTGAAGCGGCTTGGCACGCGTGGTCTTCTCTGTTGGCGTAGCATAGTGGAGCCGACTCTGAGTCCCGACTAAATGAACTGAAGGCCTTATATGTGCTCTTGTACCTGGGTCTGACCACACCCCCTTGACAACTTAATTACCATCACCATGGTCAATGATGCCCTCCTCTATAGCCTGTCGCCGGACACACTCAATGGGCATGTAAATGAGGCTACTAATGGCATGTGTGAACAACACAGGTCCCTAATGGTTCTTTTGTGAGTCTCTTGATGAGGCCATCATCATCACATATACATGATGTCCCCCCCTCCTTTGTTTTAAATTGTCCCCCATTCGCACGTCGACAAAGCCGTTCACACCTACGGCTGGAGCATTTCTAAGGCTCTGGGCTGGAGATGCGCGTTTTCAATACCGGCGGCCCCGTCTCACCGTGCTGCGCGCATCACGTGATTAAATAAAATGTGGTATCGGATTGGTGCGGGGCGTACTTGCCGATTCCGATATGACCAAATAAGAGCATATCGGAGGGCATTCCGATACAAGTATCGGTATCGGGACATGCCTAGTCTGGGGGAAGAAACTACAAGCAGCCCTTTGCTAAGTCCCTTCCCAACCCGTCCTTGTCCAATAGGCACGTTAGCAGTGAGGAGACAGGGCAAGCTCTCCTTCTCCCCCATTGAGATGCATGTAAAATAATGGGATTTCGCCATAATAGATCATTTCAGTAGCAAGAGCATCAAAATGTCTTACCAGGCCTGTAGTAGGCTATGCACTGGACAAATTTGCATGACACTATTTAAATAAACTAGAAATATGAGGAAATGACAGAGGGAGAAATCAACCTTTAACGACCACCCGACAGGAGTTTTCATGTTGCATGGTAGACTACGGGCCCGAACGGAATACGCGGCCGCGAGACTGTTGAACACACACACACACACACAATTTAATTCAATTCAAATGGCTTTATTGGCATGAGAAAACATACACACACACACACACACACACACACACACACACGCCAAGCGTTGTAAGCGCTGATCTACAGGCTGACAACGTGTCCCATCTGTACATCGCATAAAGCATATAATGCATAGCTTATCTGCACGATACACCATCGCCGCATCATTATGGCATAAAGTAGGCTACCAATTGGGTGTTTAATACTAGATTGATTGCAGGCAGCTG
Source organism: Electrona antarctica (assembly GCF_951216825.1). Classification (NCBI taxonomy): domain Eukaryota; kingdom Metazoa; phylum Chordata; class Actinopteri; order Myctophiformes; family Myctophidae; genus Electrona; species Electrona antarctica. The sequence goes on along the minus strand of NC_136799.1, from coordinate 6,073,324 downwards.
CTCATCAATACAATTAAACTGCAAAGCCGTTATGTTTCATGACGTTTTGGTTGCAAATTGGAATAGGCAAGTTATAGCCTATAAAAGTTTAAAGGGATAGGATGGGCATAGCAATAGCGATAATAGCGTATTCTTGGGACTGTGTGTGTGTGTGTGTGTGTGTGTGTGTGTGTGTGTGTGTGTGTGTGTGTGAGAGAGAGAGAGATTACTGAACAGCGGACTGACGGCATTTCGTCCAGCAGCAAAGCAACATAATGTTGCTTTGCTGCTGGATGGAAAATGGAAAAGTAAACACTCCCGATCTTCCGCCGTAGTCTGAAAACCCACCTTTTCAGACTCCATCATGGCCCATAGCACTTACCCTACCCCCTTAGACAGCACTTCTTAGACTTATATAGCATTTGAAACAGACTTATAGCATGTCATGTAGACAGCACAATAAGTGCATTGTATGTAGTCATATCACTTCATAGTATATATGTACAGCATAGTATAGCATATATGTATAGTTTATATGTATAGTGTCATTATATAGATATGTTCTAGTTACGTTCTTAGCTTACGCATGTTTCGCGATAAATGCATTTTACATATGTGATGTATTCCCATGCTTTTTGTTCTTGCTTAATGTAAATCGCTCTGGATTAAGAGCGTCTGCTAAATGCCTAAATTGTACATTGTAAACAAGAATATAACGTGAGTGCTGGTATTATTTTCTTTATGGACTGTGTCTACCAGAACCGTGAACCCATCACATTATTACTTTGAACTACTCAACTGAGTGCTTATCTTCCTTTCTTCAAATTAATTCTAGTGAAACGTTTCACTCTACATACGTTTGATCAACCATTTCCCTTTTTGCTTCTCAACCTTTTAAGGCCACACAAAATATTAGATTTACTGTCTATTCATATTTGAACTGGACACTGGTAACCCCCCACCCTGACAAACACTTGGAAGTGTGTAGGAGTTGAGGCATTACATTTAGTTTGACTCGGTTAGCCTATCTCCAAGCTCACAACGACTCGCATCTGCTATTTTCATTCAAGTGTATGTTGTGACACATTGGTGTCTGTCTGAAGTTCTGAACCCAGTGTTTTTTCCAACCTCTTTTCATATCAAAAGGTCTATTATTTTATTTATTTATTCAGCATTTGAGACATGAACCACGATGCGCCACCCCGTATCCCTAAACTTTATGCCTTATTAAAAAAAGAATTGAAAAACCTTCTAAAATAGTTCAAATGGCTGATCTTCAAGCTCAAAGTGTCAAGTGTAATGCTTTTATGTGGTGTCATGCTTTCGTCTGAAATGTACCCATTCTGCATACCGTAAATAAAGAAGTTAGCAAGCATTGTTTTTGAAGCAATAAATGTCTGAGTCTGTTCTGTGTTGATGTATTTTTTCTAGAGCATATTTGAAGCCAAGACTGTGAAGTACTTCTTAGTTCATACTGTGACCTTCAGTTAAAAGAAGAACTTTCCAGTGACACATTTCAGTGAAGGTGTTGAGGGTGTCTTACTGTCTTTTGTTATGCAGTATCGGTCGCCTAATCACCTCCACAACACCCTTAAACAGAAATGTACATGCAGTGAGTTTGGAGTGGTTTCTGTGGGGAGATGATTTTATTGTTTCCATTCCATCCAGCCATTTAAACAAACTGACGAGCAGGCATTGAAAGGAGTTGTGTGTGGTTCCTAGAAACAAACACTGGCAAAATAAATCGAGAAAACGATCACCCAGAAAATGTAATATAACATGTAATATATACATGCAAGAGCTACACGGCCATAATTATACGTACATCATCTGTCGAGTTACCATTAAGGTCACATACAGAACAGCAGTTACCAATTCTATCCAGTAGATGGCAGTCTAAGTCCACAAAGATGCACTCAATGCAATTGAAAGGTCCCACTGAAAGCAATCCGAGAACCCATCGTGAAAAAATAAAGGAAAAACAGCGCCCTCCTTTCCTATGGATTTGATGTTTAGTCAACAGTCTGTCTCGAGAGACTACACTGAAGGAGACTTTCATAGCCAGCAATGTAAAAGTATTCAGAGTTGTTAAAGCAGCAATGACATCAATTAAATATACCGTTACAAGCTACAAAAGTCCTGTAGGCCTACTCACATTGTGTAACTCAAAAAGTGGCATCAAAATATACTGTCATTACTCATTGTGTGTGTACACACACACACACACACACACACACACACACACACACACACACACACACACACACACACACACACACACACACACACACACACACACACACACACACACACACACACACACACACACACACACACACACACACACGTGAAAAGAGCCCACTCTCCCCAACACTATAGCTAGCACTGATTCCTAAACAATTAACACAATATGATGTTTTAGTAGCCTAATATTGTTCCTGCTGTTCTACATAGGCCTACTGCCAACCAACAGGTGAATAAATTACAGATTGAGGCTTTAACCTTTGCTTCCATGTGAAATATATCAGAGACTATTAAGATTTTATATAGAAGATACTTCTGAACATATTATCACTGATTTGATCAGTTCAAATGCTCTAATCAAATCGAACATATACCATCTATATACAAGCAAGAGCTTGTGCAACATCATGCTGACCTATATATGGAATACAAATGAAATCAGTTGTGGCGACCGCATGAGAACTTTAATCCATGTCCACTGCAGTGTTGATTTCGTCGACTAAAAGCAAGACGAAAAATCTTCGTCAACTATACCTTTTTCCACTGACGAAAACTAAATGGAAACTAAATATAAACTAAGCTATGACGACTAAAACTATGACCAAATATACTGACAATTTCGTCAACAAATAAAAGACTTGACTAAAATGTTAGGGACTAGTGGATAAATCATTTTACACTTGCGGTTGCATGCTGAAAATAGCCGATCTACAAGCTCGTGTCGCAGCGCGACGCGTTGTGAGCTTGTAGATCTGCTATTTTCAGCAAGTGTAAAAATCAGTCATTACGACGGCATCATTGCTAGACAAAATACATTTTAGTCGACTAAATCAACTGTAGATTTAGTCGACTGAAACCTTATGACATTTAGTCGAGTAAAACTAGACTAACACCAAGACATTCCTGGTGAATAAAAATAAAGGAAAACTATTCAAAAGACAGACTAAAACTAAAATCCAAAATTGCTGCCAAAAACAACACTGGTCCACTGTCCAGGTGACAAATAAATAACCACACACACACCAAGAATATATTTAAAAACTTTATTAGAAACAAAGAGAGCTCTGCTTTATCTTACATAAACATACAACAATGGCTTTACTCAACAGAGAATACCTCAATACTTTGTGTCACTCCTTTTATAGCTAGGAATCTCTGCCTTAACCCAGCCTGCCTTTACATATATCTCCACATTGAACCCAGCAGACCAGTTAGAAAGTATAGAAATGTCTTACCCAGCTTTGTATTTACACGGCCCTCTACTCTCCACCCCAACAGCACATAGAGAAACAAACTCAAAATCATTCATTTCATCGTAACATAATGGTACAAAGGGCTTTTTTTCCTTTTAAAAAATACTAATATAAATCATTCTTTACAGTCGTGTAAAATGTATTTCTCAAATACATGGTTGTTGTTTTTTTTAATTTTATTTGTATTTCTTTCGTCTTTTCTGGAAGCTATGTACAGAAACAAAAGTTAAGAAAGTGATTTGATACAGCTGGGTTAATTTAGAACAGAACAGAGTCCAAATAAGTTTTATTAAATTGAAAGAACGAGGGAGACAAACCCATTCTGTCAGTCTGTCCGACAGATAGACAATGCTGTCTGTCTGTCCTACGGAATAGTGGTCTGCATGGATCCACCCCAAACCCCAAAACCTGAGACCCGAGCGGGTCCGGGTTCAAAATATTGTCAAGGTTAGGGGACGTGTCATAACTCTTATAATTGCTGCAGTATGGAGTTAAGTGAGGCTGAAATGGAGTAACCCGCAGCGTTGACCAGCGAGGATCCGATCAGCTTTTTTTTCCTAATAATTAAACGATTTAATCTTCAGTTTAAAAAAAAACAACAGACATATGGGTTGTAATTATGTCCTTAATCTATTCTCACAAATTGAACGAGCCGTTAACTTAACAGGCGATTCAAACGCAGCCACAAATCTCAAGTGGCAGTGCAGTGTGAGCCTGAACACCAGAGGTATTCTTTAGCCAGGTGAAAACGCAAACTACCAAGAGAAAAGTATAGTGCACAAATAAAATAAAAAAGCCACCAGGAACATCATCATCTGTGATTCTGTGTGGAGCACTTTTGTGGTCATTATTGTTTTAAGAAGCCTGGCTGAAAACATAGATAATGTAGCCTGATGGAACACCTCAATGCCCCCCCAGAGGTGTCCCGTGTGAGTCAGCAAGTCATCATTAATTAAGCTGGAGACGGGACAGGTGAGGAGGTTGGACCAGGAGAGGACGGTGGGGTTTCTGAGTCACCAGAGCAAATAAGAGAACGTTCAACCTTCTCAAGAAAAGCCACGGTTCAGCTCATCAAAACAAGAAAAAACTGTCGTTACTCCTCAGTACAATGTGGAGACTCCCACAGGAGGAGAGGGCTGTCGTTACTCCTCAGTACAATGTGGAGACTCCCACAGGAGAGGAGAGGGCTGTCGTTACTCCTCAGTACAATGTGGAGACTCCCACAGGAGAGGAGAGGGCTGTCGTTACTCCACAGTACAATGTGGAGACTCCCACAGGAGAGGGCTGTCATTACTCCTCAGTACAATGTGGAGACTCCCACAGGAGAGGAGAGGAGAGGGCTGTCGTTACTCCACAGTACAAGACAGTCCCGTTGAGCAGCAAGCCATTCCAGACCATAATGGGACGGGCAAAAAATAAATAAAACGCAACTCCACAGAAACCAATTCCATCATGGAATGATTGACGGTCAAACGCTGCAGCTAGCCCTCCTCAAACAATGAATTATTTCACTAGACCCGTTTGGGGCTGCAAGAATCCTTCCTGCACAACTAACCCCTGGTTCAACAAGTGCACCAGCTAGGCTGTGTGGCACTCGTTTTCCAATGGCAAACACATTTTAAGATGTTTGTTTTAAAGTATTTCTTTCTTTTATCATAAGATTTGTAAAGATTTTGTTTGTAATAAAGTCACTTGGATATCATTTCTCTTTGTTGTGTAATAAAGCTTGTTGAAATCGGAACCAAGGACCCTGTGCATCAGGTCCAGAATGATCGGGTCTAGTCCCGTTTAGGTCCGTGTCTGGTGATTCTCTGGTCCATCGTGATTATCCTCGGCTCTGTTTTAGACCGGGTCTCATGTTTAAAAAAAGAAAAAAAGAAAAAAGGAGAGAGAGAAATAAAAATAAAATGCAAATAGGGTTCAGCTAAGAAAGAACGGGTCGAACTTTCTGGACCCATGCAGACCTCTAATACAAACAGCATGTCTGTCTGTCTGTCCCACAAGAGACAAACATGTCTGTCCTCAAGAGACAAACTGTGTCCGTCCAGAGACGAACCCGGTGTCTGTCTGTACCACAGAGACAGACAGCATTAAATCATACAGTAACATTCTTGGTAGAACTATTGTTTGATCTAAATCCTATAGCCGTCGCCACAGATAAGAGGGAGCAGTTGCTTATGGTAGGTCTATTACATGGGTCTCTTTTGTAGGTCTCTACTGTGGACAGTGTTGCTTTACACAGAACATATTTAAGACACAAGATCATCATTATTTCATTAAAAAAAAGAAAAAGAAGTGTATACAAGCTACTGAATGATGTGTCCATCATAATAAATAGAATTGAATCAACTGGAAGATGATTTTTTTTTTTTTACAAAATGATGATGGAAATTAAAATAAAACGGGTGTGGAAATGTGTTATGAGTTTAGAGAAAAATGTGTTAAATAAAACCTGACATGTGCCTGCAGTAGAAGACCAGTTGGATGCTGTTGGCTGTCCTATTTCCACTTTTTCTTGAAAAGGAAACTTTTTTTATTTTAATTAATATTCTTATTTCCTCACCCCCCCCCCCCCTCCAACCACCCCAAACAAAGAGAAACAAAAACAAAAAACAAATTGATTGCATAAAGTTTGTGTTTCTGTGCTGGAAGACGAACTCACAGGCTCTCCAATAAACTACATTTCCCATCACCGCCCACATAGACCCCCCCCCCCCCCCCCCACCCCCACCGCTCAGCGACTCCAGGACTCAGACATGATAGCTCGGTAGGTAAATAGATAAGATGGATGGTTAGATAGATCGATGGAGAAATAAAACGCACAGGCTTTGGCAGTTGTGACATAAGGGGGGGGGGGGGGGGGGGGGAAATTATAAGAGACCACATTGAACCTTTGACCTTTTCTTACACCCCCCTCCACCCCCACCCCCTCCAGTTGGGCAGCTCACACTTTCATATTGATTTACAGATTAGTATAATTGGTATTGATATGGTAGAAGGGTCAGGATAGGGGGAAACGCTAAAGAACTTAGGCTTGATTCGTGCTTAGTCGCGTGCGGGTGTCCCGCACACCTAAAATATCAGATCTACAAACTCAGGCAACACGTCGGCGGTGTGGCGCCTTGCGACTTATGTAGATGATCTGACGTTTTCCGGGTGGCGTGCGTGTGACACCCGTGCGCAACTACGCTAGAAAAATCAGGCGTTTTTATTTTACTTTAAAGTGCCTCAGGAGTAAATGGCAGTTTTACGTCGTTTACATTCACGGAGTCTGTCTGGGGGGAGGGGGGTGGGGGAGGGTGGGCGGGGGCGTGTGGAGAGATGTGGGGGGGGGGGGGGGGGGGGGGAGGAGTCTGGCGTGGACGTGGGCGTGTCATCACCTACACTCCAACGCCACGGTGTTCTGAGACGGAGACGAGCCGGACGGACTCAAACACATGTCTGAAGAACCTGAAGACGTGGAGGCCGGCGTGACGGAAACTATGGACATGGGAAGAGAGCAGGGGGGGAAAACAACCGTTAGCAACTTAGCAGTTAGCGCACACACACACACACACACACACACACACACACATGTTTTAGTTCCCTCACCACACTCCCTAATTTAGTTGTTACGCCAATTGATCTCGCCACACATGGTTTGTCATCACTGCTTGTTGTATCAGTGGCGTATCTACAATAAGGCGAGGACGCCTCCAAATCCATTTCTGGCCTGGACAAAATCCATACAATGAGGGGAAAAAAAAGAGGACAAAAACAAGACCTGAGAACTATTAGTGGACAGCTGATTGGCCGCTTTCAGCCTTTGTACCGTACTCGTCTGGCAGGTATATCTCTTTGAAAACCTTTAGTGCTACGATTGCGCGCGGGAAGGACGACAATTAACACATCTTGCCTGCCCAAAATGTAATTCCTGGAAACGCCACTGTGTTTTATGTACTACTGACTCACCTCCCAGTGAGGAGCCCCCACCGGGAGGACGTGGGGTCGCTTACAATGTTCACCACAACGTTCCATGGATGCATTTATTACCAAAGATCCTTAATTTAGCAAGATGGACAATCCCACAACTCGACAATAGTGCGATAAATGGTCTCCTAAAAAGTGGGTCCCGCGGTTCGAGTCCCGAGTCCGACGACCTTTGCTGCGTGTCTTCCCCCAGTCTCTCTCCCCCTTTCCTGTCAAGCTGCTGTAACCTATCAATAAAGGCAAAAAAGCCAAAAGAATAGGGATACTAGGGTTCTCCTCAGAATAGGGATACTAGGGTTCTCCTCAGAATAGGGATACTAGGGTTCTCCTCAGAATAGGGATACTAGGGTTCTCCTCAGAATAGGGATACTAGGGTTCTCCTCAGAATAGGGATACTAGGGTTCTCCTCAGAATAGGGATACTAGGGTTCTCCTCAGAATAGGGATACTAGGGTTCTCCTCAGAATAGGGATAATAGGGTTCTCCTCAGAATAGGGATACTAGGGTTCTCCTCAGAATAGGGATACTAGGGTTCTCCTCAGAATAGGGATACTAGGGTTCTCCTCAGAATAGGGATACTAGGGTTCTCCTCAGAATAGAGATACTAGGGTTCTCCTCAGAATAGAGATACAAGGGTTCTCCTCAGAATAGAGATACTAGGGTTCTCCTCAGAATAGGGATACTAGGGTTCTCCTCAGAATAGGGATACTAGGGTTCTCCTCAGAATAGGGATACTAGGGTTCATCTCAGATTAGAGATACTAGGGTTCTCCTCAGAATAGGGATACTAGGGTTCTCCTCAGAATAGGGATACTAGGGTTCTCCTCAGAATAGGGATACTAGGGTTCTCCTCAGAATAGAGATACTAGGGTTCTCCTCAGAATAGAGATACTAGGGTTCTCAGAATAGGGATACTAGGGTTCAGGCGGTTAACCCATTTTGGGTGGGAACCCCTTTTGGCGTTTTAAAAATTATGTTATAATTTAGCTATTGAAAAATAGCAGATCTACAAGCTCATAGCGCGCCACCGAGTGGCGCGCTACGAGCTTGTAGGTCTGCTATTTTGTAAAAATCGTGAAAATGTGGCGCAAATCCTGACAGAAAACTGTCTGGATTTAGAAGACATTTTATAAATTTCGACATCAGGCCTAAATGGGTTAAGGTAAAAACAAACATTTGGCGGCCGGCCTGCAGACACTCCCAACAGGACCACCTGTTGAAGAGCCCCGCTCCATTGGTTCCCAACAGGACCACCTGTTGAAGAGCCCCGCTCCATTGGTTCCCAACAGGACCACCTGTTGAAGAGCCCCGCTCCATTGGTTCCCAACAGGACCACCTGTTGAAGAGCCCCGCTCCATTGGTTCCCAACAGGACCACCTGTTGAAGAGCCCCGCTCCATTGGTTCCCAACAGGACCACCTGTTGAAGAGCCCCGCTCCATTGGTTCCCAACAGGACCACCTGTTGAAGAGCCCCGCTCCATTGGTTCCCAACAGGACCACCTGTTGAAGAGCCCCGCTCCATTGGTTCCCAACAGGACCACCTGTTGAAGAGCCCCGCTCCATTGGTTCCCAACAGGACCACCTGTTGAAGAGCCCCGCTCCATTGGTTCCCAACAGGACCACCTGTTGAAGAGCCCCGCTCCATTGGTTCCCAACAGGACCACCTGTTGAAGAGCCCCGCTCCATTGGTTCCCAACAGGACCACCTGTTGAAGAGCCCCGCTCCATTGGTTCCCAACAGGACCACCTGTTGAAGAGCCCCGCTCCATTGGTTCCCAACAGGACCACCTGTTGAAGAGCCCCGCTCCATTGGTTCCCAACAGGACCACCTGTTGAAGAGCCCCGCTCCATTGGTTCCCAACAGGACCACCTGTTGAAGAGCCCCGCTCCATTGGTTCCCAACAGGACCACCTGTTGAAGAGCCCCGCTCCATTGGTTGGTTGGTCAACAGGACCACCTGTTGAAGAGCCCCGCTCCATTGGTTCCCAACAGGACCACCTGTTGAAGAGCCCCGCTCCATTGGTTGGTTGGTCAACAGGACCACCTGTTGAAGAGCCCCGCTCCATTGGTTCCCAACAGGACCACCTGTTGAAGAGCCCCGCTCCATTGGTTGGTTGGTCAACAGGACCACCTGTTGAAGAGCCCCGCTCCATTGGTTCCCAACAGGACCACCTGTTGAAGAGCCCCGCTCCATTGGTTGGTTGGTCAACAGGACCACCTGTTGAAGAGCCCCGCTCCATTGGTTCCCAACAGGACCACCTGTTGAAGAGCCCCGCTCCATTGGTTGGTTGGTCAACAGGACCACCTGTTGAAGAGCCCCGCTCCATTGGTTCCCAACAGGACCACCTGTTGAAGAGCCCCGCTCCATTGGTTCCCAACAGGACCACCTGTTGAAGAGCCCCGCTCCATTGGTTCCCAACAGGACCACCTGTTGAAGAGCCCCGCTCCATTGGTTCCCAACAGGACCACCTGTTGAAGAGCCCCGCTCCATTGGTTCCCAACAGGACCACCTGTTGAAGAGCCCCGCTCCATTGGTTCCCAACAGGACCACCTGTTGAAGAGCCCCGCTCCATTGGTTGTCGATTGGTTTACCTTCTCGGTCCTTCTTCTTCATCCTCTTGCGTCGGCGGTCGATGGACGCCACCTCAGACTTCAGAGACATGTAGTATCTCCTGATGTCCTGAAGCTTGTCCTGCAGATAGGCGATGCGCTCCGAACTGGACAGGCCATCCAACTCACCTGGACATGCAGGCAAGACATAGAATAATAAGCAATTAGGACAAATTAAAGATTCATTTTATTTTTATTGAAGTTTATCGCATCTGATCTAAGAACAGTAGGTGTGTGTGTGTATTGTATGCCTGTCGTACGTGTGTGTGTGTGTGTGTGTGAGAGAGAGAGAGAGTTGTAGGTTTCATTCATGTATGCGTGTGTATTGTATGTAGATTATGTTGTGTACAGGTGCATTTTATGTATGATTCAAGTGTGTGTAGTGTATGTTGTTTATGTGTTCTAAATGTGTGTGTGTGTGTGTGTGTGTGTGTGTGTGTGTGTGTGTGTGTGTGTGTACTGTGTAGACCTGGCACCAGCCAATCCACTGCCTCCAACAACCCCTACAGAAATCATGTGGCCAGAATGTTTTTGTTGTTGTTGTTGTCGCTGTATTATCCGTGTTGGTTTTCGGTGCCTGCCCTCTAGTGGTTTGTGTTTTTGTTTAGTTTTTTTTTTCGGGTTAACTCACCTGGTCCGTCTCCAAAAAGGCTCCCTGAAACCCAGAATGAAGAAGAGACCCACAATAAAAGAGCAGTGTGCACAGAAAAGCTTTGTCCACACAACTCAAGACACTGGAGTCACAACCACAAGGTGTGTGACAACTGAAAAGACACTGTGGAGTCGCAGACAACCAGAAGGTGTGTGACAGAGTGACACCGCGCGTCAAACAGACAACCAGAAGGTGTGTGACAGAGTGACACCGCGTCACAGACAACCAGAAGGTGTGTGACAGAGTGACACCGCGTCACAGACAACCAGAAGGTGTGTGACAGAGTGACACCGAGTCACAGACAACCAGAAGGTGTGTGACAGAGTGACACCGCGCGTCAAACAAGTGGTGACACATTCTTATTTCTTAGAGTAAACAGGAGACTGCACAGCAGGGACTTGAAACCGAATGAGCAGTCTGCCGTTAAGCACTTGGATCCCCTGCTGGGGCACTGCGGCGGCCTAGAAAAGGTTTTTTTTATTGGAATGTGGTTATTGCTACATTGTCTGCCATTTTGAGGAAATATTAGTCTGTCTTTTATTCACGCACCAAGGGAGAACACGTACAGTCAATGCTTAAACAACACATTATTTCATTAGGGATTCTTATCAATTACACGTGCCATTATGAAGAACAGGAAAGAGCACAAACCAAACTGTTTCAGTATGGACGAAAGGACTTTTTGGACTTGCTGGCTATGGAGCGGGCAGCATTGGGAGAGGTCTTTTTTATTAGATCATATGTGGAGAACAGGCTATGTATGTGCCTGAACCATACGAACTCATACTCGACTGAGCAACGAGAAATCACAGCTAATATAAACACCTGGACGTGAATCTTTAAGGCATTGAGTTATGCCGGAAGGTGGTCTAACGACTAACCTGCACCTCGTTTACCGTCTGCCTGCCAGCCACCTCTGTGAAACGGGTTGATCTGATAAAATAACCCAGCTCATGATAAAATGAATACCAAACAACTCGTCCCTTTACCAACTCGCCTCTGGCGTACAGCCGGCGCCGGCGGAACTGCACGGCCTGGTATTCCTGAAGTAACCCAAGTAAATGATGTATAAACGGTTAAACCTAACCTTATTCCTAACCGTCCTTAACCTCAGTAAAGCTATGCCTGAACCCAACGCTATTCCTAAACTTAACCCCAGTAAAACTATGCTTAACCCTAAACGTATTTCTAACCTTATTCTCGGGGTGACGAGATGGAATAGGGGCGACCGTACCCGTTAACGATAAAATAACCCAGCTCATGCTACACAGCTCTGTTGAAGGCAAAGTCTTCAACCTGCCATATTCATTCAATGAATTCATTCATTCATTCAACAAATGCATATCATTCAAAGCAATGACCAGTTGAACTCAATGAATGAGTTGTTAAAATGTGACGGTTTGAAACGAATACATTTGTAGCATTAGCCACACATGAAAGAGTGAGTGTAAAAGATGCAAAGAGACGCGTGTACTCAGGAAGGGGGAAGATAGATCACACCCGTTACACAGCCAATACCATCTTTTACCATCAGGGCGACGGTACACTACACAGTACCTTCTCTGCAGCCTATAAGTATGACTGGTAGCCTTTTGTTAGCATTGTTTCTTTAATTCAGGGGTTCTCAACCCGTGGGTCGCGACCCCTCGGGGGGTCGCCAAATTATTTTAGGGGGTCCCCAAATTATTTTCAAAAAAAAAAAAAAGATTTTTTTTTAATTTTATTTTCACGATTTTTCAAAAATAGCAGACCTACAAGCTCGTAGCGCGCCACTCGGTGGCGCGCTATGAGCTTGTAGATCTGCTATTTTTAAATAGCTAAATTATAACAATGCTTAAAACACCAAAAGGGGTTCCCGCCCAAAATGGTTTAAGGTTATTGTAGCAGTCAATTTATATTGGGGGTCGGGAGGGGGCGGGGTGGGGGTCCAGAGACGTTGCCAAAGCATTTTCGGGGGTCCCCGGCCAAAAACGTTGAGAACCCCTGCTTTAATTGTCAATGTACTTTGTGCTCTATTTGTATTGTGTATGTTTTTGTATCCTGATGACTGGCTTGGCACAACACAAAATTCCGAAAGGACAAATAAAGTATCTATCTATTTATGAGCTTGTCCAAATAAAATACCAGGGAAATTAAATACCTGGCAGAATTTGCCAGCACCGGTGCTCCATTGTCAAAACACAGCAGAACATTATAACCACTTCCAAGTCACTGACAAGAGTCCCGCAGTGGTTTTCAACCATTTTCATATCAAGGCCCATTATTAATCCATTGAGACCTGGAACGCATCCATGTCACGTTAGCGTTTAACCACATTAACCATTAACCCATTTTGGGGCGGGAACCCCTTTTGGTGTTTTAAACATTGTTATAATTTAGCTATTGAAAAATAGCAGATCTACAAGCTCATAGCGCGCCACCGAGTGGCGCGCTATGAACTTGTAGGTCTGCTATTTTTGAAAAATCGTTAAAATGTGCCTCAAATCTTTCCGAAAATTGTCATGATTTAGAAAACTTTTTTTTTTTTAATTTCGACGTCAGGCCTGAAAGGGTTAAGTTGCCACTTGAGTCACAGACCACCATTAGATGACATTTAGCCTCGCAGACCCAAAACTAAAGAATAATTTGTTCCATGCTTTTGGCACACGATCAAAATATGAATTATTCTACATTGTTTAGACTTCTTGTAAATGAAGTGATGCAGATGTTTAACAATAATTTAACTTTTGAGAGGGTAAAATGAAAGGTTTCATTTTATTTCTTTGTTTCTATGACAATGGTGCTCAACCTTTTTCATGTCAAGGACCCCCAGAATTATCTGTAGTTGGCCTACCCATCTGAAAATATGTTGTTCCAGGGACCTCTCTAGTCTACACATCTATTATTCCCAGCACTAGTTACGGACTTCGTCCAGACTGATAACGTGTCCGTGTGTGTGTGTGTGTGTGTGTGTCCGTGTGTGTGTGTGCATTGTCTCACTGAGTTGGAAGGTCCATTTATACGTGCGCTGGGAAGAGGAGAACCCAGTTTTGTCTCTGTAGGACTCCAGAGCCGGGGACAGTCTAGGGCCTTTAGGCAGGCCTGGGGTCAGCCGGGGACCTTTAGGGAGGCTGTGCTTGACGGGGCTCAGCTTGGACGCCTGGTCTTCACTGTCGCTGCTGTGACCTGCACACGAGTTAGGAAAGATGAGCAAACAATTACAATTTAGGCATTTAGCAGATGCTCTTAATCCAGAGCGACTTACATTAAGCAAGAACAAAAAGCATGGGAATACATCACATATATAAAAAGCATTTATCATGAAACATGCGTAAGCTAAGAACGTAACAGTGGAATATCTATATAATGAAACTATACATATATGCTATACTAAGCTATACATATGTACTATGACGTGCTATGACTACATACAATGCAATTATAGCGCTGTCTACATAACATGCTAAAAGTCTGTATCAAATGCTATCTAAGTCTACAAAGATGCTATCTAAGGGGGTAGGGTAAGTGCTATGGGCCATGATGGAGTCTGAAAAGGTGTGGGAGTGCATTCCACATTTTTGGAGCCAGAAGGGAGAAGAGTTTGGGACGTGTGGAGCGTTGTCCCGGCGTTTTTAGTGAGGGTACTTCAGGCTTCCCTGCGTTGGCTGATCTGAGTGCGCGGGAGGGTTTGTAGGGTTCAATCATACTTGCAAGATATGGGGGAGCCATACCTTTGGTTGCTTTGAATGCCAGCATCAGAGTTTTGTATTCTGCGCTGGCAGCGACCGGGAGCCAGTGGAGGGAGCGGAGCAGGGGGGAGACATGTGAGAATTTTGTCTGGTTGAAGACCAAGCGAGCTGCGGCTAAAATTAAATTTAATTAATTTATTGAGGATGAAATTGATCTGGTTTTATTACATGGCTTGGGTTGAATTCTCGATTCTGATTGGTCAGTCGCAGAATTCAGCGGTGTGTTATTTCTGGATAAGGACCGCTCCACTATAACAGACCGGCGATGCCTAATCAAACGCTCGGACACCTGCTGCGCCCCGCTTGATATACTGCTGTTTCCAACCTGACAGCCATGTAAACACACACAATGTAATGTACAGCTAAACAATGTCCTCTTCCCCCTTTTGTATTTTCTTACCAGTTCATCAACTGGTTTTACTACGGCATTTCTCTCTGCTTTCTGTTCCCAGCTACTGTATGTGACTGTATGTGGAAGAAGGTCTCAGTCTCTCCCAAAATACATGCCATCACATGCACACACAGCAGATCCACATGCGCACAACACGACACACACACACACTCTTACCTGCTCCATTCTTGTCCGTCTTGTTGGCTGTGCTCGATCGTTTTTGGTTGCGTTTGTGTTTTTTGGCCGAGGGGCTTGTATTCCCATCCATCAACCTCTTCTGACCTGCAGAGGTCAATCAATCACATTAAATGGTAAATGGTGCATTTATATAGCGCCTTTATCCAAGGCGCTTTACATAGATTGTGCATTACATTCACCCATTCACACACACATTCATACACCAATGGCGGCGGAAACCTTGCAAGGTACCAACCAGCACATCGGGAGCAATTAGAGGTTCAGTGTCTTGCTCAAGGACACTTCGACACTAACTCTGGGGGAGCCCGGGTTCGAACTGGCGACCTTGCGGTTACCATCCGGAAACTCTACCCCTGAGCCACCGCCGCCCTTAAGACCACATACTGTAGTGCAGCCACAGGGCATCACAGACCACATAATGTAGTGCAGCCACAGGGCATCTCATTAAGACCACATACTGTAGTGCAGCCACAGGGCATCTCAGACCACATACTGTAGTGCAGCCACAGGGCATCTCAGACCACATACTGTAGTGCAGCCACAGGGCATCTCATTAAGACCACATACTGTAGTGCAGCCACAGGGCATCTCATTAAGACCACATACTGTAGTGCAGCCACAGGGCATCTCATTAAGACCACATACTGTAGTGCAGCCACAGGGCATCACATTAAGACCACATACTGTAGTGCAGCCACAGGGCATCACAGACCACATACTGTAGTGCAGCCACAGGGCATCACATTAAGACCACATAATGTAGTGCAGCCACAGGGCATCTCATTAAGACCACATACTGTAGTGCAGCCACAGGGCATCTCATTAAGACCACATACTGTAGTGCAGCCACAGGGCATCTCATTAGGACCACATACTGTAGTGTAGCCACAGGGCATCACATTAAGACCACATACTGTAGTGCAGCCACAGGGCATCTCAGACCACATACTGTAGTGCAGCCACAGGGCATCACATTAAGACCACATACTGTAGTGCAGCCACAGGGCATCTCATTAAGACCACATACTGTAGTGCAGCCACAGGGCATCTCAGACCACATACTGTAGTGCAGCCACAGGGCATCTCATTAAGACCACATACTGTAGTGCAGCCACAGGGCATCACATTAAGACCACATACTGTAGTGCAGCCACAGGGCATCACATTAAGACCACATACTGTAGTGCAGCCACAGGGCATCACATTAAGACCACATACTGTAGTGCAGCCACAGGGCATCTCATTAAGACCACATACTGTAGTGCAGCCACAGGGCATCACATTAAGACCACATACTGTAGTGCAGCCACAGGGCATCTCATTAGGACCACATACTGTAGTGCAGCCACAGGGCATCTCATTAAGACCACATACTGTAGTGCAGCCACAGGGCATCACATTAAGACCACATACTGTAGTGCAGCCACAGGGCATCTCATTAAGACCACATACTGTAGTGCAGCCACAGGGCATCACATTAAGACCACATACTGTAGTGCAGCCACAGGGCATCACATTAAGACCACATACTGTAGTGCAGCCACAGGGCATCTCATTAAGACCACATACTGTAGTGCAGCCACAGGGCATCTCATTAAGACCACATACTGTAGTGCAGCCACAGGGCATCTCATTAAGACCACATACTGTAGTGCAGCCACAGGGCATCTCATTAAGACCACATACTGTAGTGCAGCCACAGGGCATCACATTAAGACCACATACTGTAGTGCAGCCACAGGGCATCTCATTAAGACCACATACTGTAGTGCAGCCACAGGGCATCTCATTAAGACCACATACTGTAGTGCAGCCACAGGGCATCTCAGACCACATACTGTAGTGCAGCCACAGGGCATCACATTAAGACCACATACTGTAGTGCAGCCACAGGGCATCTCATTAAGACCACATACTGTAGTGCAGCCACAGAGCATCACATTAAGACCACATACTGTAGTGCAGCCACAGGGCATCTCAGACCACATACTGTAGTGCAGCCACAGGGCATCTCAGACCACATACTGTAGTGCAGCCACAGGGCATCACATTAAGACCACATACTGTAGTGCAGCCACAGGGCATCACATTAAGACCACATACTGTAGTGCAGCCACAGGGCATCACATTAAGACCACATACTGTAGTGCAGCCACAGGGCATCACATTAAGACCACATACTGTAGTGCAGCCACAGGGCATCTCAGACCACATACTGTAGTGCAGCCACAGGGCATCACATTAAGACCACATACTGTAGTGCAGCCACAGGGCATCTCATTAAGACCACATACTGTAGTGCAGCCACAGGGCATCACATTAAGACCACATACTGTAGTGCAGCCACAGGGCATCACATTAAGACCACATACTGTAGTGCAGCCACAGGGCATCACATTAAGACCACATACTGTAGTGCAGCCACAGGGCATCACATTAAGACCACATACTGTAGTGCAGCCACAGGGCATCACATTAAGACCACATACTGTAGTGCAGCCACAGGGCATCACATTAAGACCACATACTGTAGTGCAGCCACAGGGCATCACATTAAGACCACATACTGTAGTGCAGCCACAGGGCATCACATTAAGACCACATACTGTAGTGCAGCCACAGGGCATCTCATTAAGACCACATACTGTAGTGCAGCCACAGGGCATCTCATTAAGACCACATACTGTAGTGCAGCCACAGGGCATCTCAGACCACATACTGTAGTGCAGCCACAGGGCATCTCAGACCACATACTGTAGTGCAGCCACAGGGCATCACATTAAGACCACATACTGTAGTGCAGCCACAGGGCATCAAATTAAGACCACATACTGTAGTGCAGCCACAGGGCATCACATTAAGACCACATACTGTAGTGCAGCCACAGGGCATCTCATTAAGACCACATACTGTAGTGCAGCCACAGGGCATCTCATTAAGACCACATACTGTAGTGCAGCCACAGGGCATCACATTAAGACCACATACTGTAGTGCAGCCACAGGGCATCTCATTAAGACCACATACTGTAGTGCAGCCACAGGGCATCACATTAAGACCACATACTGTAGTGCAGCCACAGGGCATCACATTAAGACCACATACTGTAGTGCAGCCACAGGGCATCTCATTAAGACCACATACTGTAGTGCAGCCACAGGGCATCTCATTAAGACCACATACTGTAGTGCAGCCACAGGGCATCTCATTAAGACCACATACTGTAGTGCAGCCACAGGGCATCACATTAAGACCACATACTGTAGTGCAGCCACAGGGCATCTCATTAAGACCACATACTGTAGTGCAGCCACAGAGCATCACATTAAGACCACATACTGTAGTGCAGCCACAGGGCATCTCATTAAGACCACATACTGTAGTGCAGCCACAGGGCATCTCATTAAGACCACATACTGTAGTGCAGCCACAGGGCATCTCATTAAGACCACATACTGTAGTGCAGCCACAGGGCATCTCATTAAGACCACATACTGTAGTGCAGCCACAGGGCATCTCAGACCACATACTGTAGTGCAGCCACAGGGCATCTCAGACCACATACTGTAGTGCAGCCACAGGGCATCTCATTAAGACCACATACTGTAGTGCAGCCACAGGGCATCACAGACCACATACTGTAGTGCAGCCACAGGGCATCACAGACCACATACTGTAGTGCAGCCACAGGGCATCACAGACCACATACTGTAGTGCAGCCACAGGGCATCACATTAAGACCACATACTGTAGTGCAGCCACAGGGCATCACATTAAGACCACATACTGTAGTGCAGCCACAGGGCATCACATTAAGACCACATACTGTAGTGCAGCCACAGAGCATCACATTAAGACCACATACTGTAGTGCAGCCACAGGGCATCACATTAAGACCACATACTGTAGTGCAGCCACAGGGCATCACATTAAGACCACATACTGTAGTGCAGCCACAGGGCATCACAGACCACATACTGTAGTGCAGCCACAGGGCATCACATTAAGACCACATACTGTAGTGCAGCCACAGGGCATCTCATTAAGACCACATACTGCAGTGCAGCCACAGGGCATCTCAGACCACATACTGTAGTGCAGCCACAGGGCATCTCAGACCACATACTGTAGTGCAGCCACAGGGCATCACAGACCACATACTGTAGTGCAGCCACAGGGCATCACAGACCACATACTGTAGTGCAGCCACAGGGCATCACAGACCACATACTGTAGTGCAGCCACAGGGCATCTCAGACCACATACTGTAGTGCAGCCACAGGGCATCACATTAAGACCACATACTGTAGTGCAGCCACAGGGCATCTCATTAAGACCACATACTGTAGTGCAGCCACAGGGCATCTCATTAAGACCACATACTGTAGTGCAGCCACAGGGCATCACATTAAGACCACATACTGTAGTGCAGCCACAGGGCATCACATTAGGACCACATACTGTAGTGCAGCCACAGGGCATCACATTAAGACCACATACTGTAGTGCAGCCACAGGGCATCTCATTAAGACCACATACTGTAGTGCAGCCACAGGGCATCTCATTAGGACCACATACTGTAGTGCAGCCACAGGGCATCACAGACCACATACTGTAGTGCAGCCTCAGGGCATCACATTAAGACCACATACTGTAGTGCAGCCACAGAGCATCACAGACCACATACTGTAGTGCAGCCTCAGGGCATCACATTAAGACCACATACTGTAGTGCAGCCACAGGGCATCTCATTAGGACCACATACTGTAGTGCAGCCACAGGGCATCACAGACCACATACTGTAGTGCAGCCTCAGGGCATCACATTAAGACCACATACTGTAGTGCAGCCACAGAGCATCACAGACCACATACTGTAGTGCAGCCTCAGGGCATCACATTAAGACCACATACTGTAGTGCAGCCACAGGGCATCTCATTAAGACCACATACTGTAGTGCAGCCACAGGGCATCTCATTAAGACCACATACTGTAGTGCAGCCACAGGGCATCTCATTAAGACCACATACTGTAGTGCAGCCACAGGGCATCTCATTAAGACCACATACTGTAGTGCAGCCACAGGGCATCACATTAAGACCACATACTGTAGTGCAGCCACAGGGCATCTCATTAAGACCACATACTGTAGTGCAGCCACAGAGCATCACATTAAGACCACATACTGTAGTGCAGCCACAGGGCATCTCATTAAGACCACATACTGTAGTGCAGCCACAGAGCATCACATTAAGACCACATACTGTAGTGCAGCCACAGGGCATCTCATTAAGACCACATACTGTAGTGCAGCCACAGGGCATCTCATTAAGACCACATACTGTAGTGCAGCCACAGGGCATCTCAGACCACATACTGTAGTGCAGCCACAGGGCATCACAGACCACATACTGTAGTGCAGCCACAGGGCATCTCATTAAGACCACATACTGTAGTGCAGCCACAGGGCATCTCATTAAGACCACATACTGTAGTGCAGCCACAGGGCATCTCATTAAGACCACATACTGTAGTGCAGCCACAGGGCATCACATTAAGACCACATACTGTAGTGCAGCCACAGGGCATCTCATTAAGACCACATACTGTAGTGCAGCCACAGGGCATCTCATTAAGACCACATACTGTAGTGCAGCCACAGAGCATCACATTAAGACCACATACTGTAGTGCAGCCACAGGGCATCTCATTAAGACCACATACTGTAGTGCAGCCACAGGGCATCACATTAAGACCACATACTGTAGTGCAGCCACAGGGCATCACATTAAGACCACATACTGTAGTGCAGCCACAGGGCATCTCATTAAGACCACATACTGTAGTGCAGCCACAGGGCATCTCATTAAGACCACATACTGTAGTGCAGCCACAGGGCATCTCATTAAGACCACATACTGTAGTGCAGCCACAGGGCATCTCATTAAGACCACATACTGTAGTGCAGCCACAGGGCATCTCATTAAGACCACATACTGTAGTGCAGCCACAGGGCATCACATTAAGACCACATACTGTAGTGCAGCCACAGGGCATCTCATTAAGACCACATACTGTAGTGCAGCCACAGGGCATCACAGACCACATACTGTAGTGCAGCCACAGGGCATCACATTAAGACCACATACTGTAGTGCAGCCACAGAGCATCTCATTAAGACCACATACTGTAGTGCAGCCACAGGGCATCTCATTAAGACCACATACTGTAGTGCAGCCACAGGGCATCACAGACCACATACTGTAGTGCAGCCACAGAGCATCACATTAAGACCACATACTGTAGTGCAGCCACAGGGCATCTCATTAAGACCACATACTGTAGTGCAGCCACAGGGCATCTCAGACCACATACTGTAGTGCAGCCACAGAGCATCACATTAAGACCACATACTGTAGTGCAGCCACAGGGCATCTCATTAAGACCACATACTGTAGTGCAGCCACAGGGCATCTCATTAAGACCACATACTGTAGTGCAGCCACAGGGCATCTCATTAAGACCACATACTGTAGTGCAGCCACAGGGCATCTCATTAAGACCACATACTGTAGTGCAGCCACAGAGCATCTCATTAAGACCACATACTGTAGTGCAGCCACAGGGCATCTCATTAAGACCACATACTGTAGTGCAGCCACAGGGCATCTCATTAAGACCACATACTGTAGTGCAGCCACAGGGCATCTCATTAAGACCACATACTGTAGTGCAGCCACAGGGCATCACATTAAGACCACATACTGTAGTGCAGCCACAGGGCATCTCATTAAGACCACATACTGTAGTGCAGCCACAGG
Organism: Electrona antarctica; assembly: GCF_951216825.1. Lineage (NCBI taxonomy): Eukaryota > Metazoa > Chordata > Actinopteri > Myctophiformes > Myctophidae > Electrona > Electrona antarctica. Next base: position 6,051,482 of record NC_136799.1, on the reverse strand, counting down.
GCATCTCATTAAGACCACATACTGTAGTGCAGCCACAGGGCATCTCATTAAGACCACATACTGTAGTGCAGCCACAGGGCATCTCATTAACACCACATACTGTAGTGCAGCCACAGGGCATCTCATTAGGACCACATACTGTAGTGCAGCCACAGGGCATCTCATTAGGACCACATACTGTAGTGCAGCCACAGGGCATCTCATTAGGACCACATACTGTAGTGCAGCCACAGGGCATCTCATTAAGACCACATACTGTAGTGCAGCCACAGGGCATCTCAGACCACATACTGTAGTGCAGCCACAGGGCATCTCAGACCACATACTGTAGTGCAGCCACAGGGCATCACAGACCACATACTGTAGTGCAGCCACAGGGCATCTCATTAAGACCACATACTGTAGTGCAGCCACAGGGCATCTCATTAAGACCACATACTGTAGTGCAGCCACAGGGCATCTCATTAAGACCACATACTGTAGTGCAGCCACAGGGCATCTCATTAAGACCACATACTGTAGTGCAGCCACAGGGCATCTCATTAAGACCACATACTGTAGTGCAGCCACAGGGCATCACATTAAGACCACATACTGTAGTGCAGCCACAGGGCATCTCATTAAGACCACATACTGTAGTGCAGCCACAGGGCATCACATTAAGACCACATACTGTAGTGCAGCCACAGAGCATCTCAGACCACATACTGTAGTGCAGCCACAGGGCATCTCATTAAGACCACATACTGTAGTGCAGCCTCAGGGCATCACATTAAGACCACATACTGTAGTGCAGCCACAGGGCATCACATTAAGACCACATACTGTAGTGCAGCCACAGGGCATCACATTAAGACCACATACTGTAGTGCAGCCACAGGGCATCACATTAAGACCACATACTGTAGTGCAGCCACAGAGCATCACAGACCACATACTGTAGTGCAGCCACAGGGCATCTCAGACCACATACTGTAGTGCAGCCACAGGGCATCTCAGACCACATACTGTAGTGCAGCCACAGAGCATCTCATTAAGACCACATACTGTAGTGCAGCCACAGGGCATCTCATTAAGACCACATACTGTAGTGCAGCCACAGGGCATCACATTAAGACCACATACTGTAGTGCAGCCACAGGGCATCACATTAAGACCACATACTGTAGTGCAGCCACAGGGCATCACATTAAGACCACATAATGTAGTGCAGCCACAGGGCATCTCATTAAGACCACATACTGTAGTGCAGCCACAGGGCATCACAGACCACATACTGTAGTGCAGCCACAGAGCATCACATTAAGACCACATACTGTAGTGCAGCCACAGGGCATCTCATTAAGACCACATACTGTAGTGCAGCCACAGGGCATCTCAGACCACATACTGTAGTGCAGCCACAGAGCATCTCATTAAGACCACATACTGTAGTGCAGCCACAGGGCATCTCAGACCACATACTGTAGTGCAGCCACAGGGCATCTCAGACCACATACTGTAGTGCAGCCACAGAGCATCTCATTAAGACCACATACTGTCGTGCAGCCACAGGGCATCTCAGACCACATACTGTAGTGCAGCCACAGGGCATCACATTAAGACCACATACTGTAGTGCAGCCACAGGGCATCTCAGACCACATACTGTAGTGCAGCCACAGGGCATCTCAGACCACATACTGTAGTGCAGTCAGGGCATCTCAGAGATGCCCCCTCATCTCAGAGGGCATCTCAGAGATGCCCTCTCATCTCAGAGGGCATCTCAGAGTGGGTGCCCTGACGTCCATCCAATATTTGATAATATTCAGAATTTATCAATGTCACTTTAGTATAAATCACTCAAGGCCTATTCATAGTCTGGATTTTCGGTGGTGAGGTGATCACCGCTCCGGTGGTGAGGTGACCCCCGGAGCTGAAATAACGTTGAGCGGTGGTGAGTAAAAACAGAGAGAAGGGCTGGAGCGGAGTGGCGGTGGTTTGCTCTTCACCGCGGCTTGTGACGTCATGTTGTAGTTCGGTGGTCACCTCACCACCGAAAATCCAGACTATGTATGAGCCTTTAGACCCTTATACTTCAGCTATTCTTGGTTTCTCTATTATTCCATGTTTATACTTCATTCCTGTATGTTCTGTCTGTAGTGCATAGAGTTTAGTTGGGTCAGACAGTGTTTCCATTCATGTGTACATTTATGAGTAATCATCGCTCCTATGAAATGTGAATTCTCGCCATCGCCACATAATGGACCTATAGCTAAAACCTGCCCTCTTCCACTTAGACACTCCCACTTGGACACTTTCCAGCCAGGCTCATTCATTCCAATGTAAATATCATGGAATTTTTCACATTAAATACTGGTTCATTTTTGGAACCAGACCTTCAAAATCTCTTCCAAATCCGTCAACAAGGCCTGCCATATGCACTGGAAAAATATGTGCGTGGCATTTCCTTTTTTAAAACAGTGTTTTATCATATAGGAAAACTATTGGCGGAGAGGTTTGTCTAACCCATGTTATGCTTAGCTGTGATTGGACCATAGCAGTTTTGGGAGGGGCTTAGCTATAGGTGAATTGCTTGTCTATGTTTTCGTGCGCTACACATTCTGAATCAACACACATGGGCGCGGTCTCACCTCGGTCCTTGGTGTCGTGCAGCGACAGGGAGGAGTTGGACGAGGACACGTGGCCCGGCTCGTGGTCCACCGGGCCGTCCCGGGCCTCCCTGCCGCTGGCGCCTCTCTCCTCCTCCTCCTCCTCTTCTTCTTCTTCCTCCTCCTCCTCGTCGTCCTCCTCGTCGTCCTCCTCCTCCTCCAGGCCGGGGGGCGGGCCGTGGGGGAAGGCTCTGCTCTGGGGCTGTGCCTGCGTGTGGAGGAGGAGGTGGTGGTGGTGCGGGTGAGGAGGCGGAGGAGGAGGCGGCGGCGGCGCCTCCCGCATCATCAGCAGGAGGTTGGGCTTCTCCTTGTCGTCGGGGTCGTCCAGGTCCACCTCGTGGCACACCAGCGCCTCGGGGCCTATCTGGGGCATCAGCTCCTCTGCCGTGGGGCCCTGGGATGGAAGGGATGGAACTGTCATGAACATTTCTACTGGATTAATACTCCTCCGCCGGCCTGGGCCATGGCTCAGCGGTCCAGGCACCTTGGCTGGTAATCCAGTCTGGCAGTGTGCTGCGGGTTCGACTCCCGATCCCGACGGCCTTTACTGCATGTCATCCCCCCATCTCTCTCCCCATTTCCTGTCAGCCTACTGTCTGTCCCTCCATAAAAAATAAAAAATAAAGGCGAAAGCCACAAAAAAAAAAAAAACATTTAATACTCCTCCACCGTGGGGCCCTGGGATGGAAGGGTTAGAACCGTCATGAACAATTTACTGGATTACAAATAAGAGCACCGAAGTCTGATGTCATTTACGCTTCCTACCCGGGTCATATATTGCCCCGGCGGTTTGACTCGTATGGAGGGGATTTCTCCATATAAATAATCAACCATTTCAGCAGCAAGAGCTTCAAAATGTCTTCTAAACCAGGCCTGCAGTAGGCCATGCACTGGACAAAATGTGCATGACATTATTTCAATAAACTAGAAATACGAGGAAATGTTAGAGGGAGAAACATATACTGTATCCAACTCAATCAACTCACGACCGTCCGACAGGAGTTTTCATGTAATGCACGCTAAGACTACGTGATTAGTATAATTGCCATCACCTGGGTGGCTCAGTTTGTTAAGCTGTGTATGTGTTAAAGATGGAGTGCCACAATTTTTGTATTTTTCCAGTTTTTCATGTGTCTATGACCACCCTGGAGTTGTTTTATGTGCAATGGTGTATTAACTTTGTATTTAGGGTTTCTTCCTGGAGGCTGAACCCTTGACAGACAAACGGGCCAATGAAATAAACAGAAATATAGTGACATCACATTATCAGCCCCTCCCCCTTTATCATACAACTACAGCTGTGGGTGCGGCTTCAGTTCAAGTGCATCACCACCCACCAGGCAAACTTAATGAACTGGTGGGCTTGTCCACATAAAAGCATGATTTTAACAAATACTGTACACTTTTTGGAAAAAGTTCTTCCTCTTTATATTATAATAACACCTGATGATCATGTTTTAGGGTGGAACAAAATCATGGCACTCCATCTTTAAGCTGTGTATACTGTATGTGTTCAACAACACAGCCATGCAAAATAACACCGACAGCTCTGAGGTGACGAAAGCTTGACCTGCATAGCAACGGGTTGCTAAACTATTTGGACTGGCATTGGACAAATCGCTTTTGGGGGTGGGGTTTGGCCAAGGGCCAATCACGACAGGCGTACCTCAGTGTTGTTTTCGTCGACTATAACTAAGACTAAAATGTTAGCAAGGGACTAGTGGACGATTGATCGAGAGATGCTGAAAATAGCAGATTTACAAGCACGCAACGTGAGCTTGTAGATCGGCTATTTTAGTCGACTAAAACTAGACTAACACTAAAACATTCCAGGTGACAAAAATGTGACAAAAAACTGAAATGAAAACTATTCAAGAGACTAACGACTAAAACTAAAATATAAATCTGCTGCCAAAAACAACACTGCGTACCTGCTGGGCCTGGTGGTGCAGCTGCGTGGTGGGGACCGCCGGGAGGCGCTGCAGGGAGGAGGAGCAGATCTCCGGAGAGAGGCAGGGCATCTCCATCTTCACCTCCTCCTCCTCCTCCTCCTCCTCTGGAGGAGGAGACGCGTGCTCCTTCGCTCTCCTCGACAGGTCGCTCCTCCTCTCCGAGTCGGACCTCCTGGGGGCGGGCGACGGGAGTGCCTTGGGAGAGGACGTGGCCGTCTTGGGCGAGACGGCGGCCATCTTGGGCGTCGGTGGTCCCCCCGTGGAGGCGGTCCTGGACTCCAGACGTACCTTCTTGTCGGGCGTCCTCTGCTCCGTGGCCTTACGCTTCACCACCGCTCCTCCCGGGACTCCCACCGTCTCGGCTCCCAGTCCTCCTGCATCATGAGGACACGCCAGTTCAAGGTTTAGTTGGCGTGGAAACAATTGCGGTTGAATCAATTTGGTTGTGCTTTTGACATTAACCCATTTTAGGCGGGAACCCCTTTTGGTGTTTTATGCATTATGTTATAATTTAGCTATTGAAAAATAGCAGATCTACAAGCTCATAGCGCGCCACTCGGTGGGTCTGTAGGTCTGCTATTTTTTAAATCGGTAAAATGTGGCGCAAATCATTGAATATATATTTCAGAGCGAACATTTTTAACTAAAATATTGGCTTCTGGGGGGGTCCCTGGAACTACATATTTTGATTTTTGACATGGGGGTCCGTGGCCCAATAGAGATAATTCTGGGGGTCCTTTACATGAAAAAGGTTGAGCACCACTGACATAGAAACGTAGGTTTTTCAGAAAAATGTTAGGATTTAGAAGCCTTTTTTTTTATCGACCTCAGTCCAAAATGGGTTAATAATAATAATAATCTTTATCCATAGAGCCTGAATGGAAACAAGGCCGCAAATCCTTTTTTTTTGGTGCTAGATCCTTTTAGACCAAGTGTTTGACTGTATACTCTCTGGCCGTACATCCTTTTAGACCAAGTGTTTGACTGTATACTCTCTGGCCGTACATCCTTTGAGACCAAGTGTTTGACTGTATACTCTCTGGCCGTACATCCTTTGAGACCAAGTGTTTGACTGTATACTCTCTGGCCGTACATCCTTTGAGACCAAGTGTTTGACTGTATACTCTCTGGCCGTACATCCTTTGAGACCAAGTGTTTGACTCTCTACTCTCTGGCCGTTTACATTTCTGTCTAATAAAAGTACTCAATCAATCAAAGCAGCTTTCAGACGTAAATGCAGTTTTGATTGATTGAAAATTGTATTAACAGTTTGCAGAATTACAGTACATTTCAAGCACAAACTCAATACAAAGGCTGTTAACTGTGAGTGGACGACCCAATTAAGCATTACACTTGTTTACAAGAGGGTCCACCATGTTCAATTCATCAAAAACATTTAGAGACGTACAACTAAACACTTCTATATAGACAAAGAACAGAACAGGAATTTATCATAATGGAGGTAAAAAGGGAAAAGAAACATATACAGTGAGGGGAAAAAGGGGGGGGCAGTGGGGGGGGGATTCAGATTTTACGGGGGCCAGTTTCGAATTGCAGCCATCCGTAGGTGCCCTTTGAGAGCGGTTTTGAAGGAGTCAAGGGATTTGCATGTCTTAATGACTGTTGGTAGGGCGTTCCACATTTTGGTGGCATAGGAGCGAAAATAATTTAGTCCCTCGTTTGTGTCGAATCTGGGTTGTACATAGTTCGTTGCACTCAGTTCAAAGGGCTTTACATCCAAGTTGAAAACGTACCCTTTTGGTCTGAATAGGACTAGTTTTTTTTCCCCAATGGAAATATCCTAAAAAAATGGGGTCGTATTATAAATCGGGGACTAGACTATTTGACATGGGTCGTCTTATATTCAGAGTCGTCTTATATTTGGTACAATATGGTAATAAGTTCAAATCTAGTGAATGGTAAAAATTAAAATAGTAAAATTAAGTTAACCCATTTTGGGCGGGAACCCCTTTTGGTGTTAGCATTATGTTATGCTTTAGCTATTGAAAATGAAAAATAGCAGATCTACAAGCTCATAGCGCGCCACCGAGTGGCGCGCTACGAGCTTGTAGGTCTGCTATTTTTTTTAAATCGAAGAACCACTGACATAGAAACATAGCTTTTTCAGAAAACTGTCAGGATGTAGAACACATTTTTAGAATCTGATCTCAGGTCAAAATGGGTTAAAACCAGGGGTGGGTTTTTATCTGCCTCTTATTGAACATTTCAACAGCCCAATATGTCTGCCGTGCATAGAGACAAAGATCGTTAATTTATGAAGCTACACCCTCCTAATTGTAGCCACTAGAAGCGAAATGGTACATGAATGGTACAAATGATCTCCTAACTAAGTGGGTGCCGTTGTCCGACAGCAAATCTCACAAATGTCATAGGCTTGCTGGTGCTAGATCCCACAAGTGTGTCGATAATAGTTGACTTCCTCCATCTTGGGAACATTGTTTGGCTTGTGGCGAGTGGGTAAAATGTGGCTAATGGGTAAAATGTGGCGAGTAAAATGTTGTGTTCAGAGGCGATGGGGCAAGAAATCCTAAAAAGGCGGCCACCTAATTCACGCAGATATGGAGATATGGTATGTATGTTTTCTTTTCAGTTTTTTAGCCTATTGATGATTAATAATGCAAAGCTGCAATTATCTCAAGGACGGGGCGATGATGTAACAATAACGTGGGCGGGGCCTACCTGTGGCTCCTCCTCCTGCGGTGCTCCTCTCGTCCTCCTCGGGGGCGGAGTCTGTGTCAGAGTCGTGCGCGGCGTTGGGCGTGGCCTCTGGAGGGAGGCGGTGCTGAGGCGGCAGGCAGTGCAGGACCACCATGGGCTCCTCCTGCCGCTTCACGCAGAGCAGCGAGCCCGTGTGGTTGGCCGTGGTGGTGACGGAGGCGGGACTAGTGGCCGTGGAGGAGGGGCTAGCGACGGAGACCGGACTAGTGGCAGGGGAGGAGGGTCTAGTGATGGCGACGGAGCACGTGGTGGTTGTCACGACGACGGAAGAGGGGCTAGTAGAGGCGAAGGGGGCGGGCTTAGTGGCGGTGGGGACAGGTGCGGGGCTAGCGCCGCGGCTCGGGGAGGGGCTGGGCGGAGTGGCGGGAGTGACGGCAACGGAGGCACCGCCGGAGACGCACATGGCGTTTCTCGGCGGCGTTTCGCAGCCCACCTCTCTCGCGTTTGACCTACGCCCCTTGACCCTGGGCGAGGGGAGCGGCGCGTCGGGTTTGCTGCAGTCGTGCGACGACAGCGGAGAGGAGCTGCTGTTCTGGGCTCTGTCGGGGCCGACATCGCGCCGAGCGGCTGGAGAGGAGCTGCTGTTCTGGGCTCTGTCGGGGCCGACATCGCGCCGAGCAGCTGGAGAGGAGCTGCTGTTCTGGGCTCTGTCGGGGCCGACATCGCGCCGAGCGGCGGGAGAGGAGCTGCTGTTCTGGGCTCTGTCGAGGCCGACATCGCGCCGAGCGGCTGGAGAGGAGCTGCTGTTCTGGGCTCTTTCGAGGCCGACATCGCGCCGAGCGGCTGGAGAGGAGCTGCTGTTCTGGGCTCTTTCGAGGCCGACATCGCGCCGAGCGGCTGGAGAGGAGCTGCTGTTCTGGGCTCTTTCGAGGCCGACATCGCGCCGAGCGGCTGGAGAGGAGCTGCTGTTCTGGGCTCTGTCGGGGCCGACATCGCGCCGAGCAGCTGGAGAGGAGCTGCTGTTCTGGGCTCTGTCGGGGCCGTCCGCTCGCCGAGCAGCTGGAGAGGAGCTGCTGTTCTGGGCTCTTTCGAGGCCGACATCGCGCCGAGCGGCGGGAGAGGAGCTGCTGTTCTGGGCTCTGTCGGGGCCGTCGGCGCGTCGGGCCGCGGGAGACGCGTCCGGCCGAGCCGGGGGGGTCGTCTGCCCCGCGGTCGGAGACGCTTTGTGTCGCTCGTCTCGGATCGGCGAAACTTCGCCAACGCCTTTGTCCGGCGTCGACGGACACGCCGCCACAGGTGCCGGCTCCTCCCCTTTGCCCGGCTCCCTCTTCTCCGGTTGGGTGAGGAGGGGTTTGTCGGGACACTCCCTCTTCTCCGGTTGGGCGAGGAGGGCTTTGTCAGGACGCTCCCACTTCTCCGGTTGGGCGAGGAGGGGTTTGTCGAGACGCTCGCGGGGTGTGGCGCCAAAGGGTGGGAGGGTCGGCGGCACGGCGTTGGTTTCCATGTTTCCGCTGTTCGGAGGAGTCTTCCTGCTAGCGTCCTCCTCGTCCTCCTCATCCTCCTGCTGGAGACATGTGGACGTTCTGTCCTCACTGGAGTCCTCTGGGTCACTGTCTGACGAGTTGGACTCTGCACACACACACACAAACACACACTTTCACTATCACACTCAATGATCTTAGCATTTATTCTATTGGATAGTTCTTTGATTCATTGAAAAATAAATTGGCAGTTCAATAACTGTAGCCTTAGTTAACAGACTGTATAGACAGATGAGACATTACAGACATATTTCAAGGTGAGTTCACATGCACGTCCAGAGATGGGAACCGAACCCAGGATATTAAGAATTGTCAAGCCGTTTACATCCTGGTTCCAAATGGAGAATATAGGTTGCTACCTTCAGGAAGGAGATATGGTGTACCAGCATACTATAGAGCACCGAAGTCCTGACGTCACCGTCAGTAGAGGGCGTCAGTCCACAGGTTCATGTACTTTTTATTTGCATTGTAATCTCCATAGGGGGGATTTTAGATCACCTCATATAAGAACTGTGTTTGAAAAATAAACCGATCACCCCGGCCTTTTCACTCATATGGATATGAAGCATCGACTTCGACTGGAAATGTACAAATATACGCAAAGAGTAACAAAATAAGCGTTAGAAACGAGTCAAACAACCAGACTTCGGTGCTCTATAAGTTCAGACTAAAGGTTGCTACCTTCAGGAAGGAGATATGGTGTACCAGCATACAATAAGGTCAGACTAAAGAGGTCCTTTGTCCACCAGTCGACTTTGAGGCTTAACTCAATTGCCGCCGCCATTAATTCATCCATCGATTGCGTACTGCCAGGGTTTTATCGCGCGTAACACTTACTTTGAAGAGCCAAATATCCTTAATCAGGAGTTGTGGTAGCCACGGGGTAATCTAGGCGGTGGATATTGCTCTTGTCTTCATGTCTTTATGTATGTAAATTGTCTTGTTCTTTGTGTTGTGTCAAATGTGTGTATATGTGTTCTGCATACTTGGCTGCTGGGTCGCAAGACAAAATTCAGTGTGAACTGACAATAAAAGTACTATATCATATTATTAGGTGCACTACTTGATTCCAAGAAGTGCACCAATTGCATCAAATTAATCGTTGTACAATAGCAAACTTGGTTTCATAATCGTTGGAAGCCAGAATCAGAACCAGAGTAATTAATTCATTACCGTTTGAGGCTCTGTCCGAGTCGTACATCCCAGACGTTCTCCGCGTTCGTCTTCTTGGAGTGCCTGGGAGAGAAAACAGTTTGACCATCAGCCATCCATCAGCCATCAGACCATCAGCCATCAGACCATCAGCCATCCATCCACCATGTTTTAGTTGATGATTCATTGGACCAGTAATTAGATTTAATTGTGTTTTTGGCATTGAATATTGGAGCATAAATGCATTTCTATTTCCGTTTGCCCAAGAGTAGCAAAACAAATGTATTAAATTAATATTGCACAGGGCAGATATGACAAATATCTTCATATAAACAAAGACAGTACCCGGTAGCAATAATCAAAGTCAATAATGTACTATGGCCAAACCTGGCCATAGATAATTGGTGTTATCATTATGTTATGCTTTAGCTATTGAAAATAGCAGATCTACAAGCTCATAGCGCGCCACCGAGTAGCGCGCTACAAGCTTGTAGGTCTGCTATTTTTGAAAAATCGAAGAACAACTGACATAGAAACATATCTTTTTCAGAAAACTGTCAGGATGTAGAAGACATTTTTAGAATCTGATCTCAGGTAAAAAAAAAAACTAAAAAAAAACATAGAACACAGGTTGTGACATTCATAGCGCCAGTGCCGGGCACAAACAAACCTTGGATTACCAAAACAGTTCGTTTTCAGAAACGTACCTGTGTTCCAATCGATCCCAGGCTCTACTTTTCATTGGTTAAATATTTATAAAAACCTACACGACAGACCAAAGAGGGACAAAAAGAAAAAACAAAACAATCTACAAACTCAGATGTTTTGTGGCTTAAAAAAAACAACTAAAGGTCTACAAACTCACAGCATGTCTATCTATTGCTACTAAAGGCATCTATCTGGCTAACTTTGTGCGACACTTCTATAACAAAGTAGAGGATTTAATTTATGAAAATAATAACCATACAAAGTTGAAATATGGAGATGCAAGTGTAATCCGCATGAGTTGCACCAGCAAGTCGTATGTGTTACACAAGGTTCAGAGGTCCTCCGCTCCATCAAATGGTACATTTATATAGCGCCTTTATCCAAGGCGCTTTACATGTGCATTACATTCACCCATTCACACACACATTCATACACAGATGGCGGCAGAAACCATGCAAGGCACTAGCCAGCACATCGGGAGCAATTTGGGGTTCAGTGTCTTGCTCAAGGACACTTCGACACTAACTCTGGGGGAGCCCGGGTTCGAACAGGCAACCTTGCGGTTACGATCCAGCCACTCCACCTCTGAGCCACCGCCGCCCCATCAGCCACAGATCTGTGATCAGCCACTCCACCCCTGAGCCACCGCCGCCCCATCAGCCACAGATCTGTGATCAGCCACTCCACCCCTGAGCCACCGCCGCCCCATCAGCCACAGATCTGTGATCAGCCACTCCACCCCTGAGCCACCGCCGCCCCATCAGACACAGATCTGTGATCAGCCACTCCATCCCTGAGCCACCGCCGCCCCATCAGACACAGATCTGTGATCAGCCACTCCACCCCTGAGCCACCGCCGCCCCATCAGCCACAGATCTGTGATCAGCTGTTTTTGCCACGGTAATGCCGTGATACGGTATACCGCTACATGCCTAGTGACATCATCACGTCTTACTGTAGCCGTTGGCTATGTGGGAGGAGTGATGCAAGGTGTGTGTGTGTGCGTGCGTGTGCGTCTGTGTGCATCTGTGTGTGTGTGTGTGTGCGTCTGTGTGTGACATCATCATGTCTCTTACTGTCGCCGTTGGCCATGTGGGAGGAGTGAGGCCGGCTGCTGCTGCTGTGGCCTCCCTCGCTGCTGGGCGTCTTGGAAACGCTGCGGTCCGCCGCCATGGTGGGCGTGGTCCTGACCTGGGGACGGCCCCTCTTCACAGACCCCGCCTTAGAAGCCAAGGGCTCCTCCTCCTCCTTGTCTCCGCCTTCTTCTTTATTCTAGACGCCGGGACAGATCAGAGGTTGCGTATGTATGCGTCCGGTCAGTCTCAGTGAACAGTGAGACAGATCAGGGGTTGCGTATGTATGCGTCCGGTCAGTCTCAGTGAACAGTGAGACAGATACAGATCAGAGGTTGCGTATGTATGCGTCCGGTCAATCTCAATGAACAGTGGGACAGATCAGAGGTTGCGTATGTATGCGTCCGGTCAGTCTCAGTGAACAGTGAGACAGATCAGAGGTTGCGTATGTATGCGTCCGGTCAGTCTCAGTGAACAGTGAGACAGATCAGGGGTTGCGTATGTATGCGTCCGGTCAGTCTCAGTGAACAGTGAGACAGATCAGAGGTTGCGTATGTATGCGTCCGGTCAGTCTCAGTGAACAGTGAGACAGATCAGAGGTTGCGTATGTATGCGTCCGGTCAGTCTCAGTGAACAGTGAGACAGATCAGAGGTTGCGTATGTATGCGTCCGGTCAGTCTCAGTGAACAGTGAGACAGATCAGGGGTTGCGTATGTATGCGTCCGGTCAGTCTCAAACAGTGAACAGTGAGACAGATCAGGGGTTGCGTATGTATGCGTCCGGTCAGTCTCAAACAGTGAACAGTGAGACAGATCAGGGGTTGCGTATGTATGTGTCCGGTCAGTCTCAAACATTGAACAGTGAGACAGATCAGGGGTTGCGTATGTATGTGTCCGGTCAGTCTCAAACAGTGAACAGTGAGACAGATCAGGGGTTGCGTATGTATGTGTCCGGTCAGTCTCAAACAGTGAACAGTGAGACAGATCAGGGGTTGCGTATGTATGTGTCCGGTCAGTCTCAAACAGTGAACAGTGAGACAGATCAGGGGTTGCGTATGTATGTGTCCGGTCAGTCTCAAACAGTGAACAGTGAGACAGATCAGAGGTTGCGTATGTATGCGTCCGGTCAGTCTCAAACAGTGAACAGTGAGACAGATCAGAGGTTGCGTATGTATGCGTCCGGTCAGTCTCAAACAGTGAACAGTGAGACAGATCAGAGGTTGCGTATGTATGCGTCCGGTCAGTCTCAAACAGTGAACAGTGAGACAGATCAGAGGTTGCGTATGTATGCGTCCGGTCAGTCTCAAACAGTGAACAGTGAGACAGATCAGGGGTTGCGTATGTATGCGTCCGGTCAGTCTCAAACAGTGAACAGTGAGACAGATCAGGGGTTGCGTATGTATGCGTCCGGTCAGTCTCAAACAGTGAACAGTGAGACAGATCAGGGGTTGCGTATGTATGCGTCCGGTCAGTCTCAAACAGTGAGGTCTCCATCTTATTAGCGTCTAGATTTTCCTCACCTTGACTTTCTTTCTGTTCCGCTTCTTTGTTGTTCCTTTTTCCACTGGCCAGATGATTCTATCAGCCTTCACCCACTCATCATACCTACCACACACACACACACACACACACACACACACACACACACACACACACACACACACACACACACACACACACACACACACACACACACACACACACACACACACACACACACACACACACACACACACACACACACACACACACACACACACACACACACACACACACACACACACACACACACACACACACACACACACACACACACACACACACACACACACACACACACACACACACACACAGGTTAGCACGCAGTTATTTTATGAAACCACGGTTACATTCATTTCCTTTCTTTAGACTGTTAAAGTGATATTTGCTAACTGCTGTAACAAACAATAGGTAGGTATATATTATTACAGGGTTCCACTAAACAGTCTGCTTATTGCTTTCAGGCTGGTTATTAACTAGACAGCTAACATCTCATGCATCCAGACAAACAAACAGGTACCTAACGTTCCATCCATAGTAATGAACCAGGTAAAGTATGTCCCCTTCGTCCGTCTGGGTTTTCTTGATGTTGGCTTCATAGATCTTCTGAGTCTTACCCCGACCATACTTCACTCTCACCTTCGTCCCCGTTATGGAATCATCATCCTCACCGTCACTGAGCACACACACATACACACACACACACACACACACACACACACACCTTTATGTACCAGCTTTTGGGGAATATTTCAAAAACGTCATGTCTGCATTGAAATTGGACAGTATTTTTGTAAAGGAGCACTCATCAGTTTAAAGAAGAATCTGAAAATGTCAATGAGTTAATAAAAAAAATCACACCCGTGTGAACTGAGTGGTGCAGTATGTCAGTGACGTCACACACCAACCATAGCAACCATGCTCACCTGTACGTGGCCCCACGTACACACATACATAGACACATACACATAGATACAGACAAAGCTGGTTATTGGAGTGGTTTGCACCACTCAAAAATATCAATGACAGTTGTTAGGGCATGAAACCCAAAGATTAGATTATGTTATTTATTGAGAAACAAGTGTCATTCTTTACAAGGCATACAGTGCTGCCTTGATCCCGCCTCTAGCTGCCGCTGATTGGCCAGGCCGTTTTGTGGCCGGGCATCAAGTCTGCTTGAGAGTTCCCAGATGGGAGCAGGAGGGGGGAACCCAGTGTACTCTCTGCTGCCCCATCTGGCGGAGTCAGGTTAGAGTTAATAGCCTAATAATAAAATAAAAGTGTAATATTAAATCGAATTGTGATTTAAGAATCGAAAGTCGAATCGAAGATTATTCATATCTTGACACATGTAGTTTCAAGGTGAAGGTAAGTCATAAAATGTACGTTTGTAGTCATCTCACCTCTGTCAGAGTCGGACTGATTTCCTCATGTCATGATACTGATAACAAAGCCTCCATTTGATCTCAGCTGGTCTGTATATTATTTGCTCTTTTCCCCCAAAATGTAATTAACAAATCGCAACAAGTTGTGAGTTTGAAGATAGGCCTATCTCACAGCATTTCCCCGCCCCCTTTTTACACCCCCTTTTAGAGCTAGTGGTGTTATTTTTTTTCTGGTCCATAGGCTTCCATGTTAAAAGAGGTATTTTCACAAGCCACAAACTACCGTTTTGTAAAGGTAAGATTTATTCTACTTATTTGAGTTGTTATACCATTGTGTTTTCTTCATATTATTATCGGTCTTTGACATTTTAACATTAGGAAATGTACTTAGATTCTCCAGAGAAAAAAAGTGTAAATGCCTAATGTTAAATGACACCACTATCTACCGGAAGTGGGCGTGGAGATAGGCCTATAGGCTATTTTTTTTGCCAAACATTAGGCCCAGAATAAGGATGCTAGGGCTCAAGAGAAGTGGTTAAGATCGTCTTATCAACTTCAAATGATACAGGGAGCATCGGCTGCACTTCCCTGTTCTCCCAGCAGGTGGCAGGCTGAGCTTAGTTTAGGTTCCATGAAGTGGAAGTCATTTAGAACAGCAGAGGTATCACCGTATCAGATCCTGATAAAGAACTACATGGAAAATAACAGACATCTAATATAATAAAGTGACTTCCACTTTTCTTTAGTTTTATTGCAAGAGAAACACCCACAGTTACAAAGAATTGTTTTTAAAGTCAAACCTTTTCATAGGATATCTATTTACACGCACCTCGACAGTGGGTGCAGGGCCAATAAAGCAATCATGGAAGGTGGTAGGACTTTAGCTATTGACAAATAGCAGATCTACAAGCTCATAGCGAGTTTGTAGATCTGCTATTTTTGAAAAATATTGAATATATATTATTTCAGAGCAAACGTTTTTTTAACTCAAGTCTTTGCTTCTGGGGGGGTCCCTGGAACAACATATTTACAGACGGGGGTCGGCAGCCAATTACATATAAGTTTTGGGGCCCTTGACATTAAATAGTTTGAGAACCACTGATATAGAAAAAAATCACACCCGTGTGAACTGAGTGGTGCAAGGTCTTATATAGCCTGATCAGCTCTGGTCTGACGTAATGTCAGTGACCATAGTAACCATGCTCATTTTTTTGGTTGAGTGTTTTTTTGAGTGGTTTGCACCACTCAAAATAGGCATTTTTTTTATTTCAACGTCAGGCCTAAATGGGTAAAATAAGCTGGCCTAGAGACCAAACAGTGAGGAAAGAGCAGGCATCCATTCCATCCCCCTCACCTGTCTCCTCCTCCTCGCCTCCGCTCTGCTTCGTCATCCTCGTCGTCGTCCTCCTCGGACTCCGACTCCTCCATGCGTCGGTTGCTGCGCCTCCTGATGGGAGGAGGTTCTCTCTCCTCTCCGCTGGTCTCCTCTCCCCCGTCCGTCTGTCTCTCCTCTGTCTGCCTCTCTCTGGACGACACGGGGGGGGATTCCATCTTCAGCTGACACCGCCGCACACCCTGCACCGACGGAGAGAACATAGAGACAACTATGAGATCTCAGTTCTAAATTTGAGCCAGAATCTTATGTGTTTGCAACAAGAGAGACTTTGAGAGGTTTAACCCTGCAAGACCCGGATATATTTCTACCTTTTCAACCTTTCAGATGGTGTTATAGGAGTTTTAAGCCACAGTATTTGGCTCCAGGTGCCACATTTTGAATGTAGTCAATCATTCTGCAACTAGACAATAAATATTTTCATGGATAAAAATTGAGAATCGTGATCTCAATTCTTGTGGAGGAAAACCGAGATTCACATTTGAGCAAGAACATTTAGCACTAGCAGCGATTGACACATTTTGACATGTTTTAACCGAGTAGTTCCCGAGTAGTTACCAAACACTGGATCGGGACCCATTTGTGGGTCACGGACACATTTCTATGGGTCCCTTTATATTATAGTTTGGGTCCCGGGCGTCTAATCTCTCTTTTGGGTCTCGACCTGAAAGGTTTGGGAACACTGCTGTAAACTATGCACCTTTATATTTACAGTGTATGCGTTACGATATCTGCTGCTATTTTAACCTCCTCATTTCATTGCCAGTTCAAATATTGAATCTCCAGGAAGTTGTACATGCCCAAATTTGTGCATGTACAACTTCCTGGTCTCAACTGCGCATGTTTCCTTCCTTCCATGGAGCACCATGGAGCAACATGGCGTCGCCCGTACGGTCTTCGCGTCTCGTCCTCTTTAGACAGTCCTTG
Organism: Electrona antarctica; assembly: GCF_951216825.1. Lineage (NCBI taxonomy): Eukaryota > Metazoa > Chordata > Actinopteri > Myctophiformes > Myctophidae > Electrona > Electrona antarctica. The sequence goes on along the minus strand of NC_136799.1, from coordinate 6,034,484 downwards.
GGTAGAACAGGGAGGTAAATAGTGCAGGTTGGAAGCCCCGCCCACTCACCCTGGGAGAGGCGTGTCTGTCCTTAGGCTCCTCCTCCTTTTCACTCTCACTCTCCGACTCCACCTTCACCCTGGGCTTGTCATCTACAGGCTCCGTCTTGATTGGTGGAGGGGCCTGGACCTCCACCCATGCGGGCTTCGGATTCGTCAGCGTGGTAGGGAGGCGGGGCTTATTGTGATGGATAGTTCTGAACGTGATGGAGGCTGAACGGCAGTAGTCCTCGAAGCCAGCAAGGTACCTGAAACGCACGTTGAATCATACCAAGTACGTTAGTATGAATAACAGTGCAATTCATATAAGTAGTCTCAACAGTGTGTGTGTGTGTGTGTGTGTGTGCGCCGTGCCGTGCGTGTCACATACTTTTTATAAGCAGTCTTAACATTGTATGAAGCAGCCGAGTTGAGAACAGGAATTCCCAGATCCATGTAGACCTGCTTCCATACAGTACCACTCTCGATCTGAAACACATCATCATCATCATTATTATTAAGGCCCGAGCACTGGACCATAAAAAAAGCATAAATACAGGCTTCCATTATAGAGGGTATGGGCATGCATAAAGTGAGTGGCAAAGTGAGTTTAACGTTGTTTAATTCAATCAGATAGGACTTTTCTGTTTGGATGTATGGGCTGTCAATCAGATAGGACTTTTCTGTTTGGATGTATGGGCTAATTTGGGCTATCAAGGCCAGAAAGTAGTTTTTTTTGCCACTCAGGCGTTCCTGCATAACTTCCGGGTATGATGATGAGGTCATGCACATACCCTCTATTCTGTGACAGACAGACAGACAGACAGGTATACTAACGTTCCGACAGCCTCCCAGCTGATAGACCAGTCTGAAGAGTTTGAAGAGGTTCAGGTCTTTGTAGCCCAACACTGGAGGTTTATTAATAGGAGTGCCTGAAGACAGATGCATGAACACATTAACAATGTTTAATCAATGAAGGTGGTTGTATTCACACAGCTATTCCTATACTAGTGAAGACATGACTCTAGCACGCAACTAAACGATCAAACCACCATTTAACTTTGAGGACCAGGTGGAAAAAATCTTAAATTTTACTATACTTGTGGGGACATTTGGCCCTCACAAGTATAGTAATACAAGAACACACACACACACACACACACACGTGCACGCAGCAATTATGTCTCACCTCTGTCCTCCATGAACTTATAGAGTTGTTGTAGGAAGTGATCTCTCTCCTCTGGGTCCGGTTCATCATCGGGCTGACAGACATACAGACAGACAGACAGACAGACAGACGCCAAGCATTAACTTAAGCTATATATATATATATATATATATACACACACTATATACACTTAGAAATAGCCCATCTACACGCGACGTGATATATGTACGCATGGTTACCATTTATGTGGTTAACCCAGATACATGAGTTCAATGCAGATCTTGAATCATATGCAATCTCATTTCTAAATTAGGGCGATTCTAAATTATTTGCAGTGCGACGTCAATAATACTAAACATTAAACACGCAATAAATCAGTGGAGCCGAGTATTATTAACCAGTGTTTTCTTCCAACAATACTAAACACGACATTATTTCAACATCAACGCCAAACAAACAACCATGATGAAACAACCATGATGAAACAACCATGATGAAACAACCATGATGCCGTTGGTACAAATCATCTGGCCCGTCTCTCTTCCTCATTCACAGCACTCGTACCGCCGACCCCGTTGCTATAGAAACCGACACTGCACTGTCAAGACGACGAGACGAGCAGGAGTCGGGACAGAAGCATTAGCGTTGTCGCTACGAAAACATTAGCCTACCAAGAGAACGACGAGAGCGTATGACAGTTTTCAGTTGGAGAAGTTATGAAATACGCGACGCCAGACAACACAGACACCTCGACAACACGATGTTTAACAAGACGCCAGACAACACAGACACCTCGACAACACGATGTTTAACAAGCCGCCAGACAACACAGACACCTCGACAACACGATGTTTAACAAGCCGCCAGACAACACAGACACCTCGACAACACAATGTTTAACAAGCCGCCAGACAACACAGACACCTCGACAACACAATGCTTAACAAGCCGCCAGACAACACAGACACCTCGACAACACAATGTTTACCAAGCCGCCAGACAACACAGACACCTCGACAACACAACGTTTAACAAGCCGCCAGACAACACAGACACCTCGACAACACAATGTTTAACACGCCGCCAGACAACACAGACACCTCGACAACACAATGTTTAACAAGCCGCCAGACAACACAGACACCTCGACAACACAATGTTTAACAAGCCGCCAGACAACACAGACACCTCGACAACACAATGTTTAACAAGCCGCCAGACAACACAGACACCTCGACAACACAATGTTTAACAAGCCGCCAGACAACACAGACACCTCGACAACACAATGTTTAACAAGCCGCCAGACAACACAGACACCTCGACAACACAATGTTTAACAAGCCGCCAGACAACACAGACACCTCGACAACACAAACATTATGTAGCGCATCACCGTATCAATCAAGCTCCCAAACCTGAACCTTATCACTTAGCTAATATGGCTGTAAAGAGACTACATGAGAACTAAACTTAAAGTCGCTGAGAGGCGATGGGATGGGACATGTTGTCAGACGCGCTCTGCCGCAAACAAAAGGAATTCGCTGGATCCAAACGATGCATTTTTAGGGTTTTATTTGAAGCAATATAAATGACTCATAACGGTGCTCAAACGTAAAGCAAAAATGATCACAGCTTCAACTGAAATAAAGTAAATAAAATAAAGCAAATGAAAGCGGTGTAAAGCGGTCAACAAAAGTATGGCGTCCCAGACACCCCCTCTCTCTCACTGTGTGCTCAGCAGGTGAACAGGTGATGTTAAAGATAACCAGGTCCGCCCCTATGCCCGTCAATCAATAATTCACTTAGACACCAGTGACAGCCCATTCATTTCATTGACCATGACCAACATATAAATAATAACCAACATAACCATTTCATGGCTCCTACAATGGCTCCAGTCAACACCTTTCAAAATGAGGGGTTTAAGATGATGTTACAGATGCCAGACAACGGGGCGCCCGCTGGCCTAGTGGTCCAGGCCACATGCCACATATAGGCTCTGGCCTTCGAGTCCCGTTCATGACAACCTTTGCTGCGTGTCTCTCCCCTTCTCTCTCTCCCTCTTTCCTGTCCGTCTTCACTGCAACTATCAGTAAAGGCACAAAAGCCAAAAACAAATCTTAAAAAAAAAGATGCCACACAACAAGCTCAATTTAGCTCGTCTTGCAACTATCGTTGCATTATTGCTTGCCCTGTACACTCTGTGTAGAATGACAGTCATTACAGATATGAATGAAGCTAAATTGATAGAAGATCTATAAGTACATAACTAAATGGTAAATGGTAAATGGTGCATTTATATAGCACCTTTATCCAAGGCGCTTTACATAGAGTGTGCATTACATTCACCCATTCATACACCGATTGCGGCGGAAGCCATGCAAGGTACCAACCAGCACATCGGGAGCAATTTGGGGTTCAGTGTCTTGCCCAAGGACACTTCGACATGTAGACAGGAGGAGCCGGGATTCGAACCGCCGACCCATGGATCATTGGACGACCTGCTCTACCTCCTAAGCCACAGTCGCCCTGTGGCTCAGGGCAAGGCGTTGTGAACTTGTAGATTTTGTAGCCATTTTTGACGAGCAACATCATCGCACAACAAAATACAAAGTCAGGCTTATGCCTCACAATATCGACAGGCCGCTGAAGAAAACTTCTGGTATAGTAGTCGGAAAATGACCATGTGCAAAGTTTATTTTCATAAAACTTGCCTTTCCTAAAAAAAACACCCTGGAAATTGCTCCACACACATCCCATGGTCTTAAGACTCACCTCTTAGATTAGTTTTTTCTTTGACAAATTTTACTTAGATAACATTCATCGTTTACCTGACATCCCAGTTTCTTTGAAGCACTACACTTTACTCTATTTTACTTTTGTTTACTAGAGTTCAGCCTTACTCTGCCTATTCCCATCTCACACATAGAAATCACTCCGGATAACAATGTCTGCTAAATGCCTCAAGTGAAAATGGTGATTATAGGGGAGGCCACTCCATTCTTCAAGATTCTCAAAACCTGCAATAACTACAACAAGACTGCAAGAACCAGGAACAGCATCACTAGTAGTAGTGGTGGCGTTACTGGCATTCGTAGTCGTATTAGTAGCAGAATTATAATAATTAGTAGATCGTTACTGGCATTCGTAGTCGTATTAGTAGCATAATTATAATAATTAGTAGATCATCTCTAGTAGTAGTAGTAGTGGTAGTGGTAGTAGTAGTAGTAGTGGTAGTGGTAGTGGCGTTACTCTGGCCTTCGTAGTCGTATTAGTAGCAGAATTATAATAATTAGTAGATCGTCCCACCTCCTCCATTCGTAGTCGTATTAGTAGCAGAATTATAATAATTAGTAGATCGTCCCACCTCCTCCATTCGTAGTCGTATTAGTAGCAGAATTATAATAATTAGTAGATCGTCCGACCTCCTCTTTAATGTTCTTCTTTTTCTTCACAACTTCCTCGTCCTCCTCTTCCTCACTCTCCTTCTCTTCCTCCTCTACGTCATCGTCCTCGCTGGAGGACGACTCCAGGATCTGACTGAGATCCATCTTCCAAACATCAGGAACTTCCTGACACCTCATGAACAGATGAGCTCCATCGTGACCTGGAGGGTAGAGGGGAAAATATGAGCCAAGGGTGCATGGTATAAAAAACATTTCATAAAATATCAATTATTTAGGATCTACGAGTGTTGTCAGCTTGTTACTTTGACTATTCTTGCCGAAAAAATAACATTGTGAGACAACACACAATTGTGAGACAACACTTGTAGCCGGTGAATCGATTCAATGAGAAATACAGTACAAAAATTTGCCGTCCATTTGAAAAGGTTATCCCTAGAATAATGGCTAAGAAAGTAATCGACGGTTTCAGGCCTAGAACCCAGTTAAATTAATACAATCTTATTGTAAATACAGAGAATGATAGCTAGTTTATTGGCTGTTTAGTACCTTTCCTGCTGCAGATGTCAGGTTTCATGATGTTCTCTGGTTTCACTTCGTGAAGGTCTTTCCTCGCCACAGTGAAACTGACAAACACATCACAAAATATGATATTTTATTTATTTGTTTGTTTGTTTTTGGACTTTGGGATGTTTTGTTAAGACTTTAGTGACGAAACACGGGCCAGACTTGGCACACGTCCACAACGTTAGTACAATTTCAGGACTCAAACTCTCGGCTGCAGATTTCCTCCCAGTGCGGAGGAGGACGGCTTAAGATGACCTCTCCTTTAAAGGAGAATTCCATACTAAAAGGCTTTCTTACCTTTCTTTGTAGTTGTTACGTCCCCACCAAAGAGGTCCAGGTGTGCAAAAGCTCCTTATTGCCTATTTCCCCTACCATAAGCCCTAAATTAATTGCATTGAATGGGAATTGAATGGGGCTATGGGGTGTTAATTTGCTTATTTCCATCGCTCAAAATTTTTTTTTTGTATATAGCCTCTCTTCAAAATGTAAATAATATCCCAAGCGGCACACTTTACTACTTATTTCGATGGAAATTAGCACAACACCCCATAGCCCCATTCAATTCCCATTCAATTCAATGCAATTCATTGAGGGCTTATGGTAGGGGAAATAGCCAATAAGGAGTTTTTGCACAAAACCTGGACCTCTTTGGTGGGGACGTAACGACTACAAAGAAAGGTAAAAAAGCCTTCTAGCATGGAATTCTCCTTTAACACATTAGCAGGCAGGCAGGCGTTGACACTAAGGGTTGTCCACCTGCCCTTGGCAGGTATAGAAATCTTTCGGGCAAGTGGGAGTTTGCCTTCAGGTTGCTCAACCGGGCAAGTGCTCGTTTGAGAGGGCACGAAACCGCCTGTAAGCACACAACATGAGATATCTGTCTAAAGCAGGGGTGCCCATTACGTCGATCGCGGTCGACCAGTCGATCGCAAGCGCTGCGCAGGTAGACCGCTTGGCCTTGCCATGAAAAAAGAAAAAAAATCCTCGCCTCGGGCAGGCGGCGGCGCGCCGGTGGCTTTGAAGGAGAACGTCGGGTCAAATTAAAAGGATATCTATCCATCATTGTTCATATAGCAAGATGCGCGCGGCAGGAGGTCGGCACGGACCCCCGCGGAGGTCCGCGATAGTCTACGTGGGGGTCCGCGATAGTCTGCGTGGGGGTCCGCGCCTCCACGGTAGTCTCTGTGTGGTCTGTGCGGTAGCATCATGATGCCATGATCCATGCATCACAACCAAAACAAACTAGGACTAGCTTTGACGGTTGCCACATTTCGTGACTGAGAGAGAAACAAGCAACCAGGTCTATGAAAATGTTAACAGGCCAGATCAAGTCAGAAAATCCGAAAAAGTCAGAAATTAAGTCTCTTCTTTGCAATGCGGGGAAACTGAAAAGATAAATAAATAGAATTGATTTTGAAACCTAGATTTTGAAAGTCCTAATGCCTTAATGTTATTTATTCGCCATATAGGTACATATTTTGAGTATTTTAAGCAAAGGGATAATTATCTTTTGGTTGGTAGATCACCTTGAGCTGGCAATTTTAAAAGTAGACCTCAAGTCAAAAAAGTGTGGGCACCCCTGGTCTAAAGACTTGAACGTGGCCAGAGCGCTCTGTCTTCTGGTCTGTGGAATATAAACTTAAGAGCACTGTTTAGCTATAATGTGCCGTTTTCACTGTTGCTACACAATATAAAACAACAAGTGTAAATCCATAGTCATATTCATAGCTATCTGGCATGGAAATTGAGGTATGACATTTATCGCACAGCCCCCAGTGTTGAATTTAAGCGGCAATTAAAAATGTACCTATGATTTTATAATGGACAATTTACTTTTCGGGGCAAGTGGGCATGACCTTTGGCCAAGTAGAACATGAGACCTTAGTGTCAACCCCTGCCAGGTATTAGTTAATTATCCTGCCACCGCCGGTGTTTTTCAGTGAAGACCCTTATATGACCCCCAGGATCTCTGGCAAGGGCAGAGCAGACGACGTTTGAACCCTGGCAGGCAAAGAGTCAAGTTCCTCATTCAGACTTCAGGCTACCTTTCACAAGCTGCACAACATCACTTCACTTCATACACCAGTATCATGTTGTAGCACCTCTGTCGGCCAGGAACGGGCCCCATATTGTATCTTTTTTATGTTTTTGTCAGACTCTAATGTATGACAGTTGTACAAAGCTCACAGGCAACCTGTCTCCGTTTATGTACGATACGTGTATGATGGAGTTGACCGTGTCATACAGTAGTACTTACAACTTGGAGTCGGCGAAGGACCGAACCAAACACTGCTCTCTCTTCACAGTTAGCTCATCATTACAGCTGGGAGACACAACCTAACGGGAAAACAAAGTTACAGAAAATTCAGAAATACAATTACAGTACAGCGGCTGTGTGTGTGTGTGTGTGTGTGTGTGTGTGTGTGTGTGTGTGTGTGTGTGTGTGTGTGTGTGTGCGCTTGCACCCGTTTGGGTTCCCAAACGGTTTCCAAAACCATGAAAAGGATAATGGTGGTGCTGTGGTTTATTTTAAATATATGAACATATTATGCCAATATATGGCAAGTATATGCAGAATATATAGCATATTCAAGTTCATGGTAAATGGTGCATTTATATAGCGCCTTTATCCAAGGCGCTTTACACAGATTTTTCATTACATTCACCCATTCACACACACATTCATACACCGATTGCGGCGGAAGCCATGCAAGGTACCAACCAGCACATCGAGTGTGGACAGGAGGAGCCGGGATTCGAACCGCCGACCCATGGATCATTGGACGACCTGCTCTACCTCTTGAGCCACAGTCGCCCATATATGTGCATATATGTGGATATAGGAAATACATGTCTCTATGTCTATAGCTTATGTGAAATACGGTATGCAGGCGGCCAATTTCCAATATTATTTCACAAAATATGTTCATATATTACATTTCCATGTGTGGAGGGGGGGGGGGGGGGGGGGGGGGGGGTAACAGGGGGTGCACGGCCCTAGTTTGGGAGCCGCTGCATTAGTGGGTCAGATTGAGGCTGTGTCGTTTGCTTTTACATGACATATCCGAGACGATTAAGTTTTAATGGAAGACGCTTCTGAACATAATTGCTACTAACTAGCGTGACCACTTCCGATGCTCTAATCTTAAAATAGCTACAAGCTCTCAATGCGTCACGGACGCATAGAGATAGATAGATACTTTATCTATCTATCTCTATGCGTCACGGACGCATAGAGAGCTCTCTCAATGCGTCACGGACGCATAGAGATAGATAGATACTTTATCTATCTATCTCTATGCGTCACGGACGCATAGAGATAGATAGATACTTTATCTATCTATCTCTATGCGTCACGGACGCATAGAGAGCTCTCTCAATGCGTCACGGACGCATAGAGATAGATAGATACTTTATCTATCTATCTCTATGCGTCACGGACGCATAGAGAGCTCTCTCAATGCGTCACGGACGCATAGAGATAGATAGATACTTTATCTATCTATCTCTATGCGTCACGGACGCATAGAGAGCTCTCTCAATGCGTCACGGACGCATAGAGATAGATAGATACTTTATCTATCTATCTCTATGCGTCACAGACGCATAGAGAGCTCTCTCAATGCGTCACGGACGCATAGAGATAGATAGATACTTTATCTATCTATCTCTATGCGTCACGGACGCATAGAGAGCTCTCTCAATGCGTCACGGACGCATAGAGAGCTCTCTCAATGCGTCACGGACGCATAGAGATAGATAGATACTTTATTTGTCCTTTCGGAAATTTGTTTTGTGCACAGCAGTCATCAGGATATACATAAAACATATGGAAACAAACAGATCACACAGTACATAGACAATAAAGAAACAATGCCAACAGAAGGCCTTCTTCCAACAAGAGAGCTTGTAGATCGGCTATTTTCGCTGCTCAACTTGCTGGCTTCCATCAAATGGTTACAGGCTTTAGTTTCGACATACGATTAGTCCGACTGTCATTAGAACGACAACGTACCTCAAACCCTAACCTAACCATAACCGCAAGCACAGAGCAGCGCATGTTCGCCAACCTTAACTCATGTTCGCCAACCTTAACGCATGTTCGCCAACCTTAACGCATGTTCGCCAACTTTAACGCATGTTCGCCAACCTTAACGCATGTTCGCCAACCTTAACGCATGTTCGCCAACCTTAACGCATGTTCGCCAACCTTAACGCATGTTCGCCAACCTTAACGCATGTTCGCCAACCTTAACGCATGTTCGCCAACCTTAACGCATGTTCGCCAACCTTAATCCGATCGTTGTTTCCGCATGTCGGTCCTATGGTGTGTCGGATAAGCGTGTGCAACCCCATCAAATCAGTCGTGGCGACTGAGAACTTGAATATGTGTGTGTGTGGGGCGTTTAGTGCAACATACCAGGCCCAAGTACCACTGGTTGCCATCTGGTCCCGTCTGGACAGAGCATACTTTTCCCAGCAGTTCATCATTGATCCGCCTCGTATCCTCCTCTTCCTCATCACTGGACGAAGACTCATGCTCCTCATCCGCACTAACACACACACACACACACACACACACACACACACACACAGGCCAGTTAGGAGACGGTGTATTTGACCCCTTTTCACAGTCTTCAAGTGCAGCAAGGCAGTTCTGTGAGGATGACAGAAAAACTGGTGTGCAATGTCAAAGCATCAACAGCAGGTGGTAGGCCTGCCTGCCTAATAAAGGGCAACCGTGTTTACAAAATAGCCTACACACTGCATCACGTGTAGCCATTCTGGAAGGTTATTTTAAATTCTCCATTCATTGTCAATGGGAATTTAATCTTTATGCAAGACGAAAATCTACACGAATAGCTGAATAGGAGGAAACAAGAAATTATGACATTCGTCATATTATTACCAGCAGCTTTTATATTTGCGGCGGTGGTGGTCCACAGTAAAAAATAAAAAAAGCAACATGTGAAGATATGAATAGGATGCAGTGTGAGCCTGTAGATATAGGCTATTTTAACAATTTTATGTATTTTTTTTGACATAAAGTTGTTCATTTATTTATTTGAAATTTCTTTAGAGGATCAGCCTCTTGAGATGCATCATCTCTTTTTCAAGGGGGTCCTAATAACATGACAACAGTGGATTCTGATAGAGACAAAGAGGATAAGCCAAGCTCTCCACAGGTGCAATATAGGGGAGTTCATCGTTGTTCAATAAATTACTTTTCTGTTTCACAAATGGGCTTTTGATTATTATATATTTTGTAAAGGAATGGTTTTGGTCATACAAGGTTTTCACCTGACAGCAATATATCTGACTGTATCAGTATCAGTCAGTTTGACCAGATTGCATTCAAATTGGCTACTATGAGTATGAGGTTTCCACTTGACAGAACGCAGTTGGTTTGATTGACACCCGAACACATCGACATGTCCATCTTTCCTAAAACGAGAGTTATGGGTCCATTTGCAGGCTTGGCAGGTCTAAAGAAGTCCCGCGGTAGCCTGCGTGGGGGTCCGCGGGTAGAGACTGTGGGCTGTGGAGGTCCCCGAGGAGTTCAGCGCGGGGTGGAGGGGGTCCGCGGTAGTACAGTCACTGAGACTCAAATGTGTTACTGTCTGTTACCCATTAAATCAGCGAGTCTGCTGCCACGTTTTAGCGGCGCTCCGCTGTTATTTGCCCCCTCAATGTCGTAACTGTTGTATTAGGTTGGCTCTGGGACAGGTTGAAACCAGTGCGATCATGGCTAATGGCTGGGAAGGTGACTCACAGTGCGTCGCATTGGAAATGGCCAATGCGAACTGTGTAATAGTAAACCAGTGCGATCATGGCTAATGGCTGGGAAGGTGACTCACAGTGCGTCACATTGGAAATGGCCAATGCGAACTGTGTAATAGTAATACTTAGGCACAAACCAACTATTGTCGAAGAACAATATTGATGTAACTAAGAGATTCGCTGAGTGAGCTATATTGTATATACAGAGATTTAGAAGGAATAAGCAAAAGCGTGATGCGGAGATTCCTCCTCCGAGTCCACACTCCGTCCGCTGTGAGTCTACTTTGTGGAGTGGGCGGTGGCTTCCAGGCGTGCGTGCGTGCGTGCGTGCGTGCCAATGGAGAGGGGCTGCAATGTTGCCAGGTCCGTGGATTATAAGAGAGTTGGAGTGCGTGTAAGTAACCAGGCAAGCAACTGTGAGGGCCAAATCAAGTGTGGCTGGAAATATGCGGACTTGGCAACCCACTCTTCAGCAACTAGCAGTGTGAACTAGCGGTGTCATGTTTCCCATCCAAACATTAACCAGCCGCTTTTCAAGCTGCTGGTAAAAAAGGTGGATATACTCACACAGCCTGGGAGGAGCGGCGGCCTCCACGGTTTTTCTTATTGATGACTGGAGTTCCAAAATGCTCAGGGTTGGTCAGTGGCAGCTGGTCCAAAGTCTGCTCACAGTGAAGAGACCATGACAGGGCAGGAAGCAGGGGAAGCAGTTTGATTACACATCTGAATCTATAAACCAGGAAGAGGTCCAAATCAACCATGGAATATTCAACCAGTCAAGTAGAACAGCTCACCTCACTCTCTGCAAAGTGTCGCTCTCCTTTCAGGCACAAGGATGTCCTGCGGAGCGTCTTCTCGTCGCCATCGTCAAACACTGAAACACACACACACACACACACACACACACACACACACACACACACAGTCACATATGTGAAGGAACGTCACTTCAGCTAATGTTAGCTAGAAGTGTGGATCTTCATTGGCCTCACGATTCCATTCGATTACGATTCACCTGTTAACAACTCGATTCCATGATGCATCTAAATGTTTTTCTGTTTTTCTAGCAGTTAACTCAAACAGTCAAATACATAGCATGACATCCTTTTTTCTTCATAAACTTAACATGTGATGCGTGTATAACAATCACTCTAGCTTAAACATTGAATAAAACGCTAGTTTACCGACTGTGAGACTAGTAAAATGAGGGTACTTCACAAACAGTACGGAACACAGTAAACAACTCAGTCTTACTTTAACTCACGGTGTACAAAATCTAACCAAATGGACCCGTGGTGCTTGGTCGGCCAGGGGACGTGAATATGACCCTTTTGGTTTTCCATAGCACAATTGTTCCCAAAGTGGGGTCCGGGGACCCCCCAGGGGTCCTTGAGGGAGTTCCAGGGGGTACCCATGCAAAATGATAGTTTTTTGGTTGAGAATCACTGCTAGAGCCGTAAAAATCTTCTTATGGGGGTCCCTGGCATATCTTTTCAAATGGGGGTTCGCGGGATAATTAGTGTCAATTTGGGGGTCCTTGACATGAAGACGTTTGGGAACCACTGCCATAGCAGACCTACAAGCTCAGCTCACAACTCATCACGGTGTGATGTGTTAGGATCCTGTACTGTACATCACATTAAGCCATTGAGACCTGGAACGCATCCATGTCACGTTAGCGTTAGCGTTTTAAACATTATGTTATAATTTAGCTATTGAAAAATAGCAGATCTACAAGCTCATAGCGCGCCACTCGGTGGCGCACTATGAGCTTGTAGATCTGCTATTTTTGAAAAATCGTTAAAATGTGCCTCAAATCTTTCTGAAAATTGTCATGATTTAGAAAACTTTTTTTTTTTTTTTTTTGACGTCAGGCCTGAATGGGTTAAAGTCACACATCATTTCACTGAATAAACAAAAACCTAATTTTCTGCTATGAAAATACTGACAATTTATGACTTGCTGATCTCTGCCTACCTCAGAGGGCGTGTCGGTAGAATTAGCATGTAGCTTAACGTAGTAGTGATCTCTGCCTCCCTCAGAGGGCGTGTCGGTAGAATTAGCATGTAGCTTAACGTAGTAGTGATCTCTGCCTCCCTCAGAGGGCGTGTCGGTAGAATTAGCATGTAGCTTAACGTAGTAGTGATCTCTGCCTCCCTCAGAGGGCGTGTCGGTAGAATTAGCATGTAGCTTAACGTAGTAGTGATCTCTGCCTCCCTCAGAGGGCGTGTCGGTAGAATTAGCATGTAGCTTAACGTAGTAGTGTCACAATGTCTTCTTTAGAACAGTGGTTCCCCAAGTGGGGTCCGGGGACCCCCAGGGGTCCTTGAGAGTTCCAGGGGGTCCCACAGCTAAATGATAGTTTGGAACCAAATGGACCCTTATGGGTCTGTAACTCTGAGAGTGTACAAACATTTTGTACAAACATTCTGTACACTCTCAGAGTTAAATTAACATTTATTTATTTACACTATAAATTGGGGGTCCCAGAGATAGAAATGCCATTAAATGGGGGTCCGTAGACTAATGCATGTCAAACTGGGGGTCCTTGAAATTAAACGGGTTGAGAATCACTGCTACAGCCGTAAGGATCTTCTCTTATGGGGGTCAATGGCATATCTTTTCACATGGGGGGGGGGGAGGGGGTACAGCAGTTTGGAAACAGAGCTATGTAAATAGAGTATTGTAAAGTATATAGAGTTGGAGGGGGTACAGCAGTTTGGAAACAGAGCTATGTCAATAGAGTATTGTAAAGTATATAGAGTTGGAGGGGGTACAGCAGTTTGGAAACAGAGCTATGTCAATAGAGTATTGTAAAGTATATAGAGTTGGAGGGGGTACAGCAGTTTGGAAACAGAGCTATGTCAATAGAGTATTGTCCACATCGCGATGCATCTTAGAATCGATTCATTTCCACACCTCAAGTGTGTTTGTTAACCCCGTGAACTCTAGCTTCCCTATTTTGGGCAGGGCATGTGACAACTGATAATGCTCTAACATACAGCGAAAATAGGCGAACAATAGCTGATGATCTACAATCTCACAACTCCTTCGCTCTATTTTTAAACATCAATTTACAGCTGTACAGTCAGGTCACCCGCCGATTGAAAGCCACTCATCTGTTGTGAACTCTTAAGAGTTCAGGCATAAATGATAACCTGCAGTACTTTCACAATCTTGCGTGACCATTCTCACATATTATCCAGTGTGTGTAAAGTAAACTTTAGTCAAGTAAACACAACTTCATTCAATTCATAACTAATACTGCCAGCCTGTTTTTTCATGCTTGAAGACACCAACACACAATGGTGATCCGTTATGCTCAGTAGTTCATTGGTTAGGTAGGTCAATGCAAAGCTTAACCCATTTTGGACTGAGGTCGATTTAAAAAAAAAGGCTTCTAAATCCCAACACTTTTCTGAAAAACCTATGTTTCTATGTCAGTGGTGCTCAACCTTTTTCATGTCAAGGACCCCCAGAATTCTCTCTATTGGGCCACGGACGCCCATCTGAAAATATGTAGTTCCAGGGACACCCCAGAAGCAAATATTTTAGTTAAAAATGTTTGCTCTGAAATATATATTCAATGATTCGCGCCACATTTTAACGATTTTTCAAAAACAGCAGACCTACAAGCTCGTAGCGCGCTATGAGCTTGTAGATCTGCTATTTTTCAATAGCTAAAGTATAACATAATGCTTAAGAGTTCAGATCCCACTTCTGCCATCCTGCATGTGGTCTGAATCTATGGATTTTCCAGATCAAGTTCTGACACTTCTCACACAGTAGCATTCTGTGTGTAGAAATAATACGGTATTTGTGGCTAAATGAGGAAGTGAGAATGTCATTGGGCAACCATCACTCAGACATGGCTGCCCAAAATTGGTTGACATTTTGTATTGTGGAGTAAATAACGTGTTTTCCCTTTCCTTTCCTACTCAATTTACAATTTAGGCATTTAGCAGACGCTCTTAATCCAGAGCGACTTACATTAAGCAATAACAAAAAGCATGGCATACATCACATATATAAAAAGTAGTTATCATGAATAAAGTGCAATTCTAGAGCTGTCTACGTAACAAGCTATAAGTCTGTCTGTTTAAAATACTATCTAAGTCTACATAATGTGCTATCTAAGGGGCTAGGCTAGGGCAAGTGCTACGGGCCATGGTGGAGTCTGAAGAGGTGGGTTTTCAGACTACGGCGGAAGATTGGGAGTGAGGCTGCAGTTCTGACTGCGATGGGAAGTGCATTCCATAGTTTTGGAGCCAGAAGGGAGAAGAGTTTGGGACGTGTGGAGCGTTGTCCCGGCTACTCAAAACAAATTCACATAAAGAAATACAGACATGAGAAACAATCTCAACAAGGCATCACAGAGCGTTGTCAGCTTGTAGATCGGCTATTTTTCAAGAAAGATAGGACTTATATTGATTCATAATTATGTTTGGGACCTGGAGAGAGACACCACATTTGGATTTTGGGAACACCTGGGTTATTTATCTGACTAGGACGATGTCATTTATAATGACGACAATGAGCATGAGGGCACGTGGTGAGGTACTGTACACGTAGACATCCTTACCAACTGTGTAGAGGCTGGCGTCGGTCAGTTTGCTGATCACCGCCTCACTGGACAGACCTTCGTTTGTTTTGACCTCCACCGTGGACCCCACCTGGACACACACACACGATGTTCAGACATCAGAAACAAAACGCACCCAACACATTCTCTCATGATGCGAGCAATGATGAATTCTACTGATCCTTTACAATTACCGTAATATGACAACTGCCAATACATATTGTCCATATCTCCACACACACACACACACACACACACACACACACACACACACACACACACACACACACACACACACACACACACACACACACACACACACACACACACACACACACACACACACACACACACACACACACACACACACACACACACACACACACACACACACACACACACACACACACACACACACACACACACACACACACACACACACACACACACACACACACACACACACACACACACACAGCTCCGTGCTTGCGGTTATGGTTTGAGGTAGGTTGTCGGTCTAATGACAGTCAGACCAATAGTATGTCTAAACTAAAGCCTGTGCCCACATTCATACACCGATGACAGAGGCAACCATGCAAGGCACCACCTGCACATCGAGAGCAATAAGGGGTTCAGCGTCTTGCTCAAGGACACTTCGACACACTGGGGGATCCCGGGATTCAACTGGGAACCTCACGTTCCCATCCAGCTGTTCTACCAGCCACTCTATCCCTGAGCCCCCTGCCGTAATCCGTATCATTTTAGATTTTAGGGTTGGGTTTTCAACCCTTTTCATATCAATGAAGCAGACTGGAAAACAGTGCAGAGAGTAGTGAGGACAGCGGAGAAACAGTGCAGAGAGTAGTGAGGACAGCGGAGAAACAGTGCAGAGAGTAGTGAGGACAGCGGAGAAACAGTGCAGAGAGTAGTGAGGACAGCGGAGAAACAGTGCAGAGAGTAGTGAGGACAGCGGAGAAACAGTGCAGAGAGTAGTGAGGACAGCGGAGAAAATCATTGGGACGTCACTGCCTTCCATCAAGGACACTGCCCACAACCGCTGTCTGTCTGTCTGTCTGTCCAGGGCCAACATCACCAGGAATGACCCCACCCACCCACACCAGGGACAACCGCTGTCTGTCTAGGGCCAACATCATCAGGAATGACCCCACCCACCCACCCAACCGCTGTCTGTCTAGGGCCAACATCATCAGGAATGACCCCACCCACCCACCCAACCGCTGTCTGTCTAGGGCCAACAACATCAGGAATGACCCCACCCACCCACAACCGCTGTCTGTCTAGGGCCAACAACATCAGGAATGACCCCACCCACCCACCCAACCGCTGTCTGTCTAGGGCCAACAACATCAGGAATGACCCCACCCACCCACAACCGCTGTCTGTCTAGGGCCAACAACATCAGGAATGACCCCACCCACCCACAACCGCTGTCTGTCTAGGGCCAACATCATCAGGAATGACCCCACCCACCCACAACCGCTGTCTGTCTAGGGCCAACAACATCAGGAATGACCCCACCCACCCACACCAACCGCTGTCTGTCTAGGGCCAACAACATCAGGAATGACCCCACCCACCCACAACCGCTGTCTGTCTAGGGCCAACAACATCAGGAATGACCCCACCCACCCACACCAACCGCTGTCTGTCTAGGGCCAACATCATCAGGAATGACCCCACCCACCCACAACCGCTGTCTGTCTAGGGCCAACAACATCAGGAATGACCCCACCCACCCACAACCGCTGTCTGTCTAGGGCCAACAACATCAGGAATGACCCCACCCACCCACACCAACCGCTGTCTGTCTAGGGCCAACAACATCAGGAATGACCCCACCCACCCACAACCGCTGTCTGTCTAGGGCCAACAACATCAGGAATGACCCCACCCACCCACAACCGCTGTCTGTCTAGGGCCAACAACATCAGGAATGACCCCACCCACCCACACCAGGGACTGTTAACCGCTGTCTGTCTAGGGCCAACAACATCAGGACTGACCCCACCCACCCACACCAGGGACTGTTAACCGCTGTCTGTCTAGGGCCAACATCATCAGGAATGACCCCACCCACCCACACCAGGGACTGTTAACCGCTGTCTGTCTAGGGCCAACATCATCAGGAATGACCCCACCCACACCAACCGCTGTCTGTCTAGGGCCAACATCATCAGGAATGACCCCACCCACCCACACCAACCGCTGTCTTTCTAGGGCCAACAACACCAGGAATGACCCCACCCACCCACACCAGGGACTGTTCACTCTGTTGTCCTTCTGTCTGTCTAGGGCCAACAACATCAGGAATGACCCCACCCACCCACACCAGGGACTGTTCACTCTGTTGTCCTTCTGTCTGTCTAGGGCCAACAACATCAGGAATGACCCCACCCACCCACACCAGGGACTGTTCACTCTGTTGTCCTTCTGTCTGTCTAGGGCCAACATCATCAGGAATGACCCCACCCACCCACACCAGGGACTGTTCACTCTGTTGTCCTTCTGTCTGTCTAGGGCCAACAACATCAGGAATGACCCCACCCACCCACACCAGGGACTGTTCACTCTGTTGTCCTTCTGGCAGAACGTATCGAAGCATTGGAAGTAAAACAGCAAGATTTTCCAAGAGCTTTCCCCCCCCCCCAAGCCATTAGACTTTTGAACAAGTGCAATATCCCCTAACCTTTTCCCCCTATATACTGCTATAAGGACTCCTGTTGTGCAATATCTGTCTCTCTATGAACTAATGGTGCTTTTTAATGTACGTTTTTAAAAGTGGATTTTAGATTTTAATAGTATTTTAGTTTCTCTTTTAACTGGCATACTAAAAGCCAGTGAAACGACATTTCGTTCTCTTATGCATTTGATTTTATGTATCTGCTGAATGACAATAAGGTTATCTATCTATCTATCTAGGCCCATTATTTAAAATCGGTATTTGAGCCACAGACCTTGATGTTATTTGGCCTCTAAGATCCAAAACTAACGAATATTTTGTTGTCGTTGGACAAAATGTTGTCCACAATTCCATTCTGTATTGATGTTGGTACCATTAGGAGAGATACGTTGAATTGTGTAGACTTAAATAAATAAGTTAAATTTAACTCTTGAGTGTGTAAAATGAAACCACATGGACCATTTGGTTTCATTTTACACTCTCAAGAGTTAAAGATCTATAAGGGCCCATTTGGTTAGCATTAGTAACTATCATTTAGCTAGGGGCGACCTGGAACCCCCTCAAGGCCCACTGGTTGAAAACCACTGCTACAGAGGGACATCACAAGTGGAAGGACCTCCTTGGTGTGCACTGTATTGCCAGTACTACCGGCCCGGGTAGAATAGTGGCATACGAATGAACATTGTATGTGAATCATTCAAAACAAGGTCTGGAAGCCGCTCTACAGTAAAATGGTACATAATTAAAATGTATATTGATGATGTAAGTATCCTTTCATTTGTTTATGTGGAGTTTAGATGAGTTTACCTCCACTCCTTACATCACAAACTAAATGTTGGGGGTGGAGCAGATTTATCTGATCAAACACCTTTTCTCAACCTTTTTATGAAAAGGCTAAATGATAGCATAACAAGTACAGTTAAATATCTAGCATTTAAAACAAAAAAACAAATCTGTTGCCCTGTCCTAAAATTGGGAGTAGTGTGGAAAAACTGCCATCTGAGACAATGTAAGAACTTCAGTTAGACTCACAAGCTGTAGCACCAATTCACCCTCCCCCCAAAGGTGTATGTAGGTGGCAAAGTATTTAATCCCATTACTAAGAACATTACTCTATAACAGATTAGAGGATAAAGCAATTAGATTATGATGCATTATAATAATGAATTGCATTTTTACAGCGCTTTTCCAAGTGCTCAAATTGTTTACAATGGTTCATTCATTCATACATTGGGAGGCGAAGCGACAAACAGCCGACGCCAGCGTCCTCACTTCCCACATTCACACACCATTAATGTGGCAAGCTCACACCGACCGACTCATTGGAGGCAGTGTAGGGTTCAGTGTCTTGCCCAAGGACACTTCGACATGTGGACAGGAGGAGCCGGGATTCAAACCGCCGACCCAGGGATCATTGGACGACCCGCTCTACCTCCTGAGCCACAGCCGCCCTAAAATGCATATAAATATGCAATAAATATTTCATCTCACCCTCAATGGTCCTTTAACCTGGTCATCCTGCACAACCTGCGACGTTGACTCTCCTTTCAGATTCACCTGAGGACGGAGACACAGAGAAAGGTTAGCCTGGCTTGGCCATACCAATATCACAAAGGGATTGATATATTTTTTTTTCACCGGCAGATTCGCATTTGGCCACTGCGAGGCCACAGTCTGGCCACTGCGAGGCCACAGTCTGGCCACTGCGAGGCCACAGTCTGGCCACTGCGAGGCCACAGTCTGGCCACTGCGAGGCCACAGTCTGGCCACTGCGAGGCCACAGTCACAGTCTGGCCACTGCGAGGCCACAGTCACAGTCTGGCCACTGCGAGGCCACAGTCACAGTCTGGCCACTGCGAGGCCACAGTCTGGCAGAGAAAAGTGTGTTCGGTTAGACATATAAACGTAGATGCCAATTCTGGCTCTGAGGCGCGTGTCAAAATTGAAGGCACAGTTTTCCAGAGATTCCTTGCGGCGTGCGTAACATAAGTCCCGGAAAAGACGCGCTGTGATTGGTCAGTAGTCACTTGAGTGACAGCGAGAGACATGGAGTCGCCGCAAACACATCGAGACGGAGTCTCTTTTACAAGTGTGAACTGGCCAAGAAGCAGAAACAAAATTAAATTACACTTCAATGTTACATCGTACATGTCAAATTTAACAACAGCCAAATAATACATCCATGACATAACTCAAGAAACCTATACAAAGCATACAACAAATCTCCAACAATGGTACACTAACAATGACCGGGCGCAAGAAATTGTGAACAGAACTATACACACAATGTACATTTTAAAACAGGAAAAAACTAAATATATAAGGGCCTATGCAAAGGCAGGTGCAGGTGTGCAGGTGCTGGACTGTACATTTAAGATGACTCTTTTGAAACTTCTCAAAAGGAACTTTTGAGGTCAATTTTAGTCTGGTTTGCAAAGAAAGCAAGACACTTTTTACCCCCCTCAGATTTGAAGGCTGGTACTACACACCCTAGCCTAACCCTGGTACTACACACCCTAGGTGTGAAGGCTGGTACTACACACCCTAGGTGTGAAGGCTGGTACTACACACCCTGAAGGCTGGTACTACACACCCTGAAGGCTGGTACTACACACCCTAGCCTAACCCTGGTACTACACACCCTAGGTGTGAAGGCTGGTACTACACACCCTGAAGGCTGGTACTACACACCCTGAAGGCTGGTACTACACACCCTAGCCTAACCCTGGTACTACACACCCTAGGTGTGAAGGCTGGTACTACACACCCTGAAGGCTGGTACTACACACCCTGAAGGCTGGTACTACACACCCTAGCCTAACCCTGGTACTACACACCCTAGCCTAACCCTGGTACTACACACCCTGAAGGCTGGTACTACACACCCTGAAGGCTGGTACTACACACCCTGAAGGCTGGTACTACACACCCTGAAGGCTGGTACTACACACCCTGAAGGCTGGTACTACACACCCTAGCCAGGCATTCGATCTGAGATTTAGACCATTATTTACCAAATTAAATTTGGTGGAAATGTAAGGGGGCAAATCCCCAAGAATGGCTTTATAAATGAAAATATACCAATGATGCAGCCTGCGGGATGTCAATTAGAACCAACAGTGATGCGGTCTGAAAGGTGAGTTAGTTATGAATCTCAGTGCAGCATATGGTACAGGGGATCCAGTTAGTAATGAATCTCAGTGCAGCATGGTACAGGGGATCCAGTTAGTAATGAATCTCAGTGCAGCACGGTACAGGGGATCCAGTTAGTAATGAATCTCAGTGCAGCATGGTACAGGGGATCCAGTTAGTAATGAATCTCAGTGCAGCATGGTACAGGGGATCCAGTTAGTAATGAATCTCAGTGCAGCATATGGTACAGGGGATCCAGTTAGTAATGAATCTCAGTGCAGCACAGTACAGGGGATCCAGTTAGTAATGAATCTCAGTGCAGCATGGTACAGGGGATCCAGTTAGTAATGAATCTCAGTGCAGCACAGTACAGGGGATCCAGTTATTAATGAATCTCAGTGCAGCATGGTACAGGGGATCCAGTTAGTAATGAATCTCAGTGCAGCATATGGTACAGGGGATCCAGTTAGTAATGAATCTCAGTGCAGCATGGTACAGGGGATCCAGTTAGTAATGAATCTCAGTGCAGCATGGTACAGGGGATCCAGTTAGTAATGAATCTCAGTGCAGCATATGGTACAGGGGATCCGGTTAGTAATGAATCTCAGTGCAGCATATGGTACAGGGGATCCAGTTAGTAATGAATCTCAGTGCAGCATGGTACAGGGGATCCAGTTAGTAATGAATCTCAGTGCAGCACAGTACAGGGGATCCAGTTAGTAATGAATCTCAGTGCAGCATGGTACAGGGGATCCAGTTAGTAATGAATCTCAGTGCAGCATGGTACAGGGGATCCAGTTAGTAATGAATCTCAGTGCAGCACAGTACAGGGGATCCAGTTATTAATGAATCTCAGTGCAGCATGGTACAGGGGATCCAGTTAGTAATGAATCTCAGTGCAGCATGGTACAGGGGATCCAGTTAGTAATGAATCTCAGTGCAGCATATGGTACAGGGGATCCAGTTAGTAATGAATCTCAGTGCAGCATGGTACAGGGGATCCAGTTAGTAATGAATCTCAGTGCAGCATATGGTACAGGGGATCCAGTTAGTAATGAATCTCAGTGCAGCATGGTACAGGGGATCCAGTTAGTAATGAATCTCAGTGCAGCATATGGTACAGGGGATCCAGTTAGTAATGAATCTCAGTGCAGCATGGTACAGGGGATCCAGTTAGTAATGAATCTCAGTGCAGCACAGTACAGGGGATCCAGTTAGTAATGAATCTCAGTGCAGCATGGTACAGGGGATCCAGTTAGTAATGAATCTCAGTGCAGCACAGTACAGGGGATCCAGTTAGTAATGAATCTCAGTGCAGCACGGTACAGGGGATCCAGTTAGTAATGAATCTCAGTGCAGCACAGTACAGGGGATCCAGTTAGTAATGAATCTCAGTGCAGCACGGTACAGGGGATCCACTTTGGCTATAGGGTGGAGGAGCACGCAAACCTATAACCAACGTATTCACCCCCATACATACAAAGTCAATGCAAAGACGCGACATGGGGCGCAATGTTGCAGCGAGCGGCGCAAACAAGGCGAACGGGACGACACAAACAAAGTAATATAGCGAGAATCATTCTCAATATAATGAGCGGGTGGCTCTCAAAAGGGCAGACTTGGGTGTTTTTGTAGTTGCAGTCCTAAGTATAAAGCATTTAAAAATGTGTTATTTATCATATCTGCGGCTGCCCTGTGTGCACCTTTTGCTTACAAAACCAAAAAGAAATATGAAATTTGTATTCCTAAACAACAGACACACAATTGATTCGGTAATCGCAATTATTTGAGAGACAATAAATTGTCAAGTAAAATGTCATAATGGTGGGCGTGGCAGCCCTATTCAGATCACCTACAGTTTCAGTATTCTGTTCTGGCACCAATCAAATAATACGTATGAATTCTGGGGGCCTCAAGATGCAAATGTTTGAGAACCACCGTCTGCTATAGACAGAGAAAATGAGTTTCCCACTCATAGCACTGACGAAGAAACGTTTGCTAGTTTTAACCTCACTTTGAGCACAGAGCCGAGCACTTTATTATGAGCATTCTAAAATAAAAATAAATAATTCTATTTTCTTAAGTCTCAGTCTAAAGGTGGCCTTACAGTACACTAGCCGATTTTTTTCAATCTGAAATCTTATAGCACCACACACTACAGGATAATCGGAGCTGGTCAGAGCACATATCAAACATTCTTTTGATCATGTTGATCAGGCCGATCCCGATCGCGCTTTGAGCGGCCCCGAGCAGATCGATTGACTCGGGCACCCCCCGAGCGTCAAAAATGCCCGATTATCGGCTAGTGTAAGGCCACCTTAACTATGTACGCTGTGAGTGAGTCTTTCACTGCCATTTCTCCGTTGTTTTTGAGACCACCTTTGATTTTGAGACCACCGTCAACCCAGAAGAGGACAAAGGGTGCAAGCAACAGTTTCCCCTGTACAACAGTGTATATGTACCATTGTGTTGTCTTGTTAATATATTAAAATATAATAAATCGAATATAAACAAAACTTTGCAGATCGGCTATTTCTGGCTAAGACGTTTGTCAGTGTGCAAGCATTTTCTGTTGTATATGGACTTTAATGTTGGCCTCTCTAGCACTGGTCTTTAGCCTCAGTAAGCCTCGAGATTAGAACACAAACTTTTATATTGTATAAGTTCCTAACCTGCAAAGGCTGGTCTCAGTGTGAATTGAAGGTGGAAAAACAATCTAATCTTATACGTTTGTTGATTAAATCAACTAATCAATTTGTTGACAAAGTCCTACTACTATTAGTCTAATAAGTATGTTTTGAGTTGACAACAGCACTACTAATCACGTTATCACTTCACTATTGCATAAAGATTCAGGTTGAAAATCAGCAAAGTGCTCCATTAAAATAACACCGTTCAGCAAACTTAACAAAGTCTGACTCTCAGTATCGGACGACTCGATGGCATCATTGCAGTTTCTCAAACCAGACCACCTCTCCCACAAACAATCGTCAAATGCTACAGTGTGTGTAATTCTACACCTTAAATGATAAATGTTGAGGAAGCCGTATTAGTATTTGACCAATCACAACAACACAGTGTTCACAAAATGTTTGAATGTCCATGTCTCCTATGCAGCTAGCTAAGCTTTAATTTCTCCAGACTCAGAGCTCCGCAGCTCAATCTGTCGGCAACTCCTGCTACAACGTGTAGCGTTTGTTGTTAGTTATGTAGGCATGAAAACAAAGACACACCATCGGAAGAGGAGGGCTGAAGCAGAGTGAACGCAACAGGCCGACATCCGGTCTCTACGGGGCCCAGAGGCAAATTTAAAGGAAATATGTTTTTGCCCCTGGATTGGATAGGCTTCTTTGACTAATTTGGTTTCCAGTAGGAGTTATTTGCGTGACAGCATTGGTGAAATGGAAGAGGGAGGCATACACCGTACTTCCATAGCCGTCAACGTGTCACTCGGATCATCGGTTGCATATATTTCGTCTGACGGTGAACAGTGACACCCTAACTGTACGCGGAAGCCACGGGTGAGTCTTCACCGGCCACGCATGTCAGACTGTTAGTACGTCGGAGCAACGTATGCGCCCCACGCCACTCTCGTAGTAATGTACTGTAGTATTGGAGCATCTATGGTGAGTGTTTGAGAGCATCTTACCTTGACCTTCACCAAGCGTTTAACCGTCTTGATTTTAGCCTCACAGAACGCCCCTCTGTACTTGGCACTGACATCTGTCCCCACACTCAAATAGGCAGGCTCATCCACTGCCTGAACACAAACACAGACACACACGTCAGTGACTTAGTTCTTAGAATCACATAAAATCGATATTGACATATAGGTTATAGGATAGATTACGCTAAACGCAAAGCATCAAATGCGTATGATTATTATTGAAAAAACTGAAAACAATTTCCAACTTCACATGGAAACCATTACAGTGACAGATGAACAAATAAGTAACAATGACACATAAGTGTATCGTGTATGCAGTGGAATTGTACATTGCCTGCATTAGCCACAAACAACGTAAACTGACATTTGATCCATCGTTTCCGTAAACAAACAGGACATAAACAACAATAAACATCAAACTAACACTAGGGACATGAAAAATAAAGAAGTTAGCACTGACTGTCTAACTGAACAAACAATAAACGACAACAAACTAATACCGTGGGTGGACATAAACAATTAATAAAGCGGAGAGGACACGAAGGTAAACCCGGTAACCAATCGTGTCCTCTCCAGACAGAGAAACTGAGGTTAATTGGTTTACCCTCTGGATTCAAACCCAGGTCTCCTACGTTAGATATTAAATATTGAATGCACTCCCGAGAGGAAATCCCTGCTTGGCCAGGGGAGAATAGATGTTGGCCTTATGGGCTACTACTGTCGGGTGCTACCCATACCCACTACCCACCCCGGCAATAAAATGTATCCCAGGAAGACTAGGGAGACCACCTCCTCCATCCACTGCAGATGTGTGTGTGTGTGTTAGAACCGATTCATATATACTCTGCCGTCCTACCGTACAGATTGGGTTAAAATAACCTCTCTTTCTTTTTCCTCGTTTAAATAAGTTCCGGGAATGCAGCTTTAACAAGAACCCAGAGAGAGAGAGATCAGTGAGACGGCGTCAGTCACGTCACTTACCTTCATGTTTGAGTCTATTTGAGGGAGTCCAGCTCGAAGGAGTTGCACGATCTGAAAGACAGCAAGGAGAGGACGTGAGTCAGTGTACAAGACAGGAACATGGTTAATTAAGGCCCCCGAGTGTGTACTGATCCGGAGGACCAGAACCAAACAGACCTGTAAGTGTAAGGGTCCATCTGTACACTATCAGAGTTAAGACAGACAGAGGACAAACTGTCCAATAGTAAACCATCTGGTGGTCTCCCCTATGGTTGGTTAACTAGAAACCATCACAACAGTAACTTCCACCCCTGCAGATATAAGACAAGGAACAGTGTGTGGTTCTGTTCCCGCTTTGCCCTCTCTCTCTCTGAGTGTGTGTTTGTGTGTATATGTGTGTGTGTCTCACGTCGCCATCATAGTTCTCCTCCATGTCATATACACACACACACACACACACACACACACACACACACAGTGTCAGAGGCTAATAATGCTAAGGCCTCAGATCAAGTATATAAACCGCGTTCAAAGTGTTGGTAGAAGTGGTGTCGTGGGTGTTTTCCAAACACCAGACATTAACAAAAGATGTATATTAGTAAATAACGACACAGAGAGAGGGGGGAGGAGGAGGAGGGGGGGGGAGCAGGCTAAAGCTAACGCTAGCTAGCACTAGCAGCAGGGAAAACTAAGCTAGCTGATGAAAAGCAAAGCGAAGGAAACAACAACTCCATGATGTTTGTGGGGGAAAACGTTTCACTGACGAAAACCCGTGACGAAGGTTCCATATAGGAACACATTGAGGAGAAATGAGAAATAACGAAATTGAGGACACGAGAGAAACGAGAAAGAACAACATATTCCCTAAAGTCCAGATTGTTGGGGGGAGGGAGGGAGGTAGGGGGGGCTAGTTGAAACTAGCTAGCCTGCTGCTAGCTGGCTGCTAGTTGGAGGTTTAACTGTGCTAACAAGTAACATCCAAATTACATGATGCGATCACAACAATCACTTCACTAAAAAACATCCTCACGTCAACGATTATTTATGTAATAAAAAGCGGTTGGGGTTTTTTTTCTCCCCAACCACACACAAAAAGGAAGCAGATTTCCCTGAGCTTTTTTAGAGCTGCCATTCCATTCCATTCAGCTGCTTTTTATTTATTTCAATATTAACAAAACGGCGTGAAGTTAGTGCTTAAAATAACGGCCCAAAAGGAGCCGTTTTGACGTCTGCGTTTGCTTCGTTCCGTAGCGTAAAGGAGTTGCATAAACGTTGCGTTTTATAGTTAGCGGTGGATGGATGAAATGTTGTTGCTTTATTATTTTTCTACTTACAGACAAACGAACGACACACACACACACCACGGCTCTGCTGCTGCTGCTGCCCCACTGTCTGTCTCACTCACTGGATGGATGGATGGAACACGCTAGGACACGGCGGGGACGTCACTAATACGCGTCATTGTAGTGCTTGCTTGCTTGGGCGCGTGGTGGTCCCCGCCCTTGAACCGTGTGTGTGTGTGTGTGTGTGTGTGTGTGTGTGTGTTTGCGTGTCAGGCAGAGGGTGGAGGGGGGGGGGGGGGGGGCGGGGGCTTTGTGACCCTGCCCTTTTGCCTCAAAGTACCCTTTCCCTCACACAAAAAATAAAAATCCTGTTTTCTTTCGGGGGGGGGCTGCAGTAAGGGCCAATGTGGCCAATAAGGGCTTATACTTTACTTGCAGTCTTTGCTTTGATGGTGCATGAATTTTACATCACATCCTCGAATGTGAAACAGAGTGGTCAGCTGAATCTCACTCACACACGGTCGCACGCACACACACACACACACACACACACACACACACACACACACACACACACACACACACACACCATCAAAACGAGTATGGTTGACCTCCTGTTGGTGGATCTGGTCCTGGTCTGGTCATCTGTGGGTCTTCAAGTAACCAACTCGGGATTCCTGGATCGCTGCCCTCCACAATGTACTCAGGTGATTGAGCTCTGCAGTGTTGTCAGCCAAACTCAAGCTGTCCTGCCGCAGTAGGCTACGTCTACATAGGTGGTAATTGGTATGCTTCTTTCCCCTTCTGGCTTTGCCCTGGGTTGGCTCCCTCCATAGGGTCAATTTACTTGCCTCAAGTTCTGGGTGCCTGACGCAAAGGCTGGCAGTGCCCTGCCAGCCTCATCCTTCTCTCTCATCCAGACTCAGACTCACACACACACACACACACACACACACACACACACACACACACACACACACACACACACACAAAGTGATTTCAAATCTGACTCCCATCTTGTTTCCTGTCTGTGAAGGTGTTACGTTGGCCTTCAATTTTATTTCAGTTTTTAATATCAACTATGCATCTCTATCAGGTGACTTTTTCAAACAGCAGGTGAAAGCAGGAAACCTCTAGAGAGCTTGGATGAACTTCAGAAGTCCTGAATGACATGATGGCTCCTAAATGGATAAATGGTGCATTTATATAGGGCCTTTATCCAAGGCGTTTTACATAGATTGTGCATTACATTCACATGCACACACATTCACATTCATATCAGATGGCGGAGGAATGGTCCCATTTGTAGCCTACACTCCCAGAGTAAAATTAACATTGATTTTACAATATAAATTGGGGGTCCCAAAGATAGAAATGCCATTAAATGGGGGGTCCATAGACTAATGCATGTCAAACTGGCCGGGGGTCCTTGAAATTAAACAGGTTGAGAATCACTGCTAGAGCTGTAAACAACTTCTCTTATGGGGGGTCCCTGGCGTATGTTTTCAAATGGGGGGTCCGCGGGCTAATAAGTGTCAATGCGGGGGTCCTTGACATGAAAGTTTGGGAACCACTGATCTACAAGGTCACCCCTTGTAGATCCGATCGGCTATTTTCAACCAACCGGGGCGGCTTGTTGCGCCGTTCGTTCACTAGGCTGACGTCACCGTAGCATCCTTGGCATCGTGGCCCGAAGGAGAGAGAGGCAGAATAAACAAGCTTGTTGAACCGAGGCGCCTTTCCTCTGCGCCCATTGGCTGCCCGGACGCCCGGACGAGAAATGCGATTGGTCCGAGCGGCTGCTCGATTACAACGGGCCCCCCCGCACATTTTCTCGCGCGCCGATTGGTCGATACGAACGCGGCGCTTCTGATGGAACCCGTCGTCTATTGGCTGGCTGCCTGTCCACAGGAAGGAAGGAGGCGTGGCTCGGCTTCACTTGGTACCGAATGTACCGTGTTGTTTTTTTAATGACTTTTATGTCTCTCTCTCAGTCATGCGTCATGTCATTAATATATATATTGAATATTCTTTTATTTACATGTGCTTTTGTGCCACATCATTTAATGTGGCACAAAGACAGATCATTTTGTAAAAGTTCCCAGAGTAAAAAAATATTTTCATTATTCACCATAAATGTGTTCATCTGACTGCTATGCTATCCACCACCCACCCCCATCTTATATTATGTTAAGACCTAGGCCTACTTAGTTGTAAATGAAAGCTACTAACAGAAACTAACGATTCAAATACACACAGACCTGCAAATTGCAATGGTTGGTTGGTTGGTCTCCTGGTGTGTTTTGGTCTTAAGGACACTTACCAGTGTTCGACAAGTAGTACTGCCTGAAACTCATAATCCCAGCATCAGCTACAGTTAAATGGGGATTCAGTCCATCTTGGTTCATTAATATCTGGTACATACAGTATTTGGTCTCACTTGGGGTTGCGAGACCTGACCTGGGGTGGAATACGGGATGTTACAGTGCAACTTACAGATTGTACAGTAATTATTCATTGCACTATGGCCGGAGTCTCTTGTCAACTTGTTCAGTTTATTTAAGTGTGTGTAAACCCTAGTTGATGCGTTTCTCTCGTCGTCTCTTATATGGCAGTTCTGAAAATCAACTTGGATGTCTATCATCTCCAGAGGCTGGTATGATCCCAGAAAGTAGGCTACTGGTACCAGTTGTTTATGCTGGTGAGATCAGGTGCTGGCGGTATCGCAAAAGCGAAGCAAAAAATAACTCTGCAGTAGCATATTATGTCATGGTGCGTTTTGATTCTATTTTCTATTCCCTCTAAACTCAAAGGCCTTATTATTTAGCGTACCTGGCATCTCATTAAAGCCTTCTCATCCTCTGCGTTGTGATTCAGATCCTACTGCATGTCCAGTGCAATACAGCCACGTAGGATCACAAATTCACAGAGCATTTATAGGAAATATAAAACGGGCACATCCGCTGAACGGCAGGCGCAGGACCAACAGTGGAATAAGATAAAGAATATAGAAGTAGATACCGTAACGTGTCAGAAAAAACATTAGTCTAAAATAAAGCCTCGACTGGGAGCGTCTTGAAAGGTTACTGTGAGTGTGCACTTCCATTATTCTTAAAGTGACTGAGTGTGCACTTCCATTATTCTTTAAGTTACTGTGAGTGTGCACTTCCATTATTCTTAAAGTGACTGTGAGTGTGCACTTCCATTATTCTTAAAGTGACTGTGAGTGTGCACTTCCATTATTCTTAAAGTGACTGTGAGTGTGCACTTCCATTATTCTTAAAGTGACTGTGAGTGTGCACTTCCATTATTCTTAAAGTGACTGAGTGTGCACTTCCATTATTCTTAAAGTTACTGTGAGTGTGCACTTCCATTATTCTTAAAGTGACTGTGTGTGCACTTCCATTATTCTTAAAGTGACTGTGTGTGCACTTCCATTATTCTTAAAGTTACTGTGAGTGTGCACTTCCATTATTCTTAAAGTTACTGTGAGTGTGCACTTCCATTATTCTGTCACATATCATTTATTGCTCAACTTGCTTAACATAAATTCTCCCCTTTCCACACTTTAAACATGACGTTAGTGCAAGGTGTGAATAAGACCATAAACACATACAATCCAGGCTATCCAGCACTGTCATATTAACCCATTCAGGCCTGACGTCGAAATTAAAAAAAAAAAGTTTTCTAAATCATGACAATTTTCGGAAAGATTTGAGGCACATTTTAACGATTTTTCAAAAATAGCAGACCTACAAGCTCATAGCGCGCCACTCGGTGGCGCGCTATGAGCTTGTAGATCTGCTATTTTTCAATAGCTAAATTATAACAATGTTTAAAACACCAAAAGGGGTTCCCGCCCCAAAATGGGTTAATGGTTAATGTGGTTAAACGCTAACGTGACATGGATGCGTTCCAGGTCTCAATGGATTAACACATAAAACACTAAAAACATACTTTGTACGTGAAGTGTGATGTCCCTGCTATACCGTGCCGTGTCACTCAGTATGTAGTGTTACTACCTTAGTTCACTAACACAAACTAGAAACTGTAGTTTTTAACATATTTTATTGTCAAGTTTGAAGATGGTCCATGAACTACAAAACAGAATACAAAAAAAAATTAGAGCTCTCAGGAAGAGCACATATGTGCGTGTGTGTGTGTGTGTGTGTGTGTGTGTGTGTGTGTGTTCAGTGCCGTGTTCACATGTTGTCTTCATCAGAGTCATCCTCCTCCTCCAACGAGTCCTGTGTTTGGGACGAGACAAGTGAGACAATCACAGACAAACTCTTTTTGAACAAAACATTTTGTCAACGACTAGATGTTTGACATTTTATATTTGTATTTGACTTCAACAAAGACAAATATTTTCTTTCACGAGTTGTAAAAAAAAATATGCTGTCACACACACTGAAAGTATTTTCCCCAATGGAAATATCCTAAAAAACGGGGTCGTCTTATAATCAGAGTCGTCTTATATTCTGCACAATACGGTATATACACACATTTGACAAAAAATTCATATATAAATTATAAAGAGATGAAGACAAGAGCAATGTCCACCGCTTAGCCTACCCCTGGCCACAACTCCTGATTAAGTCGATTGATGGACAAAGGACCTCTTTAGTCTGACCTTATTGTATGCTGGGACATATCTCCTTCCTGAAGGTAGCACACTATATTCTCCATACAACACATGGCTAGTGTTTGAGGTGATATTCCATGCCAACCATAGAATGCTGTTATCATAAGTGGATGTATATAGCCTCTGATGTGGTTGTCCAACAATCTTTCTGATTAAACACTTAAGCCCTTTTGTATACTTTGTCATACAACAGTGTTACCAACAATACAATACAACAAAATGCCAACAATAGTCGATCTACAACCTCACAGTGCATCGCATAGACGTGAGGTATGGTTGTAGATTTTAATATTGGTAAAAAGCAGCTCAGACAGTGCTTTTTAAAACTCATCCACCGCTAAATGGCAGTAGCAATAGTTCAGCACAGACCACCATAGATTTGAGTTAAAAACGTCTTTGGCCTGGAGGCACTTCAGAAAAATCAGTCAAATCATTACTTGGCCTTCAATGAGTTAAAAGTCGTCCTTTCTGAGCGCTTTGAGACAGCTTCACCGTCAAGAGTATCATAGAGGTAGGAAACTGTGCGAACATGCACTCAAAGTGCGTTTAATCAATCTAAAAAGGGGTTAGGACCGTCTGACCGAGAGACTTTTGCATGCATGTCACAGAAGAGATGCACATGTGTTGTGCCAAATGGGAAGTCTGTCGCATCGGCAGATGTCCAGAAACGAAAACACAAGTATCTTTGTATGTGTCTTTTTATGCTCATATATGTGGATCCCTTGAGCCTTTGCAACGTCATGTAGCTGGCTTCCTTTGACAATGAATGGTAGACTGCATCGTTTAATCTGCCCTGTGTGAACGTAACATAAGTACTCTGACTACAGGTGCAACAGGTATTGCATAACCGAGGGACATCAGGGACATGCGTTTCCAATCGGCCAAGTTATTATTATTGTTAATATTGTGACTGACCTTGGCGTATTTCTCTGCTTCTTCTCTGACGTCTTTAGGAACCAGCTGGTGTCGTCCGTCTGTGACTGGGATAACAACAGAAACACAAGCAGGGAGTCATAATATTATCATGTCACCCATTTTAAGGCCTCATCATTTAACAATCAGAGGTTGATCAGATAGCCAAGAGAATCCTGACATCATAAACATTCAGCACAGAATGCGAAACCAGTTATCACATCAAACCTGGTACAACAGAAAACCAGCAGTGCTAGAGGTCCTGGTAGGATAGAAAACCAGCAGCACAAGATGTAGCAGTATAATTGTATTACTAATAATCTTACCTGCTCCCACCCAGCTGAGTTCCAGTTCAAAAGCCTTGTCTTTGACCTCATCATGGACAATGTAGATACTGAAAAACAATAATGAATATGATTTTAATATTTAAACATGTAGTCTGCAAAGCATTGGATATTTGGAAGACTTTGAACAAACTACTAGGACGGCATGTTATGTATACACCTGTATGATGTTAATGTTCCTAAAAAGGACATGCCCACACCTGTATATACACCTGTATGATGCTAATGTTCCTAAAAAGGACATGCCCACACCTGTATATACACCTGTATGATGCTAATGTTCCTAAAAAGGACATGCCCACACCTGTATATACACCTGTATGATGTTAATGTTCCTAAAAAGGACATGCCCACACCTGTATATACACCTGTATGATGCTAATGTTCCTAAAAGGACATGCCCACACCTGTATATACACCTGTATGATGCTAATGTTCCTAAAAAGGACATGCCCACACCTGTATATACACCTGTATGATGCTAATGTTCCTAAAAAGGACATGCCCACACCTGTATATACACCTGTATGATGTTAATGTTCCTAAAAAGGACATGCCCACACCTGTATATACACCTGTATGATGCTAATGTTCCTAAAAAGGACATGCCCACACCTGTATATACACCTGTATGATGCTAATGTTCCTAAAAAGGACATGCCCACACCTGTATATACACCTGTATGATGCTAATGTTCCTAAAAAGGACATGCCCACACCTGTATATACACCTGTATGATGCTAATGTTCCTAAAAAGGACATGCCCACACCTGTATATACACCTGTATGATGCTAATGTTCCTAAAAAGGACATGCCCACACCTGTATATACACCTGTATGATGTTAATGTTCCTAAAAAGGACATGCCCACACCTGCTTACGATGGACAAAGCCAACTCGAGTTGTGACAACTCATGACAACACAAACAATATTTTGGACCAAACAAATAATTACAAAGAAGAAAAACAACAAAAAGTGTTGTAACCTGCCGTTTTTTTCTTCTTTCTAATTATTTGTTCGGCCCAAAAAATTGTGTTTGTTGTCATGATTTGTCACGACTCGAGTTGGCATTGTTCGCGGCGTAAACGTCTTTAAATAAATACTTTCTGAAATGTCTATGAGGAAAATGAACGGAGAATCATTTCCTGGTCCATGGTAGGGGGCGGGACTGCGACGCTCTATAGGGGTTACGGGTACATGGAAACATGTGACCATTACACTATAAAAGGGGGAATGTGACCGTCTTAGCAAATGTGGCTGCCGGGTGAGGCACAAGCATGTAACTGGCCATGACTACTGGGGTCACCCTAGTGTTCATGTTCATTAGGCATTTGGCAAAAATAGACGACCTACAAGCTCGCAACCTGAAGTGCAGGGTTTAAGTGAGTGGTTCCCAAACTTTTTCATGTCAAGGACCCCCAAATTGACACAAATTAGCCCACGGACACCCATTTGAAAATATATGCCAGGGACCCCCCATAAGAGAAGAGTTTTACGGCTGTAGCAGTGATTCTCAACCCGTTTAATTTCAAGGACCCCCAGTTTGACATGTATTAGTCTGCGGACCCCCCCCATTTAATGGCATTTCTATCTCTGGGACCCCCAATTTAAGTTGTAAAACCAATGTTAATTTAACTCTGAGAGTGTACAAATGCATTTGTACACTCTCAGAGAACCACTGGTTTGGGGGACAACCCTGTGAAGAACGCTATCAAACATACCAACATGGTCAGTGACAGGCAAGTCCCTGCCCACAACCACAAAGGTTGTGTGGTCGACTCCACCGTTGGTGCAGTCAGTTTTGTCGGGCGTCTACACACAAACACATTTGAAAGCTGGGCGGGGAGGGTGATAATTGTCACTGCACGTACTCCTGTGGAGTGTTGGGCGGGAGACAAAGGCTCTACGTATGGCTACGTCCTCCCGGTGGGGGCTCCTCACTGGCGAGCCAGTAGGATACGACAGCAGTGACACCGACAACACAGAAATGTGTGTGGGGAGGAATCAATTGGCATAAGGAGGAACACAGTGAATAATGAGCCTTTATAATGACAATGATGGGTCTCTGCTCTATATGCAAAGTGTCTTGAGACACTTGAATCATGTTGTGATTTGGCACTATACAGTTTTTATTGAAATTGAATCGAGTCTAGTTCACCATACTGTACATGTAACAACACATACAGCACTACCCTTATAGCAGTGGAAAAGTGCCTGCCCACCTCCACTTGGTCTGGGGATTCAAATCCAAAGGAGTGCATCCGGCTTTGTCAAGCGTCTATACGATTATGAACACAATTAGCCTGTGTTTGGGGGAGGGAGGGAGGGAGGCCGGGAGGGAAGGGTGATATTTGTCACTGCACGTACGTACATACTGCTACGGGCTGGGGGGGGGGGGGGGGGGGGGGGGGCATGACCTGTCAGCAGGGAGTGTTGGGCGGGGGGAGTAGGACGATGCGTCCTCCCAGTGAGGGCTCCTTCTCACTGGCAGGTGAGCCAGGAGGACACAACAGCAGTGACAGACACAGAAATATATGTGGGGAGGAATTAACTGGCATAATGAGTCTGACTGGATTGGGGAGAAAAAGGGGTGAAAATCAGCTCAAAGGCATTGATCACATGCAATGCATGAGCTTTTTGGCTACTGACAAACAGTGTCAGTAACACTGTGTGTGTGTGTGTGTGTGTGTGTCAGTAACACTGTGTGTGTGTGTGTGTGTGTGTGTGTGTGTGTGTGTGTGTGTGTGTGTGTGTGTGTGTGTGTGTGTGTGTGTGTGTGTGTGTGTGTGTGTGTGTGTGTGTGTGTGTGTGCGTCTCTTACATCTTAGCGACCTCCTTCACCAGCTCTCTACAGGTCAGGTCTTTCATCTGGTTCATTAGAAACAGACACATTTAACAATCAGAATCAAACATTCAAGCTGTATAATATAATAAGTAAATGTCAATGAAAGTCCGACATCAAAAACCATGTTCCCCGGTCCATGAAGGTTTTCTTTGGCATTCTAAAACCATGTCCCCTGGTTCATGAAGGTTTTCTTTGGCCTTCTAAAACCATGTCCCCTGGTCCATGAAGGTTTTCTTTGGCATTCTAAAACCATGTCCCCGGTTCATGAAGGTTTTCTTTGGCATTCTAAAACCATGTCCCCTGGTTCATGAAGGTTTTCTTTGGCCTTCTAAAACCATGTCCCCCGGTTCATGAAGGTTTTCTTTGGCATTCTAAAACCATGTCCCCGGTTCATGAAGGTTTTCTTTGGCATTCTAAAACCATGTCCCCCGGTTCATGAAGGTTTTCTTTGGCATTCTAAAACCATGTCCCCGGTTCATGAAGGTTTTCTTTGGCATTCTAAAACCATGTCCCCTGGTCCATGAAGGTTTTCTTTGGCCTTCTAAAACCATGTCCCCCGGTCCATGAAGGTTTTCTTTGGCCTTCTAAAACCATGTCCCCCGGTCCATGAAGGGTTTTCTTTGGCATTCTAAAACCATGTCCCCTGGTCCATGAAGGTTTTCTTTGGCATTCTAAAACCATGTCCCCCGGTTCATGAAGGTTTTCTTTGGCATTCTAAAACCATGTTCCCTGGTCCATGAAGGTTTTCTTTGGCATTCTAAAACCATGTCCCCTGGTCCATGAAGGTTTTCTTTGGCATTCTAAAACCATGTCCCCGGTTCATGAAGGTTTTCTTTGGCATTCTAAAACAATGTCCCCCGGTCCATGAAGGTTTTCTTTGGCATTCTAAAACCATGTCCCCTGGTCCATGAAGGTTTTCTTTGGCATTCTAAAACCATGTCCCCTGGTCCATGAAGGTTTTCTTTGGCCTTCTAAAACCATGTCCCCCGGTTCATGAAGGTTTTCTTTGGCATTCTAAAACCATGTTCCCCGGTTCATGAAGGTTTTCTTTGGCATTCTAAAACCATGTCCCCTGGTCCATGAAGGTTTTCTTTGGCCTTCTAAAACCATGTCCCCTGGTTCATGAAGGTTTTCTTTGGCATTCTAAAACCATGTCCCCCGGTCCATGAAGGTTTTCTTTGGCATTCTAAAACCATGTCCCCTGGTCCATGAAGGTTTTCTTTGGCATTCTAAAACCATGTCCCCTGGTTCATGAAGGTTTTCTTTGGCATTCTAAAACCATGTCCCCCGGTCCATGAAGGTTTTCTTTGGCCTTCTAAAACCATGTCCCCCGGTCCATGAAGGTTTTCTTTGGCATTCTAAATCCTGCAGACTTTTAAAAAATCTAGTATTAAAAAGAATCTAGTATAAGAACTGTGTTCCAAAATATAAACTGTTACAAAAGTAACGTTTGAATTTAATTACTGCATTAGACCTGTCCTTTATGTAGGAGTAACGTCTTAAGTTCTCAGTTGTTTCATCAAATAAAACGCAGATAACAAAAGTGATGAAAAATATATAAGGAATCTCAGGAATTAGTGTGACGGAGCTTCAGTGGGGGACAGTTGTCCAACCCTATAATTAATTCAGTTTTCTCCAAACACAAGACTAGACTGAATACAACTAAATATCATACACGATACAGAACCAACTATCAGAATCACCAGACTTTGTATAAAGAATTGTATTTCTGGAACATGGTTCTGATATTACATTTTTGAAAAACATCCATGGGATTTAGAATGGGAAAGAAATCTTTGTGAGCCCAGGAGGCGCGAGTTTGACAGCAGGACTTTGGTACTTTTTCAAAAATGTACAATAATTTAACAAACAAGGAAAATAATGGACACGGTAGGAGGAGAACAAAGGCTGGTATAACCCATTTAGGCCTGACCTCAAAATAAAATAAAAATCTTCTAAATCCTCCAGTTTTCTGAAATAAATATTATCACGATTTTTCAAAAATAGCAGACCTACAAGCTCGTAGCGCGCCACTCGGTGGCGTGCTATGAGCTTGTAGATCTGCTATTTTTCAATAGCTAAATTATAACATAATGTTTAAAACACCAAAAGGGGTTCCCGCCCAAAATGTGATAAGCATTGAATGTTGAAAATTAAATATCATGAAAACCCTTTGAAGTCAGCGCTACATGAAACTATGAACAAATGATCTAGTAATTCACAGTCACACTATGATTAATTTCATAGAATAAAAGCAAATCTCTTACCGCCAGTTTCTCTATCTCTGTCTTAGCTGCCTGCTTGGCTTTGCCAATGGCACAGCCCCAGTAGCCCTGAAGAAAACATTTACAAATTAGGAAATAAAGCAACATAAATCCCTAGCGCAACAAGTGTCTGATCAATCACACTATATTAACATTGGTCTCTCTGCAATGGTGAAAACATTCAAAAACTGCTCAAAAGGAACTTTGGCAAGGCACTGCGTTTGTTTGTTTGTTTGTTCACTTCGCAATGACAACATTTGGTTCTTATTGACGTAGTAGCCTTGCCGAGCCATGCAGGAGCCTATCTCCTATTTCTGTAGCGTGAGGCAGCTTGATGTACAAGTACACCCCCTGGACATGACGCTAGTATGTCGCAGGGACTTACCCCCAATCCAACCCTTGATGCCGAGTGTCAAGCAGGGAGGCACTGGGTCCCATTTTTAGAGTCTTTGGTATGACCCGGCCGGGGATCGAACCCCGACCTCCCAGTCTCAGGGCGGACACTCTAACCACAAGGCCACTGAGCATTGACGTGCTGAAGCTGAACAAAGTTTTGACTTCCTTTGCAGCCTGTATACCCAAGTGGACACTGGTCAGAGGGTGGCGCTAGAGTAGAAGCCATGGGCTCAAGAAAATCAGTAGGATTAATCCTGGAATTACATTATGACATATCCAGTCTGGTTTGTACCAAGGTATCTGAAAAATAAAGTAAGGACCGATGCCATTTTCGCTATCATGCAATTCCAGACGGCAGATTCGTCGCACCATGGGAGCCATAACTACACCCAGAAGTGAATACATTGAAGTCGATGAGAGCCCAGTGACCAGCTCATGAACAAATACTATTTCTGAATGACAGACCATTTTAAAGTACTCGCTTCTGGGAAATAAGAGAAGACAACACATTGTCTGCTGTGTTGCTTTTCGATGTGTACGCTGTGAAATTGTATAGAGTTATCTAAAGAGCACAAATACATTTCTGGATGTGACAAGTATCGCAAGACTGTCGTTAAATGTCTGGCAGTGAGACATCTCGCGATACCTCTAAAACAGAAACAATACCTGCTGCTGTTCAGATCCTCAATAAAATGTACTGTGCACATCGAAAAGCAAAGGGTTAGGAAACAACCTGTGACCTGTCTTCTTCTATATTCCTGAACCGATTATATGACAACGGTCTCAATGGTTAATAAATAATGTTTGTTCATGAGTTGGTGCAGCCGGCTTCATCCCCTGCCATGTATTCATGGAAATTCCGGTGCAAGCGTCCATGAAAGTGTCATGGCGTATTGGTGACTATACCTTATATACAGATACGTTGGTTTGTACCAGTAAATCAATCATTCTGATAAGGGGCAGAGTCTGACGGTGTCACCTGGTCAGGTGAATAGTATCTCTTATAGGGCAAGTAAACCCACATCTACATCTGTCCACCTCTATTAAATATATCCATAGAAACCTAGTTGTATTGTGTCTGACGTGTATGAGGAATACATTGACTTTCTGTTGTGAATTATGTTGTGAGGATTTACATGTGAAATTCCAGAGGGGTCGACCATGTAGAGCTGAGGACCTTCGTCTTTATCGTGGGAACCCATGATGAAGCTGTGAGGAAGCAGAGAAAAATGTATTGTTGACATCATAGGCGTTTTAGCCACTTAAAAGCTTCACCCTGTCAAATTTCATGTCCTACTTGAGATTCGAACCCGGGTCCCCTGGGCAACTGCTGATAATAGAGCATGCCTGCTTTCTTACTGTAGGTGAGCTATGGCTTTTTGACTTTCAGACAGTATCCTTGTCAACGAGTAGTGGTAATACCATACCACAGAATATAATCAAAATGTTCTCAATAGAAGAGCAGGGAGACCAAATACTACGACTGCAGTAGTGTGTATGTGTTAGTTGCATTAACGCAGGGGTTCTCAACCCTTGGGTCGCGACCCCTCGGGGGGTCGCCAAATTATTTTAGGGGGTCCCCAAATTATTTTCCAAAAAAAAAAAAAAAAAAAAAGATTTTTTTTTTTATTTCTTTTTCACGATTTTTCAAAAATAGCAGACCTACAAGCTCGTAGCGCGCCACTCGGTGGCGCGCTATGAGCTTGTAGATCTGCTATTTTTAAATAGCTAAATTATAACAATGCTTAAAACACCAAAAGGGGTTCCCGCCCAAAATGGTTTAAGGTTATTGTAGCAGTCAATTTATATTGGGGGTCGGGAGGGGGTGGGGCGGGGGTCCCGAGACGTTGCCAAAGCATTTTCGGGGGTCCCCGGCCAAAAACGTTGAGAACCCCTGCATTAACGTACAGATAGGTGGTCAAAACATTTATTCTCTAAAAGCAAAGCTTTCAGCCCTATACATTTTGTTGAATAACGAATACTAAAAATACAGGATCTACAAGCTTGCAATGTGTGACTCAACAAAACAACCCAGTGCGAGCTTGTAGATCTGCTACCTTTGAAAGTGGCTCATGTGATTGTGTATTCATATTCTGTGGTTCTTACCTGCAACCGAAGGGTCTGACAGCACTGTATAGCGTGTAGGCGTGGACGTACATGGCTACTCTGTCAGATAGGTGCTGGAGACACACACACACACACACACACACACACACACATACAGTTCAATCAATGAATCAAAGATAAAACAGTGGCCTAAAGCAAATCAAATCGGAGGTCCAAACTACACGGCCAAGCATGTGATCCCTGTGTTCTCAGACCAATAGATAATATTCACCTTCAGAGGGATGTCGTATCCATAGCTGGATCGGAAGTTAGAAGCCTCTTCTCTGGCAACCTCAGACAGAGAGCGTGCATCAGCCAGCAGACCTGCTACGGCCTGTACACAAACAGTTAAACCAATCAATCCATCCATTAGGCTTGTTCAAGATACCATTCCCTGTTGCTTTTTATTTATTTCAAGGATACAGTACATCAAAGTGACCTGATGGGGGCAACAGATCTCCAGACGCCTCGACTCCCTTCCTACGCGCTCACACTTTTTTTAGGTAGGCTTTGTGCCAACTATGACTGTCACTCACCTGTATGCTGGGTTTTAACACTGCAGTGTTTACTGTTTACTAGTATGCTGTGTTAGGTTTACCAACACACTGTGTACTGTTTACAACACTCCACTTACTAGTATGTTTGGGTAACAGCTTAACTAGTACACAGACTGTTGAGTTAATACGGTTTCCTGCTAACTATGACCGGTGTGAGATGTGATACACTGTGAGGCGCAAATCACTAAAGGTAAAAGGCAAGGTCGTAGATCTAAGTGTGCGGCCTGTCAATCAACTTGAACGACAAACAACGACAAATGGAGCAAACACAAATGGCTGATTATGTGGCGCAAAATTAAACGGAACACAAAACTGACAACACAGATACTCCTGGTGGTACCGAGAACAGGTGTCAGTCTGGCAAATTGTGAAACACAAAGACAGAGGTGTTTGCACACAGCTAAAGTATTGGGGTGTGTAGGCAAAATGCAGAAACTGATACAATTTGCTTTATATTGAACCCACCAAACGTTGCAGGCAGTACAGTCAGCTGATATATCAAGAGTTGAGAACCTTGAAGTGGAAACAAATGTTGCCGACAACGCCACAGATTTATGCGATGATGCATTTGTAACTAATGATGTGCCATATGTATGTCATGAATCATGAGATGTAACATTAACAAATGTCGCTGACGGTAATATCACAAGTGTAGGCGAGCCGAGGCTGTGTTTGTAACAAAACATGTTGAGATAAACACCAGGAAGGATAATTAAAAATGTATTTGAGGACGTCACAAAAATGTGTTTCTACCAGGTGCGTTTGTTTGTGGTAAAAGCTTTGCTCAAACTTTAAAAAGAATCCTGCCTTGATCTCCTTGAACCCCCCCCCCCCCCAACTCTTCTTCCCTTTCTTTTATTCTTGGAAAAACGACACATCATCGGAACTACACACAAAAATGAATTTCACACACTTTTTACTTGTAAAACTGTCTCAATAAAACTTGTGACAGTGATTTGTCAAAGACAGTGGACATCTCATTCGAGAGACATACAACGTGCATTTTGCAGGGAATTACATTATGGAATCTAAAAAAGTGCATCTGTGGTCTGGAAGATGCTTCTAGTACTGGCACAACGGAGTAAAGGACATACTGTACTGCTACTGTACGGGGTGAAACGTTTCCAAAGTCGATCCAGCCGCGTTCTACTGGCAAGATAAGGACTGTGCTGTGCTGTCGCTGTGACACAAGGTCTCTCCACCACAGCTCAGATGAAAAGAGACTCTGTACAAGCCAAAAGGGTTCAGTTACTCAAAACCCTAACTGTAGGACAAGGGAAACTTACTGAAAGTAATTAATAAGGGAGAATGGACTATGAAGAGACTATTATTGTGAAAGTGAGGACCGGAATAGGCTGTTCTGGAGATGTGTCTGTCTGCTTTGTTGACATGCAGGCTGAATGGGAGAGTGCCAGGAATAAACTTGTGTTATTATGAACTAAACAATGGTTGTCTTATTGGGATTAACACAGACTATGATGTTGGAATTGTGGTGGGATGCACATTTGTCAAGTACATTTGCAGTGCATAGGTGAAATTATTCCTCTCCATTTACCCAGCCAAACTAGATGACCATTATTATAGTTATAGTATAGAGTAGGTATTTTTTTTATGAGAAAGTAAAATGCGAGCCCGTTGGAAATCACGCTTCTAAGCGGCTTTATCAATTGAAATGTTAGAGATGAAAGTCTTACCATGCCAACGTGCCTGTCGATGTTGAAGATGCGTTTGTTGGAACCTTCCTCGTAAAGCTTAGACAGAACCAATTTCTCCACTCCAAACACGACCCCATCTTTACAGCGAATTGCTATGGCTGTGCTGTAAACACACACAAGACACACACAGACCCATTTTATAAGGTTTTAAAGAAATGCATACATTTTAATCGATTCTTATATAAATTAATGTTATAGATTATCACTGGTTTAGGGTCCCATAAACAAGGGTGTAGTTTTGCTGTAAATTGGCTAGCAGCACAAACTACTGAGTTGTACGATAGCATAATACAAGATAAACAAGTATTAAGTTACATAAAAATGTTACCAACTGTTGATTCAGACAAACAACCCTCTTTGATCACAGCGCACGCGCGCACGCACACACCTTCTCTCATATGGTCTGATTACAGCAACAAACTAAAAAAAACTCTAGATTCAGAGTTCAGACACCTATGCAATCCAATCCAATTGACATTATTTTCAAGGACACCCATAACTCAGAGTGTACAGAAATGGAACCAAATGGACCGTAATGGTCATTTCATATGTCCGTGGCAAAAATTTAATTTTGACAAAAATGTCCACCACAAGCCAGCATGGTGAGGACCCCTGGTTGTCCTGCATTTGTTGGTACTGGCAGAGCTGTGGAACATTTCCCTCTTCGCCTGGCAACTTGTAG
This sequence comes from Electrona antarctica, assembly GCF_951216825.1. Classification (NCBI taxonomy): domain Eukaryota; kingdom Metazoa; phylum Chordata; class Actinopteri; order Myctophiformes; family Myctophidae; genus Electrona; species Electrona antarctica. Next base: position 5,990,749 of record NC_136799.1, on the reverse strand, counting down.
GTCTGCTATTTTTGAAAAATCGTTAAAATGTGCCTCAAATCTTTCCGAAAATTGTCATGATTTAGAAAACTTTTTTTTTTAATTTCGACGTCAGGGCCTGAATGGGTTAAGTAAAAAGTCTGCTGCAGTCTTAAAACTCACCACTTCAGTCACACTCTACCGCAGAGCGCAGACCCTAACACTACTCACTCCTTATATGACTTTGTCACGTCTTGTTTCATAGTTTTAATAGATATATATAGATGAACAGTATATTGGTTGGTCAGGGTCTCAAAGGGGGGCCTGCTGAATGTCACAACCCGGAATATCGGATTAAAATACACATGTATTCAGTATCAGTCAAAAGTATAGAATTTTACCAAACAAAATAGAATCAATCAATCAACAATATAGAATCGTACACACTCCCTGTAAACTTGCAAAATGGGGATATTTATTGCCAAATGTACAGCACTTTGGTCAGCTTGGGTTGTTGTAAATGTGCTATACAACGGAAGCTTGGCTTGATGTGATCGTGATGTGAGAGGAGTGGCTGATGCTGACCTGCTATTTTCCACAGCCTTCATGGCATATTCCACCTGGAACACCCTGCCATCTGGAGAGAATGTGGAGGCGGACAGGTCATACTGTAGACAGGACAGAGAGACAGGTCGTAAATTTCGTAATGTAGACAGGACAGACAGACAGGTCATAGTGTAGACAGGACAGACAGACAGGTCATACTGTAGACAGGACAGACAGAGAGACAGGTCGTAATGTAGACAGGACAGAGAGACAGGTCATAGTGTAGACAGGACAGACAGACAGGTCATACTGTAGACAGGACAGACAGAGAGACAGGTCGTAATGTAGACAGGACAGAGAGACAGGTCGTAATGTAGACAGGACAGACAGACAGGTCATAGTGTAGACAGGACAGACAGGTCATACTGTAGACAGGACAGACAGAGAGACAGGTCGTAATGTAGACAGGACAGAGAGACAGGTCGTAAATTTCGTAATGTAGACAGGACAGACAGACAAGTCATAGTGTAGACAGGACAGACAGACAGGTCATAGTGTAGACAGGACAGACAGACGGGTCATACTGTAGACAGGACAGACAGGTCATACTGTAGACAGAACCCGTTTCATGTCAAGGACCATTATTAATTCTGCATTTGAGCCACAGACCACCATTTGATGAGATTTCTCAGACCCAGACTATGTTGTTGAATAAGATTTTGTCCACAATTCCATGCTGTATGATGTTCGTACCACAGGAGAGATAATAGCCGCACAAGGTGATCAAAAATAAGAATTATTCTTCTACATTCTCTAATTGTGTAGACTTCTTTTAAATTAATTCATGCAGATGTTTAACATTAATCTAACTCTTGAGAGTTAAAGATCTAGAAGGGTCCATTTGGTTGCCAACTCTGCATCATTTAGCTGGGGGACCACCTGGATCCTCCTCAAGGACCACTGGTGGTCCCCAGACCACTGGTCGAAAAGCACTGCTTTAGACAGAACAGACAGACAGGTCGTTTTGTAGACAGATCAGCCTATTTTTTTATATCTGGAATCTAGAGTTGCAATACCAACCGTTGACAGCCCGTACACCCCAACATAAAAGTCTGATCCGATTGTATTAATCATTTAGTTTTTTTGCTTGCAGCTTCGGGTCTGGCCGTCCGGGCCCGGGACCCCCAGGGGCAGGTTAGGGTCTGGCCGTCCGGGCCCGGGACCCCCAGGGGCAGCTTAGGGTCTGGCCGTCCGGGCCCGGGACCCCCAGGGGCAGGTTAGGGTCTGGCCGTCCGGGCCCGGGACCCCCAGGGGCAGCTTAGGGTCTGGCCGTCCGGGCCCGGGACCCCCAGGGGCAGGTTAGGGTCTGGCCGTCCGGGCCCGGGACCCCCAGGGGCAGGTTAGGGTCTGGCCGTCCGGGCCCGGGACCCCCAGGGGCAGCTTAGGGTCTGGCCGTCCGGGCCCGGGACCCCCAGGGGCAGCTTAGGGTCTGGCCGTCCGGGCCGGGGACCCCCAGGGGCAGCTTAGGGTCTGGCCGTCTGGGCCCGGGACCCCCAGGGGCAGCTTAGGGTCTGGCCGTCCGGGCCCGGGACCCCCAGGGGCAGCTTAGGGTCTGGCCGTCCGGGCCGGGGACCCCCAGGGGCAGCTTAGGGTCTGGCCGTCCGGGCCCGGGACCCCCAGGGGCAGGTTTCCCCTGGACCCCCAGGGGCAGCTTAGGGTCTGGCCGTCCGGGCCCGGGACCCCCAGGGGCAGGTTTCCCCTGGACCCCCAGGGGCAGCTTAGGGTCTGGCCGTCTGGGCCCGGGACCCCCAGGGGCAGGTTTCCCCTGGACCCCCAGGGGCAGCTTAGGGTCTGGCCGTCCGGGCCCGGGACCCCCAGGGGCAGCTTAGGGTCTGGCCGTCCGGGCCCAGGACCCCCAGGGGCAGGTTTCCCCTGGACCCCCAGGGGCAGCTTAGGGTCTGGCCGTCCGGGCCCGGGACCCCCAGGGGCAGGTTTTGATTGATTGATTGAAATATTTATTAACAGTTTGCAGAATTACAGTACATTTCAAGCACAAACTCAATACAAAGACTGTTAACTGTGAGTGGACGACCCAATTAAGCATTACACTTGTTTACAAGGGGGTCCACCATGTTCAATTCATCAAGGGGTCCTTAAGTTGTTAGAACACAGCTGCATCAGAAATTCCATACCAACATACTAATTCAGTATGCCATATTAGCATGAGACATACTTGCATGTCCAAAAAAACCTTAAATATTAAATTTTTTGATGAATTGAACAAGGTGGACCCTCTTGTAAACAAGTGTAATGTTTAATTGGGCCGTCCACTCACAGTTAACAGTCTTTGTATTGAGTTTGTGCTTGAAATGTACTGTAATTCTGCAAAGTGTTAATACATATTTCAATCAATCAATCAAAAACATGAAATCAATTAGAAATTCTGGAAATATTAATAATACTAGTGTATGCAACAGTGTACACTGAACTCTGCACACAATGTAAAGCAATATCTGCAATAGCATGGTAGAAAAATAGCATACTGATATAAGTGAGCGTGTAGTTTTGAACGCAGCCCAGGCCATAAGTAAACTTAAATGGCTCATAAAGTGACAACGGTGGCTGTCTGGCATCATGTTTCAAGATGTATTTGGGTTGCCTTTCTTTTTACTGATACTAGTATATTAGTAAATAAACAGCTTTTTTATTTTTGTCTCTTCTAAATATTCACGCCAGACACTTTAAGCAATCATGAAGTCTGCTTTCTGAACTTTCGTCTCAATTGATTTCAAATTTCAATACCATACCACCTCCACCTAGCCTAGCCAACCTAGCCTAGCCCGGACAGACTTTTTAGTATAGAAATTGCCCCGGACCAGGACTTGCAGATATTGTATTATTACTCTTATTATTATGCATCATTTCTGACATGTCTAATCGATAAATAAATACGTGTCAGTCTTGGTCCAAGGCCATCATCATTGTGTATGTGTAGTATACCATCTGACGTGAAACTTAGCTAAACCTAGCCTAGCTTAGCCTAAACATGCTAGTCATGCAGTTCTATGTGACTCAGCAGCAGCTACGCTACCAGGCTAACCCACCGGCTAGCTTAAAAGTGTACAACTTCAGTGTTTATATTAATATAGTCAAATGGGTCTATTTTATATCAAAACCACAGTGTGTGTCCGCAGTGCAACAAGCATGCCGTTTCATTTCATCCACTCACCCCTGTCCCAATGGAACTCATGTTGGAATATTGATATAGTTTGTCAGCTAATAGCTATAATTAATCTGCTCTGTGTGAGAGAGAGCGCAGTCCTCCAGCAGCGAGTGTGAGACTAAAACACCAACGAAGAAGAACAGCAAAGACAGGCGCTAGAGTTCTGTGTTTAGGGTCTGTGGTTCTCAATCTGGGGTCCGGGGACCCCCATGCGGGTCCTTGACGGGCTTCCAGGGGGTTAACCACTTAAATGGGGTATAAATATCGCGTCTAGAAAGCATTTGAAACTACTTTTTAACCCTTATTACTTATCACAGCCAGGGAATTTTCTTGAAAGTGTGAAATAATTCATAGAATTTTTTTAACAACACAAATCTTGTATGGTGTTAATGTTAATTCCTGGCTGGCACAACATGTTTTCAGATGGGAGGGGTCAGGTCAATACAGATTAATTTGAAAACTAAGCTACTGCTATTAATGTTGTAGTTCAGTTTTTGATTAAAGAGTACATGTCAGTCATGAGGACACTTGTCCTTCACACAATGGAAACAAGCAGAAAGGCTTTCTTGGTTTTATCCTTTTAACAGACCTGTATTGTACAGTACTTCCCTGTGCCTGTACGTGCAAACTGTTAATAATGGAATAATCAATCAATAATAATGTCATAATCAATCAATGATAAAGTAATAATCAATCAATCAATCAATCAACCAATGCTTTAGTTGTAGCCTAAATGGGGGAGTTCAAGGTTCAAGTAGTTTTATTGTCATTATACGAGCACAGAACGAAATTTGTTTGGTCAGGCAAAAAGATAAAATACATCTAAACAATTACACTTTCGTGAACATAAAATCTTAAAGTGCAAAAAAGCAATTGCACCAACCACTGATATTGCACGTGCCCATAAAAAGCACTATAAAAACAGCAAAAAGAAACAGTTAAAATGTCACGTGCAGCTCAAGTTCATAAGGCAGAGATCATGTGTATAGTCTCACAGATCCACTAGTGCAAAGGTCACAGTTCAAGGTCTAGAGTTCATGATTCTCACAGCTTCAGGGAAGAAGCTATATTCTTCTTCCTGAAGATGATGGCTTTACTATACGCACGCAGCCTCCTGCCCGAAGGGAGGGAGGGGGGCGAACAGACCGTGTGCAGGGTGGGTGCAGCCAGGGCATCCTTCAAAAGTGTGACCGTGGACCCGGCCTCCTCACAGAGTACAACAATGGACTATCATATTATTACACCACTATCTTAGTATTCTTATATGTTATCTGACAACATTGCTATACCATATTACTGTATATTACACTATTACATGCATTATTATTTTTGTTGCCACTACTTGTATATTCTATATAATTCTTTATACCCCCCCCCTCCCTCCCTCTCTCCCCCAACACGGTCGAGGCAGATGGCCGTAGCCTGGTTAATAAACCAGACCGAATCAGCCGTTGGCAAAAAAAAAATTGCCTACCAGCGGATTACGGTCTGGCGAGGCTCAGTAGCACGCCTCTTTCCTACAACCGAGAACAGGTCGGACCAATCGGGACACGGTATGCAATATGGGCGGGCTTTGGTACAGTGACGTTCAATGCTTGAGACTTTTGACTGACAGTAGCTCTGACCAATTGCGTCAAAGAGAAAATGTTTGAACCCGCCCCCCGGGAAATGAAATCCAAGTGGAGCCAGCCCAGACTAATATACCGCGACAGTGTTGTGTGATATTAGTCTGGCTTATTAGCCAGGCTAAGATGGCCGCCCACCCGGGTTCTGCTTGACGTTTGGGGAGTTTTTCGTTACCACTATCGCAGTATTGCTTGCTCTGGGTGGGATCTCTGTCGGTTTTCTGCTCTATATGTAAAGTGTCTTGAGACAACTTTGTTGTGATTTGACACTTTAATAAAAATGTAATTGAATTCAATTGAATTGATGCTGGTATGGTATTATTCCTATATAACCTGCCGATGTAAATGTCACTGAGGGCTGCATGCAGGAAGGCTCTGCATCCAGTGATCTTCTGGGCAGACTTCACCACCCGCTGCATCCGTGATCTTCTGGGCAGACTTCACCACCCGATGCATCCAGTGATCTTCTGGGCAGACTTCACCACCCGCTGCATCCAGTGATCTTCTGGGCAGACTTCACCACCCGCTGCATCCAGTGATCTTCTGGGCAGACTTCACCACCCGCTGCATCCAGTGATCTTCTGGGCAGACTTCACCACCCGCTGCATCCAGTGATCTTCTGGGCAGACTTCACCACCCGCTGCATGCAGAGCCTTCCTGTCTGCCTCAGAGCAGCTTCCACGCCACACGGTGATGCAGGATGTTATAGGATGCAGTCTCCACCGCACGGGTGCAGTACTTAGTTTAGACAGTTTTTGGTTTAGACTAGTCATTGGTTAGACCAGTCATTAGTCCTACAATTACAACCTATCTCAAACCCTCACCCTACCTCCCACGGGGCAGCACACCTAAACCTAACCTTAACCCATGTCTAACCAATGACTATAGTCTAAACTAAGTATGCACTCCCCACCGCACACACCTTGAGGTGAGGACAGGGGTATACCCAGCCCCGCCCGCTTCAGTCTCCTCAGACAGTACACACGCTGGTGGGCCTTCTTCATTAAGGAGGCCGAGGTGAGCTTCCGTGTCAGGTTGTTGGCACTCCCATTTGAACCTGGGGACCACCGTACCTCCACAGCATCTCCACCGATGTATGCATGACTGAGGGCACTGCCTGGAATGTTATGACTCCCTGCAGAGACCTCAGTCACAGTTACACTGGGGAGCAGCTCACCAGCATAGAAGGTGTTGAGAAGTGCTGAAGTGCATGACCTAAAAGCAGAGTCCTGCACTTTCAAGAGTGAGCGGACCTTATGTCTTTTAAGGAGTTTCTTAAAACTATAGCAGGACTTCCCCTCCCTCTGCTCTGTTAACATGATGGGTAACCTGTTCAAGTGTCAAATTAAATTAAACTAAACTCTCAGCGCATCTCTGTCTGTCTGTCTGTCTGTCTGTCTGTCTATAGGAGCCTATAGGAGGTGGCGCTGTCCAGGGTGCTGAACCATATAGGATGTGTGTGTGTGTGTGTGTGTGTGTGTGTGTGTGTGTGTGTGTGTGTGTGTGTGTGTGTGTGTGTGTGTGTGTGTGTGTGTGTGTGTGTGTGTGTGTGTGTTAAAACCTTACTGTTGTTTTTTTAATTCAATGGGTTATGCATAAATCATGTCAATTTTATTTTCATGTACAAGTCAACATAATATAAAGCACCGAAACATTTGACCATTAATTGGCGATACAGGAATGTCAATTATTTCATGCATTCAATTCCATTCAAAGGGCTTTATTGGCATGAGAAAACATATACGTTTACATTAATTGCCAAAGCAAATGTAGCTTATATTTGTGTTCTGTTCTTTGGAGTCAAAGAACCTGCATGTACTGAACAGTGGAGTCACACTTGAGGCCTCAATTGCTCTACCTTCATTGACACACACACACACACACACACACACACACACACACACACACACACACACACACACACAATTCCATAGTGCATTACATTCACGATTCATGCACAGAGGAAACCATGCATGCAAGGCACCAACCTGCACATATAGGGAGCAATTAGGGGTTCAGTGTCTTGCTCAAGGACACTTCGACCTTGCTGTTTCTATGCGCCGGCATGCATGCGGCCACTCTACCCCTGAACCACCATCCGCCCACGGGCAGATGGAACGATGCAAAATATACGCGTTGTGAACTTGTTGTGAGTTGATTTGGAGCAGCTACATGAGAGAGAGAGAGGGGGAGAGAGAGAGAGAGAGAGAGAGAGAGAGAGAGAGAGAGAGAGAGAGAGAGAGAGAGAGAGAGAGAGAGGGGGGGGGGGGGGGGGGAGAGAGAGAGAGAGAGAGAGAGAGAGAGAGAGAGAGAGAGAGAGCGAGAGTGTGCGCGCAGGTGCACGGACAGCTTGACCGCCCTGATTCATTACGTCATCAAGGAGGCATTGGGAGGCCATGGCATGTATAAACCAGTGGCTTCCTGCATGCATGCGGTCAGAATCACTCATTTCGTTTCCCAGTTCCATCAGACTAGTTAGTTCAGTCTCCGCTGCATGGTGGAAAACTTCTGGCAAACTCACATCAGCGCAGAGACAGAGAGAGAGAGAGAGAGAGAGAGAGAGCGGGCATATCCAGCCAAGCCGGGGCGTCTATAATGTAAGTAGCCTATACGTTTTACTCTGAATATATATAAGAAACGACACTATACGACAGACTTCATATCAAATGTAAAATGCTTTGGAAGTGAATGAAATGCCGATGATAAATATAGCATGGCTGAGTGTTGAGTGGTAAACGCATTCAACAAGTGTGTATAGCCATGCGCCTGTACACACATATACAATATACAGTATAGCCTATGGTGTATAATTGTGAATTAACTTTTCCGTCTGGACTTTTCCCGTTATCATATAAGTGTCTATAAATGGTACAATTAAGTCAGAATAAGTATTTTAAATTACGGAAATAGAGTTGACCAACAAACACCGATGTCCTGGGCAGCAAATTGTCGGCACTTTGTATGTTATTAGTCTGGCATGTATAGACTCAGAGAATTGTCCGAGTAAATCTCATGGAAAAGTGGAGCTGTGGAATGAATGCAATGTATGGAATTATATGAAGCAGCAAATCTAAGGCAGAATGTAATGTATTATAGCTTGTTTATTCTACTGGTTTTTGGCGTGTGCGTTACTGCGTTCGGATCAACATGCACGGTGCCAATATGTGGGCTCTTGGACGCGCTATATGCGTGCATTGTAAAACAGACAGCGTATGATCTTTATTATTATTTTGTTTACTTAATGACCCGGCTATTATTGGTATTATGTCGATGTATTTGTATTATGTAGATTTAAGACTCTGAACCCCCTATTGCTCCCGATGTGCAGGTTGGTGCCCTGCATGGTTTCCTCCGCTATCGGTGCCAAAAGGCGCTCTATAGAAATGCACCATTTACCATTCACTACTTTGCTTAACTCACCGAAACAAATTATGGCTGTTTTGTGTTGTTGAAAGTCTCCATGGGGTGAGGATGGAGCCTCTCACGACCCCTATACCTTCTCTGTAAAATAGCCCTTTTGGCAAAAAAAAGTTGCAGCTATTCTATTGTGTTTAAATGGCTGGTGCGTCTATAACTAATAACAGCTGGTTCTATGTGTTGTTGGCTGTGTTGGCCAAACGGATCGCATATAGCCTATATTGAGCGCGCTGCTGCCAATATGTGAGTGCGTGCGCCTCACGGAGAAGTGTTCTACGGAGGAAAACACATACCGTCTGCTAACCATTTATCCTATTTTCCACGCGCGAGCAGTTATGCAGGTGTAAACCTATATCCTATATAATTTATATATTTTATAGACAGAACGTTGGTGCAGGC
>NC_136799.1:5884081-5976581 GCF_951216825.1 Electrona antarctica | reverse complement strand
GAGGTTCAGAGACTGGCTCAAGGACACTTTGAAGTGTCACGCACGCACGCACGCACGCACGCACGCACGCACGCACGCACGCACGCACGCACGCACGCACGCACGCAGGAAACCATGCAACCTTTTTCTTCCTTCAAGTACAGAAGATCCCAAGAATCCCAACATTGATGCTAAATTAAATTCATATTTACATTTGCTTCAGATAATACAGTGGTTCTCAGCGCATGTCGTGTCAAGGACCCCCAAATTAATGTATTTGGCGACGGACCCCTGAATATATTACATTTTTTTCAAGATGCTTGTAGATCGTCTATTTTCAAATTGTATAGAAATTGTGTTTGAAGTGATTTTCATACTTTAGTAACACATTTGGCCGGGGACCTCCTGGAACCCCATCAGGAACCCCCTCAGGGACCCCCTCAGGGACCCCTGGAACCCCCTCAGGGACCCCCTGGAACCCCCCCAGGGACCCCCTGGAACCCCCTGGAACACCCTCAGGGACCCCCTGGAACCCCCTCAGGGACCCCCTCAGGGACCCCTGGAACCCCCTCAGGGACCCCCTGGAACCCCCCCAGGGACCCCCTGGAACCCCCTGGAACCCCCTCAGGGACCCCCTGGAACCCCCCCAGGGACCCCCTGGAACCCCCTGGACCCCCTGGAACCCCCCCAGGGACCCCCTGGAACCCCCCCAGGGACCCCCTGGAACCCCCTGGACCCCCTGGAACCCCCTCAGGGACCCCCTGGAACCCCCCCAGGGACCCCCTGGAACCCCCTGGACCCCCTGGAACCCCCCCAGGGACCCCCTGGAACCCCCCCAGGGACCCCCTGGAACCCCCTGGACCCCCTGGAACCCCCTCAGGGACCCCCTCAGGGACCCCCTGGAACCCCCTCAGGGACCCCTGTGGGTCCCCAGACCCCTATTTGAGAACCACTGAGCTAATAGAACATGGTCATATGTTGGATAAGTGCTTAATTTATGCTCCATTGTACGACGATGTCACACGACAAAAAGAGACGATCTACAAGCTCACACAACCCTTTATTCTGTCTGCCTTTAATTCACACTTTACCTTTTTATCTTTCAGGGTGACGATGGATACTTTTATGGAGGTGCTGCTCTGATTCACGAGTCCTTTGTTGTGGCTGTGTCGGCCAGGTAATACATACAGTACATAACTATTATCTCTCTCTGTCTGTGACTTCATCTCTTTCAATCTGGCCTCACTATTCTGGTCATTAGTCATTATGGGTAATTCATTAATTAATTAATTAAGTGAATTTATAGAATCGGCCTCAGGCTGAATGTGTTATTAACCCTGTTTTCATTTAACCATTTAAACCCTGGTCCTATGTTGGTATTAATTAGCTGAAAATAGCTGATCTACAAGTTCACAACGTGCCTCAGCAACGTGTCGTCACCTTGTAGATCGGCTATTATCGCTATTCATTATTACAACAAAGTATTTAGGGCTGAAGTGATTAAATATGTAACGTTTTACAACCAACCCATGGCTTTGCTACTTATAGACAAATGTTAAATAGTTAGGCTACTTATTGATAATGTAATTAAAATGTAATAATGTTGTTTCTGTCCCCAGACCTGGTAGATTTGTGGTCCTGGGGGCCCACAACCGTTCCTCGACCTCTGAACCCATTCAGAAGATCATGATAGAAAAGGTATGATCAATATGTCAGAACATATTATAACTAACTGGTCTAAATGTAATCAGATGGTTTTATCAAGTCTGAGCCTGCAGTCTGAAATAAGTCTTTAAATACACATTATAGATCCATTAAAGATCATTATAGAGCAGTTTACTGATACATTATAATGTTTATATTAGAATTATTAATGTATTATTCATCAATTATTATGTTTTAGCTGCTAGAGATCAAACATTAAGACTCAGTCCTAACCCCCCTCTGCTGTCATTTACTGTCTGTCTACACTTGAAAATATAACAACTTAAAAAATGAGAGGAAGTTATACATCACCTTATAGTGTTACTGAAATGAAAGTTGTTTTTGAGAGGGATTAGGTTAAATTCCAACAGCCAATATGTCCTTATTGAAAAACAAGTGCCTTTGAGCAAAGCACTGTTCAGTCAAACATTCTACAATTTGTTTAACCCTTTGAAGATATATCTACAATCTGAGCGTTTTTGAAAATGTTTGGAAACAGGGTTTATGTGGTTAATCTAAACGTGTGTCTGTAATTTCTCTGGTAGGTCTTCAGGCACCCCAACTTCACCGGGCCCAACTGGCGTTACCTTGGCATGATGCTGGTCAAACTGTCTCGCCCTGTCAAATTCACCAAGAATATTGGACCCATCTGTCTCCCGAAGCCTGGCTACGCCCTTCCTGCTGGTTCTGAATGTCTTGTATCTGGATGGGGGGATGACAAGCCACCAGGTGAGGAACATAAACACACATTCATACAGGCTGACAAGGAATTTGATTGGTCACTCACATTATCATTTTTAGAAAATGTGTGAATATTAAATAAAAAAATACATCTATTGTCCCTATTTTTGGCATGTCATTATAAACAAGTGGTTAAAATGTATATATTTTTAATTAAATATAATTTTCCTCTGTATTTATAAATGAGTGTGTACAAAGTCTTGACTTTGAATACTGTGTGTGTTTCCCCAGATTATCCACCTCTCACTGACCTCCTCCGTGAAGGATCAGTCACCACAATCACAACCGACCAGTGCAGACGGGACTGGGCTGATCATCCTTCCATGGACAAATACATCTTCAACACTACGATCTGTACTGCACGCGATAAGACACATCCCTCCTGGGTGAGTGACATAGAGATGGAAACATAAACATGATAATTACAGATAAAACACACTCTAAAAAACACAACTTGTTTGTTGTTGTTGTTACAGTATGATGAGGGTGGACCGCTTAGCTGTGAGGAGAAGGACAGCCTGATCTATTACCTGCATGGTGTCCTCTATGATGGTTGGAGCAGACGTCCTTCTCTGTACCACGACGTCTCTGCGATGCTGCCCTGGATCAACGAGGTGATCTCTCAGTTCCCTGCAGACGCCGCCAGCAAAGTCTGCTTCAAGAAATTTGAAGGTTAATAATTCAGTTTGTAGGACAGATGTTAACCTCTGAGACACATCTCACACACACAGATTAATTAAACTCTGGGCGGGAACCCCTTTTGGTGTTTTAAACATTATGTTGTAATTTAGCTATTGAAAAATAGCAGATCTACAAGTTCATAGCGCGCCACCGAGTGGCGCGCTATGAACTTGTAGGTCTGCTATTTTTGAAAAATCGTGAAAATGTGCCTCAAATCTTTCAGAAAATTGTCATGATTTAGAAAAAAAATTGTTTTTGACGTAGGCCTGAATGGGTTAAAGCGTAAATGTTCTCATTTAATTAACCTCTTAAACCATCCAAACAGGGAAAGCATCTGTTGTGTCATTTTAGATTTGGCTATTGAAGAAATAGCAGATCTACAAGCTCACAGCGCGTCACTTCGTGCTGCGCTGCGAGCTTGTACATCTGCTATTATTTGGGGGAAAAAAATGTTTTCGAAACATCATTTAAAATAATTTAGAATTTAATGCAAATCTTCTCTTCTGGGGGGAGGGGGGGGGGGGTCTCTGGCACAAAACATTTTCAGGTGAGGGGTCCGCGAAAAAACACATCATCATTTTGGGGATCCTTGGGCACAAAACAGTTTGAGAACTACTGATTTAGAAGGCAACTTGTAGAATCGGCCCCTCAGGTCTTAATGGGTTAAACCAGCTGTTTTCATTTGATTAAAAACTCTACACTTCTACGTGTCTCTCCAGGGTTAAAGTGGTCCATTGATTTGAGCAGCAGTGTGATGTATTGATCAGATGGAGTTACTTTGTGCCTTTACAGAGAAAGATTTTATAATACTCTTTATTTTTTTCAACTGTACCTTTATCACTGTTTGCTAATGATACACTACACACAGAAACATAATGGTGTTTAAATGCTTCTTCTTTATTTAGTGAATGGTTGGTTCTAATGCATGTTCTCATATGGTTCTAGAGAACCTTTTCAGTGTGTGTGTGTGTGTGTGTGTGTGTATGTGTGTGTGTGTGTGTGTGTGTGTGTGTGTGTGTGTGTGTGTGTGTGTGTGTGACACATGAGCACTCACAAGAAATAGAGATGGATTGTCATCATCGGATACGATGGACAACCTTAAGCAAGCAAGTGTGTGTGTGTGTGCGTGTGTGTGTGTGTGTGCGTGCGTGCGTGCGTGCGTGCGTGCGTGCGTGCGTGCGTGCGTGCGTGCGTGCGTGCGTGCGTGTGTGTGTGTAAACTAAACTAACAAGTGTGTTTAACAATAGCTGTAGTAATTACACAGGTATAAAGATGATTTACACATAATGTACTCCATGTACAGTAATGTACATAATGTGGAGAGCAGTGGTGGAACTACAGTACAGACTGTAGTCTGTAGAGAGACAGATGTGTTGATTGTATACTATGTGTGATTGTGTGCAAATACTGAACTAAACTAAACTAAACTATGGGACAGGAAAGGTAACTGTAACAATTGGGCCCATGAGAACACTTGGCACCATTTTATTTGTACTATATTTGATTACAGATGTGCAGCAAAATAATAATATATTTTTGTAATAACATTTTAAGACCCAATATTTTTACAAATGTGCAGCAAAATATAATATATTTTTAATTTGTAATAACATTTAAAGCCTAATATATATTTTTAAATGCTACAAAACCTAGATAGCTTGATGTAAATCATGTATCATTGACATTATTTACGTCCATTTTCCAAAGCATTGATTTATTTTTTATTTTAAACATTTATGGAAAAAAACTGCCAATTTAACATTAACCATGTACCAGTATCTGTCCAGAATTTTAACTGAATGTCAATAAATGTCCCTCTCTTTATGTCCTTTGTGTCTTTTACTGTTAATATACTTGATGTGGGATGAAGATTTTACCATGACATGTAAAACTAAGAAAAGTAAAAGCAGCTCTTCAAGTGTAACATCTTAATTATGGGTTTGTTTAGTACGCTATCTATTTGATCTATTGAAATGATTCCTGTCAGAGAGTCCTTTATGCCAGAGCGGTAGGCTATTTGTGACTGCTTCTGACCGAGGAAAGTCATTGAATGTTTTTTTATATGTCATATGAAAGCAGCTATAGGGAACCATTGCACCATAAGCAAGTGGAATCTAATTACATATAATTTTACAGTTTTTAAGACGTGGGGGTGTGTGCAATGTCATATTACAATTATGGGCCAGGTAAGAAGCGCTTTCGACACCCCGTGGTGTGAGCAAAACGGCCTTGAATTAGTCATGGGAGTGTTTCAGGGAATTTTGAGGCTTACCCAATGAACATGTCCGTACTATTCTCTTTACGACACCAGCTGATGTCCTCATGGAATGCGCCCTTTTCGGCAAGTGGTATTACATTTCTGCAGACTGGCACCATAGACATGACATGACCATAGACATGACATGACATCCACAAGCTGTCACAGCCATGATGTGCATAGCTTGTAGGCCTATGTCTCTATTTTGTTAAGTAACTTGCAGTTTTCATTGGAAAGTCATTACAGCGGCGCAGCCATATGCTAAGGGAGGGAGATATACGCACATCATCACTTAATTTGTTTCTGTTCTAAGCATGAAAAACAGCTGTAAAAATCTTTATTCTAGTTCATTTGATTCATAAATGAATAACTAAGCCTTTGAAATGGCACCTACCTATACCTTTCAGATCGGAATGGAACTGCGAGTAGATACGCAGCATTGGCTGGCAAATTGGCAATCCATGCGTAATGTTCCCAGAATCGTCTAACCCCCGAACATACAAGTTCGTTTGATATTGTTTAATTCGATAAAAATAGAACCATGTACCATACAGCGAATGAAAGCAAGATTCCTAAGGAATATGGGGATTTTTACATTTTAAAAAACGGTTGCGAAATGAGAGAACCATGAGTGTTTATAATATCAAATATTATAAGAATAATATGAAAGACAAACGGGCTGTGAAGAGCTCAGCTCACCATCCCGACAAGGAGGAAATATAGCCTATAGGGCATGCACGTATATGCACTGACTGTTGCACACACGCTCTTTATTTGTTTCTATTGAAAAACACCAGTAAAATAACGTTTATTTTATTTTATTTCATTCGAGTCACGACGAAGGAATGAGTTTCACACCAGATACTGTACCGTATACCCAAGTACCCATGAAGTGTAGGATATACCCAAGACCACCTTTCCCAAGTGGACCCAACCCGGGCATGGATGTTGATCCGGGTACCCTACAAGTGTTCACAATCAGTGTGACTTCTATAACGCACATTTTGGGCCTCTGTGTGCATATATAGATTAGCACAATGCACACACCTCTCAAACAGCCCTATTAAGCAAGTGGAATCTAATTACATATAATTTTACAGTTTTTAAGACGTGGGGGCGGGTGCAATGTCATATTACAATTATGGGCCAGGTAAGAAGCGCTTTCGACACCCCGTGGTGTGAGCAAAACGGCCTTGAATTAGTCATGGGAGTGTTTAAGGGAGTTTTGAGGCTTACCCAATGAACATGTCCGTACTATTCTCTTTACGACACCAGCTGATGATGCGCCCTTTTCGGCAAGTGGTATTACATTTCTGCAGACTGGCACCATAGACATGACATGACTTTGTCACATTTGGGTTAATTATTCATATTGCACTGCATGCTGTCACCTTTATGCCTCCAAAGAACAGATCCACAAGCTGTCACAGCCATGATGTGCATAGCTTGTAGGCCTATGTCTCTATTTTGTTAAGTAACTTGCAGTTTTCATTGGAAAGTCATTACAGCGGCGCAGCCATATGCTAAGGGAGGGAGATATACGCACATCGTCACTTAATTTGTTTCTGTTCTAAGCATGAAAAACAGCTGTAAAAATCTTTATTCTAGTTGCTTTGATTCATAAATGAATAACTAAGACTTTGAAATGGCACCTACCTATACCTTTCAGATCGGAATGGAACTGCGAGTAGATACGCAGCATTGGCTGGCAAATTGGCAATCCATGCGTAATGTTCCCAGAATCGTCTAACCCCCGAACATACAAGTTCGTTTGATATTGTTTAATTCGATAAAAATAGAACCATGTACCATACAGCGAATGAAAGCAAGATTCCTAAGGAATATGGGGATTTTTACATTTTAAAAAACGGTTGAGAAATGAGAGAACCATGAGTGTTTATAATATCAAATATTATAAGAATAATATGAAAGACAAACGGGCTGTGAAGAGCTCAGCTCACCATCCCGACAAGGAGGAAATATAGCCTATAGTGCATGCACGTATATGCACTGACTGTTGCACACACGCTCTTTATTTGTTTCTATTGAAAAACACCAGTAAAATAACGTTTATTTTATTTTATTTCATTCGAGTCACGACGAAGGAATGAGTTGAAATGCCATACGTGCGCCATGCGTATTGCTGCGGCCCCAATGTTATGGTCTTCGCTCGTAGCATATTATTGAAGAAGAATTGAGTCGGGTGTGATACAGCGTATGAAAGCAAACCTCCCAATGAGTATGGAGATGTTTTAATTTCTAAAAAAGGTTGAGAAATGAGCGATATATGAGCCTTTATAATCTCAACGAGAAAGCCAGAAAACTCGCTGTTGCCATGTGTCATAGAAACAAGTAAATAGGTCTATAAACATACTCCCAAAAGAATCGCATATAACAGGGGTCTACAACATATTTTAAATGAAGTGCCATGTTTTTATTTTCTAGATAGTGAGTCTGCCATATCAAGATTCCTTTTAATGACACCACATTAAAATTTCCAGCATATTTTGATTGTCCACAAATATAAAGTTCTTCCTTCTTTTTACATATTTTCTTGCACATTGTTATAATGATCATTATAAATATATATCCCCCTGCAGTCAGAGTTCATTGTTTTAATGAATGAATGTGATGCATTGTGAGCTGGTAGATCTGCTATTTTCAAAAGTAATCTTTGAAAAAAGTGACAATTGTGGAATATTTTTGAACAATGTTATTGAAACATTTAAAAACACAAATCTGTCATGGGGGTCACTGGCTTAGTTGGGCAAATGCATTAATCTGGGGGTCCTTGACATGGGAATGTCGCTGTGTGAGGATCACTGGTTTAAACAACATTAGGAGAAAAGCCCAAATAAGCACTTTAGAAACAAGAAAAGCAACCACAACTACCAATATTTACAAGCATCTTTGCAGAAAAAGAAGCCGCTTATAATAAACAGACATGGCAACACTCCAGCAGCACTCCAGAGCCGCTCAAGTGTCAAATCAAACAGTGCTTTTTGCTTTTAAGACGTGGTCAGACCCAGGCGGAATCGGTATGCGCTGAGTGTTTTTAGGTCAAGGGGCTTAATAGCAAATTAGCGCAAAGCGAAAATAATTAACATATGGACACTCCCCCAATGCTAAATTATGCAGGAACGTGGTATTCCATATGAGTGAGCGCTCACCACGGCTTCCATAATACGAAAAGGCGCAGAGCGAGGGCGAAATCTGTATTACCGCATGGGTTTTTCGTCTTGCTTAATAGGGCTCTAATTCTCTAGTTAAACCAGCCATTCTCCATCCAACAGACAGAACATCTAAACCTGAACATGAACTCAGAGACCAGGAATGTCCCCCAGGCAGTGGCAGTTATGGGTGGCTGGAGGAATTAGATATCAAAAAGATACTTCAAGTTGAATTCCGGTGACCTAGCTTTGTTTTCGATCAGTTCCTGTTATTAAAAATGTCTTCTGAAGGTGTTGAAGGTGTACGTTCGGTCTTACAGGACCCATGGAACATGTGATACGAGTCGACAAACCACTACACCTCATACAATAGTAACAAATATTTCTATAAAAGTGAATAAATGGTATGAAGTGGTTTAACTATAGCGATGTAAATGAGTAATGTGTTATATGTTTGTTGTGTGTGCTCCAACCTTGAATGTTCATCAAATAGTTTAACAAGAACATTTCATCAGTGAGACTGACTGACGGTCACTCCCTTCTGAACAAGAGTGCTTTCATGGTTCAAGGTCTCTCAGCACAGAGAGAAACAATACATTCTTTAAGCATGAAGGCATGTGAAAAACACGTTTGGTACAAATGTAATCTAAAAAGTCTATAAAGCAGTGGTTCTCAACCAGTGGTCCATGGACCACCAAGTGAGCCTTGTGGAGGTCTCAGGTGGCCCCAAGCTGAAAGAGTTGGTAACCAAATGGACCCTTATAGATCATTACCTCTTGAGAGTGTAAAATTAAAGAAAGATGTAGAATAATTGTTATTTTGAGCAACGTTTGCCTATTATCTCTCCTATGGTACCACATCAATAGAGCATTGAATTGTGGACAGAAATCTTATCCAACGATAACAACAATATTCTTTAGTTTGGGGTCTGAGAGGCTAAATCTCATCACATGGTGGTCCGTGGCTCAAATGAGAGGCTAAATCTCATCACATGGCGGTCCGTGGCTCAAATGAGAGGCTAAATCTCATCACATGGTGGTCCGTGGCTCAAATGAGAGGCTAAATCTCATCACATGGTGGTCCGTGGCTCAAATGAGAGGCTAAATCTCATCACATGGTGGTCCGTGGCTCAAATGAGAGGCTATTTAAATCCCATCACATGGTGGTCCGTGGCTCAAATGAGAGGCTAAATCTCATCACATGGTGGTCCGTGGCTCAAATGAGAGGCTAAATCTCATCACATGGTGGTCCGTGGCTCAAATGAGAGGCTAAATCTCATCACATGGTGGTCCGTGGCTCAAATGAGAGGCTAAATCTCATCACATGGTGGTCCGTGGCTCAAATGAGAGGCTAAATCTCATCACATGGTGGTCCGTGGCTCAAATGAGAGGCTATTTAAATCCCATCACATGGTGGTCCGTGGCTCAAATGAGAGGCTAAATCCCATCACATGGTGGTCCGTGGCTCAAATGAGAGGCTAAATCTCATCACATGGTGGTCCGTGGCTCAAATGAGAGGCTAAATCTCATCACATGGTGGTCCGTGTCTCAAATTAGAGGCTAAATCTCATCACATGGTGGTCCGTGGCTCAAATGAGAGGCTAAATCTCATCACATGGTGGTCCGTGGCTCAAATGCTGAATAAATAAAGGACCTTGATATGAAAAATTTTGAAACCTCTGTGACCTTCCTGAGTCCCTGCACAGGAGCGCCCCTTATAGGACTTCAAGGAGAGTGCGCGCTTGTGTGTCGCTCTCTGTATGTGTGATGTGTTTGTGTTTGTATGGCAGCTAGTGAATTTCACGACGGATAGACAGCACGGATTGGGGCAGCGGTGGCCGAACGGTTTGCGGAGCGGTCTTGTTATCGGAAGGTCGCCCGTTCGAATCCCCGGACCGGCACGTTAATATTACCACCGCTGAAGTGCCCGTGAGCAAGGCATTGAACCCCTACCATGAAATGTTCTATGAGCAGGGTCTGGCTGTGAACAAGCATCTCGAGCTTAGTCCATTCACCCTGGGTAAACAAAGAACTTTGCTTTGCTTTGCACGCATCGTTTCTATCAGACACGAGGAGAGGAGCTGTTCATAGTTCTGAACAACACAACAGAGTCACATAGCTCTAATAAGAGTCACAATGCTTCCTCGCTTTCCACCGCGGAGGAAATAAGCCTGCTATCCGTTCTAAAACTAGCCGTGATACAAGAAAAGAAAAGGGTGACGCTCAGGAATGAATGGGGGTGAATATATAGCAGAGAGGCCGTTTACAAATGAGCTGCGATCTGACTGGACTGAACAGAGATACCATGAAGAGCTAAAGGCCTCCATCTGACTGGACTGAACAGAGATACCATGAAGAGCTAAAGGCCTCCATCTGACTGGACTGAACAGAGATACCATGAAGAGCTAAAGGCCTCCATCTGACTGGACTGAACAGAGATACCATGAAGAGCTAAAGGCCTCCATCTGACTGGACTGAACAGAGATACCATGAAGAGCTAAAGGCCTCCATCTGACTGGACTGAACAGAGATACCATGAAGAGCTACAAGCCTCCATCTGACTGGACTGAACAGAGATACCATGAAGAGCTACAGGCCTCATTGGCCTGATTTAAATTACTAAGTTGTCACACACATGTCAGATGTATCACTAAATTATTATTGTTGTGTGGCTTTTAATGCTGCTGTGCATGTACAACAGTAGGCTGTTTATTATAGCTAGCCGACATAGCCTAATTAGAATAGGCATCATGACATAAACCCATCATAAATCCTGTGATATTAATTTTAAACTTTTAAATATTTTTTGCATAATTGGCCTTTTAACAGCCCTGGTGGTCCGTGGTGGACCTCACGTTGAGAACCACTGTTAAAGCCAGAATGACGTTGCCCTGACCTAACGTGACTCCACCAGATGGGGGCGGTATTGAACCACAAGTTCACCACAGGCTGGAAGTGAGAGATCCACGCTTCTTCACAAACTTCTACATGTCATGTGAAAATAAGAAAAGGAGAATTCTGATGATGGAAAACTGAATGTGATTTACAAGTGAATTGTTGATTGATGATTGAATAAGCAGTATCAGTCCATAGATAGAGTGATTGAATAAGCAGTATCAGTCCATAGATAGTGATTGAATAAGCAGTATCAGTCCATAGATAGTGATTGAATAAGCAGTATCAGTCCATAGATAGTGATTGAATAAGCAGTATCAGTCCATATATAGTGATTGAATAAGCAGTATCAGTCCATAGATAGTGATTGAATAAGCAGTATCAGTCCATAGTGATTGAATAAGCAGTATCAGTCCATAGATAGTGATTGAATAAGCAGTATCAGTCCATAGATAGTGATTGAATAAGCAGTATCAGTCCATAGATAGTGATTGAATAAGCAGTATCAGTCCATAGATAGAGTGCTATACTATGTGTGGATCAGACGGTAGGCCTACATTTAATTATCTTTATTTAGTGTCAGTGTTGTTCTCAGATTAATTTATGGCCACAGAGGTCGTTAACCAACCCAATTCCCACAATAACAGAGTCCAGCCCCTAAGTGAACAATGACTGTGATCATAAAACCTTGTGGACTGCTGGACACAATAGTAGGTCACCTACTGTAAAGGCAACTTTTAAATAAAAGGATGCCAGTGAGGGATATGGTGTGAATGAAGTTCTTTCCAACGCGTGGTGGTGTGACAGTAAATCAGGTCTTGTCGTGGAGTGCATTTAAGGTTTTATTTTGATTGCAGGGTGTTATCAAAGCACAACATAAACCGGGTACTTAACTGTAACTTAAACAATAAACTGGTGTTGCAAAATAAACCAAAATTAACTCATAACAACTGAAAACAAACAAAACACGCACGGTTGAAAAACTGTGTGGCTTCCCTGTGGCGTTTCCCAAAATCCCTGCTGCTGTGCACCTGTGACACATAGAAATAGGCTGTGCCTGTGATTGGCTAAACCCGCCTATGCCCAGGTTGTCAGTCAGTGTCATAATCTCATATGCATATTCAGACAACAAATTAACCACAGTAGAATTCATCAAATTGGCTACAACACTCCGGCCCCTAATTGTTACTGTGTAAAAACATAACAATTCAACACATGCAAATATTGTAGCCAAATACATAGTCCACATTCATATTCAACTCGTGTTCATAGTTCATAATGTTCGTGTAGGTATCCAATAGGGTTGGTAACCCCAGTATTAGAAAATGGGTTTCAGTCTATTCAGCTTCCAACAGAAGACAGATCTTTGTGATCGGTCGCTCCAGGACGTTGTACTTGGTCCGGACTTTCACAGACCGCACAAGTCCATGTCTGTCAGGAAAGGTCTGCAGGACCCTGCCCAACAGCCAGGATCCACGTGGCGCATTCGAGTCCGCTACCATGACGACATCTCCTGCGACAAAGTTCCTCTTGTCCCTTGGCCACCGTTGCCTCTCCTGCAACAGTGGTACGTACTCACGAATCCATCTGTGCCAAAAGAGATTGGCGAGGAATTGAACTTGCCGCCATCGACGTTTGGAGTACGAGTCATTTTTGTTGAAAAGCCCAGGTGGTAGAGAAGGTTTGCCTTTCAATAAGAGAATGTGATTTGGAGTCAATGGTTCGAGATCATTTGGATCCTCTGAGGTTTTTGTAATGGGACGGTCATTCAAAATGGCTTCCACTTCGCACAGGAGTGTTTGTAGTCCTTCATCATCCAGATGTTGCTGATGAAGAATGGAGTTCAACACCTTCCTGACCATGCGAATGACCCTTTCCCACACTCCTCCGTGATGGGATGCAGCTGGAGTATTGAAGCTCCACTTCACTCCAGAATGAAGTAGTGAATTTGAGATTTTCTCCTGGTTCAGATGAGATAGAGCTTCTCTCAGCTCACGTTCTGCTCCAACAAAGTTGGTACCGTTGTCAGATTTGATGTGTGAAACTTGGCCTCGTCTGGAAATGAATCTGCGTATTGCATTGATGCAAGAACTAGTGTCCAATGAATAGGCCATTTCCAGATGGACTGCCCGACTGGCCATGCAGGTGAAGATGACTCCATAACGCTTGATGAGGCTGCGGCCTCTCTTCACCTCAAACGGTCCAAAATAGTCTATGCCAACATTTGTAAATGGTGGAAGGTCAGCTTGCAGTCTTTCTTTTGGCAAGTCTGCCATTTTTTGTTCACCCAGCTTTCCCCTATTTCGTCGACAGACAACACAGGAAGTGAGGATCTTTCTGGCAGCAGCATTTGCTCTGGTGATCCAGTATTGTCGACGAAGTCCAGAAAGTAGATGATTTCTTCCACAGTGTCCCAGCTGTTCGTGTATGTGGCGTAAGATGAGAGTAGTGATGTGTTGGTCCTTAGCAAGAATGACTGGATGTTTTGTGTCATCAGGCATTGCTCCTTTGCTAAGCCTTCCTCCCACTCTCAAGAGCCCTTGTTTCAGCACCGGATCAAGTCTGTAAATGTGGCTGCTTTTCTTCACTCCAGATGTTCCTCCTTTCAAAGCAGTGATTTCATCACTAAACTTCTTCATTTGGCAGTACTGAATGATGGCACTTTCAGCCGTGTCAATATCTTCTGGACATAAGGTGTGACCACCCATTGTGGCTCTGAACCTCTTCATGTCCTCTTCCACTTTGTTCTTTTGTTGCGTTGGGTCAAGTCCGCTGCTGGACAGAGAAGCGTGCATCTGTTTTCTCTTTTGACTCAGCAACTGCAACATCTTCCTCAGTTGGAGAAACCACGCAACTGAGGTCTTAAGCCTTTTCCACGAAGAGAAGTTAGTTATCAGTTGATCTGTTGCATTTGGTGCATCGTTGACGATGACAGCATTAACTGAGACCTCTCCTCTGACCTCTGGGTCATCACTGCTGATGGAACTTGAATCCACGATGTTAAGAGGCCATTCCTCTTCACTCTTGGAAAGAAACTCCGGGCCATGGATCCATCTGCTGCAAGTGAGAAGATATTCAACTTTCACCCCACGAGAGGCCTCGTCAGCTGGGTTCCGTTGTGTGTCAACGTACCTCCATTGTGAGATGTCTGTAGCTTCTCTTATAGCAGAGGTCCTATTGGCAACAAAGGTGTGAAAGCGCTTTGTTTCATTCATGATGTACTTCAACACTGTTGTGCTGTCTGTCCAGAAGGTTGAGTTTTCCAGCTCCAGTTGTAACTCTGCTTTCAGGAGCCTGTCAACTCTCACTGCCAGGACAGCAGCTGTTAGTTCCATCCTTGGGATTGTCACATTCTTTAGAGGAGCAACTCGTGCCTTTCCTAGAACGAAAGATATATGGATCTTCTCGTTATCACTCTGCAGCCTCAAGTATGAAACTGTGCCATAGCCGCTCTCGCTGGCGTCAGAGAAGTGATGTAGTCTGGCACTTATGAGCTGTCCAAAACCTTTGGGTTGAAAACATCTCGGCACACTGAAAGTGCCGAGTCCGTTTAGATCTTCTAGCCACCCCACCCACTGTAGCTGGTATTTTTGGGGAATGTGCTCATCCCAACTGTAGCTCATCTTACAGAGGTTTTGCAGCATCATCTTGACGGGTAAGGTGAAGGGTGCTAGGAATCCAATGGGGTCGTAGACCGAGCTCACAACTGACAAGAGACCTCGTCTTGTGAATGGTCTGTCTTGGACTGACATCTTGAACCCAAAGGTGTCAGTTTCTGCGCACCACTGCAGTCCCAGGGTTCTCTCGACGGGTAGGCTGTCCCTATCGAAATCCAGTTCTTTCACTTCCTTGGCTCTTTTCTCCGCATCAATGGCTTCCAACACAGACCTGCTGTTGCTCATCCATTTCAACAATTGGAATCCTCCCAACTGGCATAAAGCCATCAGGTCTGTAACCAAAGATATGGCTTCTGCCTCTGAAGACACAGACTTCAGGCAGTCGTCCACGTAAAAGTTGTGCTGGATAGTGTCTGTTACATGGACTGAGAAGTCTGCTTTGTTGTCTTCAGCCGTCTTTCTAAGGGCAAAACTGGCACAGCTGGGCGATGATATTGCACCAAACAGATGAACAGTCATTCTGTACTCAGTTAGCGGCTGTGTCAGATCACCTCTTGGCCACCATAGGAAGCGAAGAAAGTCCACATCCTGTTTTGCCACTTGGACTTGATGATACATAGCCTTCACGTCAGCCATCACTGCTATAGAGTTTAGGCGAAACCTTGTGAGAACTCCGAGCAGGGAATTCGTCAAGTCGGGTCCCTGGAGTAGCTTAGTGTTGAGTGACACCCCTTTGTAGCTTGCCGCACAGTCAAAAACCACTCTCAGGCTTTTCTTTTTAGGATGGTACACCCCATGATGCGGGATGTACCACACCTTTCCTTCGTTTCCTTCCAACTGATGCTCTGGCACTCTCTCTGCATAGCCGTTGCTTATAACATCACCGAGAAAGTTGGTGTATTCTTCTTTGAAGGTAGGATTTTTTTCCAATTTCCTTTTTAGGCAGAGGACCCTTTGCTCAGCAATATGGCGGTTGTTGGGCATGACAACATTGTACTCTCTAAAAGGCAACTTCAAGCAGTAATGTCCATTCTGGAGTTCAGCTGAAGTGTTGGCAATCTGCATGAATTTGAGATCTTCTATGGACATTTCTGGCTTGTCTGCTGTTGATTTCTCATTGAAGTCATGATTGTATTGCTTGACCAGCAATTCCTCTATCTGAGCAATGGAGATGCGATTGGCTGTGATAGTGGGGCAGCTAATCCCACTCTCGTTGCCTCCTCTCAATGGTCCGTTGACAACCCATCCCAATAGGGTTCTAACGGCGTATGGTCCTTTACCCCTGCTGTTTATCACTTCCCATGGCTCCATTGCTTCTGGAGAGTTAGTTCCAATTAACAGCTCCACCTCAGCATCAATAGCAGGAATTTCCACTGAGTTCAAGTATGGCCAAGCATACAAGTCTTCCTGTCGTGGGATGTTGTCACAAGTCACAGGCATCTTAGCTTGGGTGTATACATCAGGCAGCTCAATGTAGGTGTCACCATTTAGTGCAGCGACCTCTAGTCCTGAGATGACATGACTGTTGACAAAACTTTCTTGGTTCATTGTTTTCATTAGGAATCGAGTGTTCCTTCCTCTCACATTTAGCTTCCTCATCAGTTGCTCAGAGCAGAAAGTGGATGAACTGCCGGGATCTAGGAATGCATAAGTCTTTAAAATTGTGCTGCCTTTCTTTGCCTTGATCTTCACAGGCACAATAGACAAGACGCAATCCTGTGCTCCGGCCCCTATATGGCCACACGTCTTGGGAGTGGTGGCTTGACTTATTCCGTTTTCATCTTGTGTGTCATCTTGTTGTAATCTAATTTCCCTCCATTCCCTTTCATGGATATGAAGAATGGTAGGATGTTTCAGGTTACATACCTTGCACGACAGCCTATTGTGGCACTGTGAACTTACGTGCCCGACAGACAGACACCCAAAACATGCACCTTTCTTTTTTAGAAAGTCAATCTTGTCGCAGTGCTGCTTCTTCTCCATCTGGGGGCACACTTCCAATCTGTGGCCCTCTTCACACATCAGACAGGATCCTCTTGTTGGTTTATCAGGTAAGTCTCTCTCTTTTTGATTTTCAGATGCCACAGACGTAGCAAAACTGCTTCCTTTCTCCTGGATGCGTCCCTGTGATGCTCTATTTCCAATCTTCAACTTTGACAGTGAGACAGCTGTGTCTTGAATGTCCCCATATAGTGGATCAGAAGCAATACACACTTGTCTCTCAATGAATTTGACAAAGTCACTGAAACCTGCTCGACAGTGACGTTTCTCCTGATGCTCAAAAGCAATGTTTCTCCATTTTTCTCTCAGTTTGTATGGTAACTTCATGATTATTGCACGTATGTTTGATGGCATATTCATCTCTGACATATAGCTGATGTCCTCCATAGCATTACAGCAGATGCGTAGGAATAATGAAAATGCTTGTAAAGCCTTGATGTCCTCTGATTTCACAGGTGCCCATCCAAATGCTCTCTCCATATATGCGGTGGCTATTTTCTGCTCATTTCCAAAACGTTCATGTAAAAGCATCCTGGCCTTTTGATACCCCCTGTCAGATGGCATGTGTTGACAGCTCTTCACTAGCTCTCTAGGTTGCCCTCGAGTATACTGCTCCAGGTAGTACAAGCAGTCCACATTGCTAGCAGCCTTTCCTTCCACTCCATGTTCAAAGGCTCTAACAAAAGTGTTATACTCGAGAGGGTTTCCATCAAAGATCGGTATATCCCTGGGGGGTAGTGACAGTGACGATTGCTGTTGAACTAGTAATGCTGTGATGTCATTTTGCTTTTGCATGATTGTGAAAATATTGCTGTGGTCCTCAACGTTTTGGTTGGATTGCTGTGGTGCATGTACAGTGTGGTATGCGTGACGAGGTCTTTGTGGCATGTTGTCTCTGCCCTCATCGACTTGATTACACTGCTGTGGTGCATATGCAGTGGAATGTGACCTTTGAGGCATGCTTGGGTTGTGATTTGGAGCATATATATTTGTTCTGGTTCCTTGTGACATGGTTTCCTTGGGCCGTGCCCCTGTTCCAATGGCTGTAGCATTGAACTGCTGTCTTGGATCATGTAGCTGTTGAGACTGTAATGGCATTGCAGCTTTAGCAGCTCCTGTTTGTGGATTGTACTGGTTGTATGAGTTCTGATGTGATTGAGTTGGTTTTGCAGCTTTGCTGCCTCCTGTTGGTGGAAAACTGTATTGACGGCTTGAAGTTTGTGGAACAAATTGCACAGCAGAGGGGTTGAGAGCAGACTTTTGTTTTGACACATATGAATTCATTCCATCTGTGACTCTACTCCTAATGTCAGACCCTCTGTTCCTGAGGACGGTAACCTTGGCTGTCTGAGCAGCAATTTGACTTTGCACTTCAAGCAATTCCTTTCTTTTCCTTATTTGTGCCTCCATGGCTTCCAGCTCATGCTTTTCCTTTAAGGCAGCCTCCATAGTCAGGAGTGCAGCCCTTTCAGCCTCTGCCTTGATGCATGCAGAGGCAGTTGATGACATAGAGTGTCTAGAGCTCCCACGTGACACATTTGATTTACCAGTATTAGAAACACTGTCATTTGGCCCAATAGTATCCACATCCTCATTCCCATTTGACACAGCATTGTTATTTGAACCATCATTAATATTCAGAACCTCATTTGCATGTGACACAGTATTGTGATCAAACCCATGGTTAAGCACATTTGGATCTGACACCTCATTGTCATTTGAACCAAAGTTTCCCACAACCTCATTTGCATGATTTGACCCGTCAGTGTTATTTGGACCATCAACAGCCTCATTTGCCTTGATTGACACATCATTGATTATATCATCATCATCATCATCATGTGTGGGCATGCATTGCTCCCTGTTTGCAAGCACCCATTTTTCCATTTTGTCAATTATTTCATTTACATTGTGCATGTGACTCTGAAACCATTCAGTTTGTTTAGACATTTCATCATTAGGCAATAAAGGCTTTAATGATTCATGCAACCTTGTAGTTTCCCCACACAATTTCCACAACATTTCATGTTTGATTTGTATGACAGAAACATTTTCATTTGAAGCCATCATTTGATCCAATTCCTTAGCCATTTTGCACAATTGCTTCAATCCAGCATTCCTTTCCTTTTGCAATGACATGATTTTTGCCTCCAGTGCTTTATACGTGGGTTTAGAAGGCCTTTTACCAAGTTCATTCTCCGTTTCAGTTTGACTGACAGCTGCATTCATTTCCTGATTCCCCACGTTACTCATATTTGTTTATCAATCGGCGGAGGCTTTGTTTGATGAATTCCTGTTCTGTCTATAGAAGTGTCTATTTGTACGTCTCTAAATGTTTTGATGATTTGAACATGGTGGACCCTGTTGGAAACAAGTGTAATGCTTAATTGGGTCGTCCACTCACAGTTAACAGCCTTTGTATTGAGTTTGTGCTTGAAATGTACTGTAATTCTGCAAACTGTTAATAAATTCTTCAATCAATCAATCAATAGAATTACTAGGGATTTGCCTGTATCCCGTTGCGCGAAGGCCACTCCTTCCGCAACTTTTGTTCATTCATAAATTAGTCTCACCGTCACTTTGATGTTTAGTCCGCGTTCCACTGCGGGCTGTTGTAACGTGAAGAATGAGTCGGCAAGAAGGCAATGGATGGGGCGCTGTCCTTCCGTCAGATCCGTGTCCATCAGTCTTCAAACGATTTTGTTTGGAAGCTAGTTTTTCAACTTTATGTAAAGGCAACTTTTAAATAAAAGGATGCCAGTGAGGGATATGGTGTGAATGAAGTTCTTTCCAACGCGTGGTGGTGTGACAGTAAATCAGGTCTTGTCGTGGAGTGCATTTAAGGTTTTATTTTGATTGCAGGGTGTTATCAAAGCACAACATAAACCGGGTACTTAACTGTAACTTAAACAATAAACTGGTGTTGCAAAATAAACCAAAATTAACTCATAACAACTGAAAACAAACAAAACACGCACGGTTGAAAAACTGTGTGGCTTCCCTGTGGCGTTTCCCAAAATCCCTGCTGCTGTGCACCTGTGACACATAGAAATAGGCTGTGCCTGTGATTGGCTAAACCCGCCTATGCCCAGGTTGTCAGTCAGTGTCATAATCTCATATGCATATTCAGACAACAAATTAACCACAGTAGAATTCATCAAATTGGCTACAACACCTACTATTGTGTCCAACAGTCCAACAAGGTTTTATGTACACCTACTGTAGGTGTATGTATAGCCTACACATTTTTACAAAAGTAAAGTTTGCTCAATTTTAAATACTGTGAGACCACATACAATGCTATTATTAAAACCGCATGGTGGTGGACACTAGTCACAAAGTCAAAGGGACATTTTGATTTGCATAGGTTGTTAATGGTAACATTAACAACCTATACATATTATGCTAGTAATTACTCAAATTTCTCAACATGCAACTTTTAGCAACCAAGCTTAATCTCATCTGCTAAGCCTGTAGATGACATTTGAATCAAAGGTTTGGTCTGGGTCTAACATGGGACCTATGGGGCCTTCCAGTAAATTAAATAAAAGTAAATTCTTATAGTTGAACTTGGTGGCCATTGTTCTCTGTAGATCCACTTATGATGTCTTGTGAAAGTCTCGCCAGCACAGATGTTTGGGCAGTGGTGGCCTAAGGGTTAGAGAGCGCCCTTGTTGCCGGTTCGATTCCCCGGACGGGCGAAGTGAGTGATTGTCATCACTCACCCAACACCACTGAAGTGCCCTTGAGCAAGGCACTGAACCCCCAACTGCTCCCCCTGGAGCTGCTTAGTGGCCAACAGTATAAGACTGTGGATGTACTGGTCAGCTCCCAGGTTTTAATGTGTGTGTGTGTGTGTGTGTGTGTGTGTGTGTGTGTGTGTGTGTGTGTGTGTGTGTGTGTGTGTGTGTGTGTGTGTGTGTGTCTGTCTGTGTCTGTCTGTGTGTATCTATGTGCAGGGCATTGCTGAAAATGAGCACCTGTGCTCAGCTACTTCCCTGGGTAAATAAAAAATAATAAAATTAAAAATTAAAAAAAGAAGATGTTTGTGGAATTACCACATCGTGGTCAGTATCATGGTCATCTCTCCTATTCAGATTCAAACAACTTTATTGATCTCCGAAAAGAGCAATTCATTTGCAATCCATAGGCTACACACAACACATTAAGGTAGTCATTATGTCAGACACAGGTATCGTATCAATATAAGGAAAAGAGCAGCAGCAGTAAATTAAACACCCGTTTATATTTCATATAAATATCAGTATAAAATGACCGTGTTATCAGAGAGTCATCATTCATTGACAGAAAACGGGTAGGATGCACATCCTAAATAGTTCCAGATCGGGGGCAGTGGAGCCATCATGTTGGTACCAGCCAGATCGGGGGCAGTGGAGCCATCATGTTGGTACCAGCCAGATCGGGGGCAGTGGAGCCATCATGTTGGTACCAGTCAGATCGGGGGGAGTGGAGCCATCATGTTGGTACCAGCCAGTGTTGCTGTGTCTGTGGCTGTCCAGCGCAAAGTAAATCTCCTATCTCCGTTTGACTAAATGTCTTTATTTATAAATCAAGTGCTATTGAAGGGTTTTACAAATATTGAACCAATGAAAAGCATTAAAACGTGCTTCTGACTACTAAACTCAATTGGATTCTCAAACCTCTTAACACCACTTAGTAGCTGGATTTGAGTAAAGTGATGATTTACAGTAATATACATGCAAGTATCTGACAATGCATAAAGTCACCATACAACTTTGATGAGGCCGTGTTGAGTGGACATAGGGTTTCTGCCAGACAGCACAGATATTAAGCTACTTTGGGCTTGATTTCCTGTCATATATCGATAGTTGTGGCTTGTGTTTTTTGTGGCTTATTGCTTCTAAAGTGTAGTTCGGCTACTTGAAATGGAAATTAAGAGTTTACATAGTACACATAGTGCACGCATAAACTTTCCTTAATGATTAGATCTGATTAGATTTTTGCTATTATTAAGGTTATTGTAGCGACCAATTTGTATTGGGGGTGGCGAGGGGCCGGGGCGGGGGTCGCGAGACACGGCCAAAGCATTTCCGGGGTTCCCCAGCTAAAAACGTTGAGAACCCCTGTGTTAGATTTTAGATCTGCTATTTTCAAATAGCAAATCAGGGAATGCGTTTGAAACATTTTACAACATAAATGTTGACAACATGAACATGTTTGAGACCCAGACATGGGTCCAGTGCTCTAAAACAACACTAGACAATAGCGTTTGACTGACCGGCCCTGGTCGCTTATTTGGGGCTTGTTTTCAATTCATAGAGCCGGTCGCATGTTTCTCTGGCAAAACCTGGCAACCCATGGTACCAGTGTGAGAAGTGTACTGGTCATATTCTTAATATCCACGTGTTCAGAGACGTCCATCCCTCTTCTGTCCTGGTGGTGGCGCTGTCCTGTGTCGCCCGGCTGGCTGTCACCGACCTTTTCTGAACTGAGCCTGGAAACAAAGCCACCATGATGAGTACACACACTTCAATTAGGGTCATCCCCATCCAATTAGGGTCATCCCCATCCAATTAGGGTCATCCCCATCCAATCACGTGATCAATTAGGGTCATCCCCATCCAATCACGTGATCAATTAGGGTCATCCCATCCAATTAGGGTCATCCCATCCAATCACGTGATCAATTAGGGTCATCCCCATCCAATCACGTGATCAATTAGGGTCATCCCATCCAATTAGGGTCATCCCATCCAATCACGTGATCGGAAATTGAGGCCGATCACGTCATTTTCAAAATGATTGGAATCGGATCTGGAGCAAGGAAACGTGATCGGGACATCCCTAGTATCAATATTATATCCATATCATGATATTAGACTGGATATTGTCAGTGATTTCGTATATTGTACTATTGTGATATGGCATAATATTATGTATTCTACAAATCGGGAAAAGTCGCGGTATCGGCAGATACTCAAAATCAAATGATCGGAATTGGATCGGGAGCCAAAAATCGTGATGGGACTTCCCTAGTTACAATACTAACACATTGTATGATGAGAAAGTGTTCTCTATAGAGCTCCTTCAGATTGGAATATATATGCTCTCCATAAATGTTAGACATATCTATGGTGCTTCCCTGTCTTCTGTGGTAGTGGTTTTCAACCCTTTTCATTTCAAGGCCCATTATTTATTCTGCATTTGAGCCACGGACAGACCATTCGATGAGATTTAGTCTCTCAGACCCAAAACGTAGAATATTTTGTTGTCGTTGAATAAGATTTTTGTCCACAATTCCCTGCTGTATTGATGTGGTACCATAAGGAGAGATAACAGGCAAACTTGTAAATTAAGCAATGTTTTAACAATAATTTAACTCTTGAGCATAAAATGAAACTTTTACACTCTTGAGAGTTAAAGATCTAATAAGTCCAAGGTCCATTTGGTTACCAACTCCTTCATTTAGGTGGGGACCACCTGGAACCTCCTCAAGGACCACTAGTGGCTATTTCCACTACTTCTTAAACATTTTGTTTTCTAATTCATGGAATATGTTTAATTTCTTCACGAAATTACCAAAAAAAAGAATAAAGATAATTGAAACTTTCTATGCTAAACTAAATATATAGCAAACATAAAAAAATAAAGAGACTCAGAAAAAATGTGTCTCTGCCCACTGTTTGGGAAACAGTGTACTATGGCGCTTAGTTCCTATGCATGGCGCTTCATTAAAGGCACAGACACATTGTAAACAACAACAGGGACAGTGGATGTAAAGAGATCAATGCAACCGACCAGTTTCCACTGCAGTATCCTGATCCACTCGTCTGCCTCCACACCCGTCCTAGCACACAGATAGAACGTCCTGTCAGGGAACACCAGACTGCCGCACGCGCACACGCGCGCACACACACACACACACACACACACACACACACACACACACACACACACACACACACACACACACACACACACACACACACACACACACACACACACACACACACACACACACACACACACACACACACACACACACACACACACACACACACACACACACACACACTT
The DNA here is from genome assembly GCF_951216825.1 of Electrona antarctica. NCBI lineage: Eukaryota > Metazoa > Chordata > Actinopteri > Myctophiformes > Myctophidae > Electrona > Electrona antarctica. The sequence goes on along the minus strand of NC_136799.1, from coordinate 5,952,478 downwards.
ACATCATATGACAGAAGCTAGAAGTAGGAAAGCCCAACTAACTTCATCTAATGTCATCATCAGGACCCTGACAAATGTCTAGCATTGCACCACCATAGAAAGTACCCTGGCCTACTGCATCACAGGTGTGGCTTAAACTGTCTGTACTGTTTTGGAGTGGAAGTCACTGCAGAAGGTGGTGATAAAACAAAGGCAATGGTTTCCAAACTGGAACAACAACAACAGGGTCAAAACAAATGATTGTCCCCAAACGATTCTGGGGGTCCACAGATGATTAGCTTAATGTGCAACACTGTTTTCAGATGATTCTGGGGGTCCACAGATGATTAGCTTAATGTGCAACACTGTTTTCAGATGATTCTGGGGGTCCACAGATGATTAGCTTAATGTGCAACACTGTTTTCAGATGATTCTGGGGGTCCACAGATGATTAGCTTAATGTGCAACACTGTTTTCAGATGATTCTGGGGGTCCACAGATGATTAGCTTAATGTGCAACACCGTTTTCAGATGATTCTGGGGGTCCACAGATGATTAGCTTAATGTGCAACACCGTTTTCAGATGATTCTGGGGGTCCACAGATGATTAGCTTAATGTGCAACACCGTTTTCTCACTCAACAGTAAACAAACCAACTGAGGGGTATCTGCACATTACTAAAGTGAAAATGTAAGGACTTTTAATACCTTTTTAATATCTCTAAAAAATAAACGAATCATAAGCCCATTACAACGCCAAAATTAACCAACAAACTATACTATAAAAATCACACCCGTGTGAAGTGAGGGGTAATATATTAAAGCATAACTCATGTTGATTAGGTTATGTAAAACAAACGGTGCAAACACAAACATTAAACGCCATTAACAATACAGAGACAATATGACGTAATGAGGCACATTATGGCGTAAATGTTCCCTTCATTGTCAATGGCGTTTACAAAACAAACATTGAACTAAAGACAAACATTAAACCTGTGTATAGGAGGGGTTGGCGCCCCTCAAAAATGACATTTTTTTTACAAGCTAAATGTAATGCCCCAACTCCTACAATTTTTGTCAGAGTCCCCATTTCAAATAGGATTATATTGGGTTGTCATGGTCTGAAAAGTGTGGGAAGCCTTGACCTACTGCACCACAGCTTGGTGTGGCTAGTGTGGGAAGCCTTGGCCTACTGCATCACAGCTTGGTGTGGCTAGTGTGGGAAGCCTTGGCCTACTGCATCACAGCTTGGTGTGGCTAGTGTGGGAAGCCTTGGTCTACTGCATCACAGCTTGGTGTGGCTAGTGTGGGAAGCCTTGGTCTACTGCATCACAGCTTGGTGTGGCTAGTGTGGGAAGCCTTGGCCTACTGCATCACAGCTTGGTGTGGCTAGTGTACTAAAGTGTGGGAAGCCTTGGTCTACTGCATCACAGCTTGGTGTGGCTAGTGTGGGAAGCCTTGGCCTACTGCATCACAGCTTGGTGTGGCTAGTGTGGGAAGCCTTGGCCTACTGCATCACAGCTTGGTGTGGCTAGTGTACTAAAGTGTGGGAAGCCTTGGTCTACTGCATCACAGCTTGGTGTGGCTAGTGTGGGAAGCCTTGGCCTACTGCATCACAGCTTGGTGTGGCTAGTGTGGGAAGCCTTGGTCTACTGCATCACAGCTTGGTGTGTCTAGTGTGGGAAGCCTTGGCCTACTGCATCACAGCTTGGTGTGGTAAAGTGTGGGAAGCCTTGGTCTACTGCATCACAGCTTGGTGTGGTAAAGTGTGGGAAGCCTTGGTCTACTGCATCACAGCTTGGTGTGGTAAAGTGTGGGAAGCCTTGGCCTACTGCATCACAGCTTGGTGTGGCTAGTGTGGGAAGCCTTGGTCTACTGCATCACAGCTTGGTGTGGTAAAGTGTGGGAAGCCTTGGCCTACTGCACCACAGCTTGGTGTGGCTAGTGTGGGAAGCCTTGGCCTACTGCATCACAGCTTGGTGTGGCTAGTGTGGGAAGCCTTGGTCTACTGCATCACAGCTTGGTGTGGCTAGTGTGGGAAGCCTTGGCCTACTGCACCACAGCTTGGTGTGGTAAAGTGTGGGAAGCCTTGGTCTACTGCATCACAGCTTGGTGTGGTAAAGTGTGGGAAGCCTTGGCCTACTGCATCACAGCTTGGTGTGGCTAGTGTGGGAAGCCTTGGCCTACTGCACCACAGCTTGGTGTGGCTAGTGTGGGAAGCCTTGGCCTACTGCATCACAGCATGGTGTGGTAAAGTGTGGGAAGCCTTGGCCTACTGCACCACAGCTTGGTGTGGCTAGTGTGGGAAGCCTTGGCCTACTGCACCACAGCTTGGTGTGGCTAGTGTGGGAAGCCTTGGTCTACTGCATCACAGCTTGGTGTGGCTAGTGTGGGAAGCCTTGGTCTACTGCATCACAGCTTGGTGTGGTAAAGTGTGGGAAGCCTTGGCCTACTGCATCACAGCTTGGTGTGGCTAGTGTGGGAAGCCTTGGCCTACTGCACCACAGCTTGGTGTGGTAAAGTGTGGGAAGCCTTGGTCTACTGCATCACAGCTTGGTGTGGTAAAGTGTGGGAAGCCTTGGTCTACTGCATCACAGCTTGGTGTGGTAAAGTGTGGGAAGCCTTGGTCTACTGCATCACAGCTTGGTGTGGTAAAGTGTGGGAAGCCTTGGTCTACTGCATCACAGCTTGGTGTGGTAAAGTGTGGGAAGCCTTGGTCTACTGCATCACAGCTTGGTGTGGCTAGTGTGGGAAGCCTTGGCCTACTGCACCACAGCTTGGTGTGGCTAGTGTGGGAAGCCTTGGCCTACTGCATCACAGCTTGGTGTGGCTAGTGTACTCCGCCCTCACGTATTAGAAGGACAATATCGGACTAGCTCTTCCTAATTTAAAATACTATTTCTGGGCAGCCCAACTCAGACCTCTAACTACGTGGATAGAAAATGATGAATCAACCAGGTGGTTAAAAATTGAGAAAACTCTATGCACACAGTCACAACTAGCGGTCCTTCCCTTCTCAGGGAATAAAATAAATGGAGATGCTATGGGAGTTTGGTCTAGGTTCACAATTAAAATATGGAAGGAAGTCCAGAAAGAATTTAAACTGCCTCTACTATCATCAGGCCTGTCTTCAATTGGGTGCATGGGAGGTTTTGTGCCTTCAAGGCTAGACGCTGGGTTCCAGGGGTGGAGTTTGCTACCGCTGAGGTTTGTCCACCAGTTATTTTCCTCCAATCAGTTAGTCATTTGAACAACTCAGAAACGAGTTTAATCTGCCCAGAACTGATTTTTATAGATACCTCCAACTAAGACACTATTTACAAAGACACGATGACTGGGACAAAATTCGAACCCCTTCGAGTTTGGAATCTCTTTTTATGGATATACAAAAGCATGGTTCATTCACCAAAGTAATTTCTATCTTATATCAAACTCTGCTAGAAATGGTTCCCAATAATTCTCTTTATATAAAAGCCAAGTGGGAGGCAGAAATACAACAAGAGATTTCACAAGAAGAATGGCTAGACGCCTGCACTGAAGGGCATAAAGTAACAAACTCTAATTCTTGGAGAGAATATCAATGGAAAATAATTGTAAGCAGATTTTTTAAGACTCCATTATTGACTGGTAGAGCAGGCACTACTCCTACAACTGAGTGCTGGCGGGAATGTGGTGAACAGATCGGTAATCATACGCATATCTTTTGGACGTGTCCTAAATTACAACAATTCTGGAATAATGTTTTTAATGACATTAACAGAGTGTTTGACACTCAGATACCACAAGATTTCAAGACAGCTATTCTAGGAGTAGTGCCGACTGGGTTTGAAGGTAGGAAAAAGGTGTACCTCCTCCAGATATTGTTAACAGCGGCCAAAAAGACTATCACAATAAATTGGCTAGGAAAACACCCTCCAACCCACGAACAATGGCTAAATAAAGTAAAAGAAATTAGAGACATGGAAGAAATTACTTATTTGGTGAGGCTACAAAATGAGCAATTTGTTAAGAAATGGACGCCCTTCGTGCGCATCGAGATTTAACATTACAAAGATTGATGGACCCCCCCCCCCCTTCCCCCTCTTTCCTTTTCTTTACTTTATTTTTATTCTATTTTATTTCTTTATTTATTTTCTTTTATGTCTGTTGAATTACTCGATCAAGATGTTGTCTTTCATGTTTACATTTCTTCATTATTATTGTTGTTGGTATTATTTATGATTATTATTTTTCAAATGTGTTACTTTCTATGTTTCTGCTGTCTCCTTGGGGAGACAATTTTGTATTGAAGAACTGAATGATGATATATGATGCATATGTATAAAATGTATTGTCTACCCCGGCAATGACAATAAAAACAATAAGTTGAAAAGAAAATAAGAAGGACAATATCAGTCACCAGAATCAGAAAGCAGGTGATTTCAAAGAATCTATCGTGGTTAAAATGGAGTTTGAAGTTACAGTGGATGGGATTGTATAGGAAGGACATTTCTAAATACTGAACGAGTCTGAGGTGAAACACAGAAGCCTGTTTGAAAGTGAAATATCCTAAATACATAAACGCACTTCCCACCATTTCTGTTTTCTTCTTTGTTCCATCCATCTGCCATGTACTTCCTCTTTTTCTAAACCAGTTTTCACTTTGTCAAAATGTCCCCTGCATGCCAGGAGGAAGTGAAACATAACCGCTTGCTAAAATAAAAAACGTGCCGGCTGTGTCAAAACCCAAAAGGCCAGCGGAAGTTTGTATGACACAGATTATTAGCCCATTTAAAACTGGAAAAGCATCCGTGTCATTTGAGATTCTTAGCTATATATGTAAATATAGCAACATAAGGTTTTCAGAAAGCTCTTTTTTAGAACAGTGGTTTGGAACAGTCGTTGTCAGATGCTTTTTTTAAGACAGAACTCGTCTGTTCGGGGGGGGGGGGAGGCACAAAACATTTACAGACGGGGGTCCGCGGCCAAATACATATAATGTTCTACAAGCAGACAACGCATCGCGACAAGTTGTGCATGAGCTTGTAAATGGGCTCTAGAGAGGGGCAAAGCAGGCTGACCCCTGGGGAACGGCAGTCAAAAAGTGTAATTACTTTTCTTTTAGTCCATTAATTACTTTCCTTTTAGTTCATTCATTCATTCATTCATTCATTCATCCATCCATCCATCCATCCATCCACTCATCCATAATGCAGAAGGCCCTGATCATAAATGTAAATCATTTATTTTGGATGGATAGACCTGTGGGAGAGGTTCATTCTTCTGCACACGTTCATTTGAGCAAAGATTTATTGCCAACATTTTTTTTTCATTTTCCCTCAACAGCTCAGACCGGTTCTACAGTTGACTGAATGTGATGCAATGCAGCTGCTATCAGCTACGAGAAAAAAGAAAAGAAAATAGAGAACAGACCAGTGATTCCCAACCTGTGGCCCACTGATGATAAGAGTGTCTGATTCCCAACCTGTGGCCCACTGATGATAAGAGTGTCTGATTCCCAACCTGTGGCCCACTGATGATAAGAGTGTCTGATTCCCAACCTGTGGCCCACTGATGATAAGAGTGTCTGATTCCCAACCTGTGGCCCCCTGTGGCCCCCCTGTGGCCCCCCTGTGGCCCACTGATGATAAGAGCGTCTGATTCCCAACCTGTGGCCCCCTGTGGCCCCCCTGTGGCCCCCTGTGGCCCCCCTGTGGCCCACTGATGATAAGAGTGTCTGATTCCCAACCTGTGGCCCACTGTGGCCCCCCTGTGGCCCCCCTGTGGCCCCCCTGTGGCCCCCCTGTGGCCCACTGATGATAAGAGTGTCTGATTCCACTGATGATAAGAGTGTCTGATTCCCAACCTGTGGCCCCCTGTGGCCCCCCTGTGGCCCCCCTGTGGCCCACTGATGATAAGAGTGTCTGATTCCCAACCTGTGGCCCATAGGGCCGGGGACCCCGGGGCCACTGATGATAAGAGTGTCTGATTCCCAACCTGTGGCCCCCTGTGGCCCCCCTGTGGCCCCCCTGTGGCCCACTGATGATAAGAGTGTCTGCCACAGCAGGCAGCACTGGTTCACAAACCTTTTAGCTCCAGGCCAAAAATACAAAAAATACAAAAAAATCATAAAATTCATAGATAGCTTCATATAGATTTGTTTGACACCACTGTCATTACCTTTTGTTTACACACGTATGCTCTTTTCTATTAACCCATTCAGGCCTGACGTCGAAATTAAAAAAAAAAAGTTTTCTAAATCATGACAATTTTCGGAAAGATTTGAGGCACATTTTAACGATTTTTCAAAAATAGCAGACCTACAAGTTCATAGCGCGCCACTCGGTGGCGCGCTATGAGCTTGTAGATCTGCTATTTTTCAATAGCTAAATTATAACATAATGTTTAAAACACCAAAAGGGGTTCCCACCCAAAATGGGTTAATGGTTAATGTGGTTAAACGCTAACGTGACATGGAGGCGTTCCAGGTCTCAATGGATTAATGTTGGATTTGTGTTAATGTGCATTTTCAAACCTTAAACCCTCAATACTTGGCTCTGTAATGTTGAAGCAATATTGTAACATTTTGTAACACATTGGGAGTAATGTCCCATGCACTCACCAGAAACAGTTGACTCTGTCCTGGGAGTAGTCAAACTGCACAGCCACTGGAAAACTGTGACAGACAGACAGACAGACAGACAGACAGACAGACAGACAGACAGACAGACAGACAGACGGTGTACATACTTTGGAAAATACTCAAAAATGCAATTTCTATGAAGTTCATTCACAAAATGGTAAATGGTAAATGGTGCATTTATATAGCGCCTTTATCCAAGGCGCTTTACATAGATTGTGCATTACATTCACCCATTCACACACACATTCATACACCGATTGCGGCGGAAGCCATGCAAGGTACCAACCAGCACATCGGGAGCAATTTGGGGTTCAGTGTCTTGCCCAAGGACACTTCGACATGTAGACAGGAGGAGCCGGGATTCGAACCGCCGACCCATGGATCATTGGACGACCTGCTCTACCTCTTGAGCCACAGTCGCCACAAACAACAAGCCATGAAACTTCCAAACCTACCATTTTATCTTTGAAGTACTTGAGGTCGTATCGGTTTAGCGTGAACCATCTCTGTTTCCAGCTCTGCAACACAAAATACAAGTTACAACTGCTATTATAATCAATGCAAAAAATATGAAAATGCTTTGGCCATGTCTCGCGATGGACAGCAACTAGTGCTGCACGATTCTTCACAAAGTGAGACTGCATAGGAGTCTGAATCTAGATCTCAATCTTTTTTCCATTAATTGTGCAGCACTACAAAGTATACACTGTATGTATACCATACATCTTCTACACATGCATAGTAAACTATGAATAAAGCCCAGCACATTACATTCTTTGTCATATTTTGTACAGTTCACATACTGTTTGGGTTCATTCTGGTGCGATCGCTGCTTTAACACATTTCTCCTCTGAGATCAAGCACAGCCCACTTCTGCGTCTCATTGGTGGGCTGTGGAAATCATCGGTGGGGATTCCAAGATAATAGAAACTACAGCCTTTCTCTTCCTGGAAATGCTACATGCTGGGATAGAAGCCACTGTTCTTGCATACAAATAAGGCAGGCAGGCAGGCAGGCAGGCAGGCAGGCAGGCTTAAATCTAGTTTGAAATAACAAACCTGCCTACTACCAATGGGTTTCTGAACTGTCCACAGCCCTCCTCTGAGACACAGACCAAATAGAAAGAAATGGTGCCATCTTACAATGAGCATTAGCACCAATTAACCGTGTATATGAAGATCAGATTGAAAATGCGTGAAGTAATTCCTTCACCACGACTGACGCAGTGATCTTACGGTAACCTACCTTCACTACACCTCCTTGTTTGACCAAATAGCCCTCCTTTGTGCCCAGCTGTGGAAAAAGGAAAAATACATTCACATGTTACTGTAGCTCCATATGAACAGACATGTTCACTACTAATATACTACAGAAACGTCGTATTTCCACGTTTTTGTTTTTTCTCCTGAACTTTTTGTGACCAACGCGCTCTGACTCTTCTGGTGTGTTGTCGTCTTAAAACATGAACATTTGGTAAGAGAGAATATAGATATCGGTAAGTCAGTTCTTTTTTTTTAAAGATATTTTTTTTGCGGCTTACGCCTTTTATTGGTTTTTGAAGGGACAGACAGTAGGCTGACAGGAAACGGGAGAGAGATGGGGGAAGACATGCAGTAAAGGCCGTGTCGGGCTCGGGAGTCGAACCCGCGGCACACTGCGACTGGATTACCAGTCGGGTGCCCAGACGGTTACGCCACCGCGTAACATTTTACTTGCAGTAAAATGTTTCGGCTATCCAGCCTATATAGTGGTGTTGTTTTTTCTTTCATAATGTCCTCCGTTTCATACTTCATAAGACAGTGTCACACAAAAGTAGCTTGTAGATCTGCTATTTGTTTTGCTATTTATTCAAAACGGGGGGGACAGGTGGATAATAATATGTTTTGTTGTGAGTTGTGAGTAGTGTGCATTCCTCTGTCCTCACTTACAAACTCACGTACAATCAAAGTGTGTGTGTGTGTGTGTGTGTGTGTGTGTGTGTGTGTGTGTGTCTTACAGAGGGGGCGTTGGGCACCAGGTCACTGTTGGTGCGTCCAGTCTGTATGGCGGTGTGTGTGTGTGTGTGTGTGTGTGTCTTACAGAGGGGGCGTTGGGCACCAGGTCACTGTTGGTGCGTCCAGTCTGTATGGCGGTGTGTGTGTGTGTGTGTGTGTGTGTGTGTGTCTTACAGAGGGGGCGTTGGGCACCAGGTCACTGTTGGTGCGTCCAGTCTGTATGGCGGTGTGTGTGTGTGTGTGTGTGTGTGTGTGTGTGTGTGTGTCTTACAGAGGGGGCGTTGGGCACCAGGTCACTGTTGGTGCGTCCAGTCTGTATGGCGGTGTGAACTCTGACCGACTCATAGATGGACGGTTCCTCCACGTCTCTGGGATACGGACAGCTGAGGACTAGGAGAGTTCCTGCAGGACAGACAGACAGTTCAGGACAGCCAGACAGTTCAGGACAGACAGCCAGACAGTTCAGGACAGCCAGACAGTTCAGGACAGCCAGACAGTTCAGGACAGCCAGACAGTTCGGGGGCTGTTTACCTCTGAACAGCCCCCCCGCCGGCGGGGGGGCTGTTTACCTCTGAACAGCCCCCCCCGCCGGAACAGCCCCCCCCGCCGCCGGCGGGGGGGGCTGTTCAGAGGTAAACAGCCCCCCCGCCGGCGGGGGGGCTGTTTACCTCTGAACAGCCCCCCCCGCCGGCGGGGGGGCTGTTTACCTCTGAACAGCCCCCCCGCCGGCGGGGGGGGCTGTTTACCTCTGAACAGCCCCCCCCGCCGGCGGGGGGGCTGTTTACCTCTGAACAGCCCCCCCCGCCGGCGGGGGGGGCTGTTTACCTCTGAACAGCCCCCCCCGCCGGCGGGGGGGGCTGTTTACCTCTGAACAGCCCCCCCCGCCGGCGGGGGGGCTGTTTACCTCTGAACAGCACTCAATAAATCTAATCAGACCTAATCAATCTGCAATTTCAATGTTGAATCTGCGGATTTTTTGGACCCCCTTGGGGCTTAACAGGTTAAATGAGCATGATGGAACGCCTAAATCAGCTGTGCTGAGTCTCGCTGCTCTCCCAGAGCAGAGAGACAGTCTCGCTGCTCTCCCAGAGCAGAGAGACAGTCTCGCTGCTCTCCCAGAGCAGAGAGACAGTCTCGCTGCTCTCCCAGAGCAGAGAGACAGTCTCGCTGCTCTCCCAGAGCAGAGAGACTGTCTCGCTGCTCTCCCAGAGCAGAGAGACAGTCTCGCTGCTCTCCCAGAGCAGAGAGACAGTCTCGCTGCTCTCCCAGAGCAGAGAGACAGTCTCGCTGCTCTCCCAGAGCAGAGACGGCTGGGTTGCTATAGACTAGCGTCGCAGTCCCGCCCCCTACCAGGGCCCAGGAAATGATTCTATGTTAATTTTCCTCATAGACTTTTCAAAAAGTATTTATTTAAAGACCTTTTAAGCCTCGTACAAAGCCAACTCTTGTCGTGACAAATCATGACAACAAACACAACTTTTTGGGCCAAACAAAGAATTAGAAAGAAGAAAAAAACACTTTTTTGTTGTTTTTCTTCTTATATTATTTGTTTGTCCAAAATATTGTGTTTATTGTCACGATTTGTCACGACTCGAGTTGGCTTTGTCCGCGGCGTAACCGTCTTTAAATAAATACTTTTTGAAATGTCCATGGGAAAAATGCATTGGGAATCATTTCCTGGGCCTGGCGTCGGCATGACAGGGGACGCTCTATAGGCTCCCGATTTTCTTGGGAGTTTTTAGCGAATATCTTAGCTATAATGAAATTGATACCTGCCCTGATGAAGACTCCTTTGTGAGTCGAAACATGTTGGCCTTTTAAACTTTTCTAATAAAGCACCTTGATTTTATATCCACCCTCTCCTCATTTTTATACCTTTTTGAGTGCTCGGATCGCCACCTTTTCTTCAGTATTCCAGTCCCACCGATCTTTGAAGCACCAGTCTACTTTTAAACTTTTAGCACCTGGTTGATTCTCTCTTTATAATGAAATGGAGTTTTTTTCAAGGGTAGCTGTTGTATAATTGCAACATTACACTTGAGGTTGTGCTTTACCGTCATTAATGGCACGCCTGCGTTGCTGCAGGGACGCAGCAGAAGTGGTGTAATAATTGCTTAAGTCAGTACCTGTGTCACTGCCCACTAGAGGCTGGTTGGTCAGTACCTGTGTCACTGCCCACTAGAGGCTGGTTGGTCAGTACCTGTGTCACTGCCCACTAGAGGCTGGTTGGTCAGTACCTGTGTCACTGCCCACTAGAGGCTGGTTGGTCAGTACCTGTGTCACTGCCCACTAGAGGCTGGTTGGTCAGTACCTGTGTCACTGCCCACTAGAGGCTGGTTGGTCAGTACCTGTGTCACTGTGTCACTGCCCACTAGAGGCTGGTTGGTCAGTACCTGTGTCACTGCCCACTAGAGGCTGGTTGGTCAGTACCTGTGTCACTGCCCACTAGAGGCTGGTTGGTCAGTACCTGTGTCACTGCCCACTAGAGGCTGGTTGGTCAGTACCTGTGTCACTGCCCACTAGAGGCTGGTTGGTCAGTACCTGTGTCACTGCCCACTAGAGGCTGGTTGGTCAGTACCTGTGTCACTGCCCACTAGAGGCTGGTTGGCGAAGTGGTTGACAAACTCCCGTAGGGACGCAAACTCGTTGAAACCAAACGCATAGACGTTGTCCCTTCTGGTCACATGGAAATGCTTCACCGAGTCCTTGGCCCTGCACGGGATGACATTAGCCTGGCATTAGCCAGACTGATAATGTGGATTCACCCACACATTCCGCCACAGTATACTCCACGGTACCGGTTATCAGTCTGGCTAAATGGTAAATGGTGCATTTATATAGCGCCTTTATCCAAGGCGCTTTACAGAGATTGTGCATCACATTCACCCATTCACACACACATTCATACACCGATGGCAGCAGAAACCATGCAAGGCACCAACCAGCACATCGGGAGCAATTAGGGGTTCAGTGTCTTGCTCAAGGACACTTCGACAGTAACTCTGGGGGAGCCCAGGTTCGAACTGGCAACCTTACGGTTAGCATCCAGCCACTCTACCCCTGAGGTTTGTGTTTTGTCTCCAACTGTCTTGTCTGGCTAATGCCAGTAAGTAAGTAGCCATGCCGAGCCATGAGGCCCATAGGGAAACATCTCCTGTTTCCGTAGCGTGAGGCAGCGTGATGTACAAGTACACCCCCTGGACATGACGCTAGTATTGTCGCAGGGACTGCGACAATACTGGCTAATGCCAGGCTAGTATAAAATGACAGCGCTGTGGAAATGCTTCACCGAATCCGTCGACCTGGACGCCACGCCGGAACACAAATGACAACGACAAACGTGACGGGGATGAATGTTGATGTTTAATGCACTGGTTCTCAGAGTGGGGTTCCAGGTGGTTGTCAAAGGTCAAAGGTCATGTCCAACCCAGACACAGGATGGACGGTCCACATACAACCATCTGCCTCAATGGTATACAAATATTCTACCATACAGATTGGACAAAATAAAAATGTATTCACAGAGACAGAGATCATCCATACCTCACAGACAGAGCGAAGCAGCCTGGTCCTTCATTACTGTTCCTCAGCAGATAGCTGCCGTCACGACCGTTAGACATGAGGAGAGCCTCGGCCGCATGACGAGACAGCCCATAATGATACCACCTGTTAATGGTTCAAATAAAAAAAAATTATACCACCCGTTAATGAGGTTAAAATTATACCACCTGTTAATGAGAGGTTAAAATTATACCATCTGTTAATGATTAAAATTATACCACCTGTTAATGAGAGGTTAAAATTATACCATCTGTTAATGATTAAAATTATACCACCTGTTAATGAGAGGTTAAAATTATACCACCTGTTAATGATTAAAATTATACCACCTGTTAATGAGAGGTTAGAATTATACCATCTGTTAATGATTAAAATTATACCACCTGTTAATGAGAGGTTAGAATTATACCATCTGTTAATGATTAAAATTATACCACCTGTTAATGAGAGGTTAGAATTATACCGTCTGGCCGTGAAAATCATATACCATCTATTAATGAAATGATAGCAGGTCAAAAATTATACTACCATGAGTACCATCTGAAGATTCAAATCACATAATCTAAACATCTAAATGATACTACCATGAGTACCATCTGAAGATTCAAATCACATAATCTAAACATCTAAATGATACTACCATGAGTACCATCTGAAGGTTCAATGATACTACCATGAGTACCATCTGAAGGTTCAAATCACATCATCTAAATGATACTACCATGAGTACCATCTGAAGGTTCAATGATACTACCATGAGTACCATCTGAAGGTTCAAATCACATCATCTAAATGATACTACCATGAGTACCATCTGAAGGTTCAATGATACTACCATGAGTACCATCTGAAGGTTCAATGATACTACCATGAGTACCATCTGAAGATTCAAATCACATTATCTAAACATCTAAATGATACTACCATGAGTACCATCTGAAGATTCAATGATACTACCATGAGTACCATCTGAAGGTTCAAATCACATCATCTAAACAAATAGCTCAATGAAATGACAGGTTATAAAATGGCACCATCTATATATATGAAATGGCAGGTTATACAAATACATCTGATAATGAAATTACAGGTTAAAATGTCACCAATCACAATCGGAGTACAGGTTTCATTTTCACAGGTGCGCAGCCGTAAAGAGGATCTGAAAATGTGGTTAAGCTCAACCTACATCAGTGGTTCTCACACCTCCAGGACCGCAAAATTGATATCTAATTCTATCTTTTCAAATGGGCTAGCTGTTCCACATTTCACTGGGGACCCCCTGGGAACCCCCCCAAGGACCCCTGGGAATCCCCGCCGGACCCCACTTCGCCAACCTTGTTACTGAACAAACAAACCCTTTTAGACTAGGTCCGTTTCCCAAAAATATGAACCCCGAAGGCAAATCGTGTTAATTTATTACATACATGTTTTCTAGGGGTATTAAGGTCTGCTGAATCCAAATCTGCTGTATGTATAACTAAAAAATGGCCGCTAAGCCTTCAAAATGGACCATTTAAAGATGGCGGCCACCACTGTGCTGAAACATAATAAAACTATATATGTTTGACTAAATAAGGTAGAAAATAGACTGAAATGTCATTTTTTATGTTTTCATATATGGAGAAAACATTGACATATTCATATTTAAGATAAATTGTGAAGGAACCACTTTTATATCATTTATATTGTGAAAATTGGCCTCTTAATAATTTATTATTTTTTGTATTATTTTCTTATTATTATTTTTATGATGAATAATTGCTTCAAGCCTTAATTTGTGTTTTTGACTTGTATTTGCATGCAGCAGACACATGGACTTAGTCCCAGTCATCCTCGGTGTTCTGGCAGGTGTTGCCAAGTTTCTTGCAACTGCATGCTTCAATGCACTCCATGTGTCCTTTCCTGCAGCCGCAGCATTGACTGAGACACCCCTTTGTGCAACTGCATGACGTGATCTCCCTGCATGCTTTTGGCATTGGTGGCAGGGAAAGCAGCCGTGGCACCAACTGACCATTCAGGAGCATCCATCCCATTTCGGTCACTGGAGGAAGACCAGGGTGTGGCAAGTGAGCTTGGTTCCAGACAAGAGCTTGATAATGGGAACGCATGATGTGAAACTTTGCTGCATCTGAGGTTGGTGGCAGAGTCTCTTGTGGACGACCCATACAAAACAACTTGACTCTTGCTTCATTGCATGTATCAACTTCAGGCACACCGTATATCTTACAGATGAATTGCTCTGTTGACTTCGCTATTGCTGCTGTGAGAGGACCTTTTCCAAGCCCAATGAGATCTGTGTGATGTTGCTGGAACACCTTCCAGGCTGTTTTCTTACCATGGCCACTGAACTGAGACACGCTGTCACAGCCAGTGACAGCATGGAAGGCAAGTAGTGTATCAACTTGAGCAGAAGGCAACTTGCGAATTTCATGCACTGGAAGATACTTGGGAGCCTTTGATGTCCCAGCTTTCATGTAGAGACGCTTGCATTGCATTCTGTCATAGTGTGCCAGAAGTAAAAGAAGAACATCTGTATCACGTGCTGACACAACTAGTGTTTCCATTTGAGCATGGATGCAGTGCAAAATCAGTCGTGTGTCAGCTTCCTCATGGTCAGCATTTAGGGAAGAGATTTCAAGATCTGGATCAGATGACTTGACAGTGGTCACTTCAGCAAACCCCCCTGATACAACAATGACCGGAGTATTCGGACTGTGTTTAATCAGATGGTTTGAAAGGAAGAGAGCAAGGTCTGCTTTATTTTCCTCAAGTGCCATGAAGCCAGACCAGTCTGATGGAAGAGGAACTGACTCGTTCTCTATTTTACGACGTATTGGTCTGTGGCGCTTCTTGCGTTTAGTCCTTGTGCCTGCCTTGATTGTTTCCTCTTGATACCTGTCAAAGAGTACATCAATCCTCTGGCAGTTTTCTCCCATTTTAAACACAGCTCCAGCAAACATGTTGCCATATTCACCAAATGTTCTAATGCCAGGTGGCTTTCCGAGTGACATCACGAGTGCTTGGCCATCGATGAGCAGGCAGCTGGAATTGTCAAGTGTAACTTTTGGAGGGGTTTGAACTTGTTCTGTTAGTATGTTTACTAAAACAGATTTGTTGGTGGAATGTAGACTACCATTAGTTGTGGCCAAAGACAGTGGGATGGGCATGAGCTCATGCATAAGGATGTTTTCAAGGTTTACCTGGCGCCCTGCTCTGTAAGCTGTAATGAGCCTTTGTAGAATGTTCCTATCCACTTTGACAGTGTTTTGCTTGCCCTTGGAAAGTTGCACAACTTCATATAAAGAGGCAAATGTCTTGGCTTAATTCTTTCGAATGGGTGATTTCAGAGACAGGTGCTGGTCACTATCTGGAGGCTCACACAGACGTTTGTCGACAAAGACTTTCATTTGTGCTTGTCCAAGTTCTTCTGCATTAAGCAGAAATTCCAGAATCTCAGATGTGACTACATCCTTGTTGATCATGTTTTTCAAGGTGTCGCCACCATCTTGAAACACACCATGCTGTTTCAATGACACAACTATTCTGCCTTCATCAGAGTCGTCTTTCTCCATTCTTCTTTTTGTGCACTCATTGTGTGTGTACTCATCATCTTCATTGCCTGATGTCATTCCTAGCAATGCTGTTGTCTGAGAAACTATATCTGTCCTCAGATTATATGACAATGTCCATCTACTGTGCAGATGCTATTCTGGTAATACCTACTAAGCCTCCACTCTTCTTTCCTGTAGCATTTAGCCATTCTGTACTTTGGTCCGCCGATACCTGATTGAAGTGTCGATCAGTGCGTTTTACCACAAAGTTGCCTTCCTGGAACTCAAGGAGATACTCTCGTGGAAGAACTGACATCTCAGCCAGGTATACAGTACCCCATCTGGCGTAGTTAACATGATCATACCTGAAGAAGAATGGCACCATACGTTTGAATGCATATAGGTGGAGATCCCATAATCCATCACGTTGCGCTCTTGTGAAGCAGAGTAGGATGCTAACCATAGTCATATAGTTCCACCAGAACTCAGCATTTGGATCATCAACTACAAGAGCTGCAACAAACTCTTTCAAGGGCTGCTGAAATCTGTTGCTATTCAGTTTGTTGATCATCTGTGCAATGTGGTCAGCATCTATGGATGTACAGACATCTGACAGTTCGGCTTTCAGTGTAACATCAATGTCATCCAGATAAGTATAGAGCTTTTGGAGTAATAATTGCCAAAGAGCCTGTAGAGTAATTTTGTGCGCCCTCATGGCACGTGCATAGCCCTTTCCTGCCATTACATGTTGTGCAGCATTAGCTCCCAAGGGATCACACACTACCCATAGCTCACTTAGGCCAGAATCAGCCATGTGTCGTCCTATTATACCAAGAAAGTTCATGGCAATATGAAGTCCTCCAAGGCAAGGGATAAGCACATCCTTGTATTCCTCTACTGACCACTTCAGCTCCATCAATTTGGGATACAGTGCCTCCTCCACAGTCAGAACGACATGCTGCTGTTCCATTGCTTTGGCAATATGGATCACTCGCTTTACAACTGTGTTGTGAGTGCGTGCGTGCGTGAGTGAGTGATTGTATTGTTTCTCTTTCTGCAGCTGAGCAGCCTTTCTGTGAGGTTCAGCTCCTTCTGAGAGAAGCAGCAAGGTGTTAGTGGCTGATATTTGAGTTAGGCCATCTGTTAAATACCACATGCTTGCTATATGCTTTTTGAGCAAGTATTATGGAGTTGGTTACCTTTATATAATGACACATTTATGTATACAATAATTGGGAACATATTGTAAGTTATCGGATAATGTTGAAAAATATTCACCAATAAATGACAATTTTAACAACATATATGAGTTTTACGCAATTTACTCACACTTCATTTGAAATCTGAATATTTAATTGGATTCCCCATATATGAAAACCTAAAAAAAAATAAGTTTCTACCTTTTTTGGTCAAAAATATGCTATGTAATATATTTCAGTATAGTGGTGGCCGCCATCTTTAAATGGTCAATTTTGAGGGCTTAGCATCCATTTTTGAGTTATACATACAGCAGATTTGGATTCAGCAGCCCTTAATACCCCTAGAAAACATGTATGTAATAAATTAACACGATTTGCCTTCAGCACTTTAAATAAGCACATTTTCTTAAATACAACCTAGTCTATTTAACAATATTTAATATTTATAAAGCTTTAACTTAAACCATTTTGTTTTAATCTTACCCTACCTTAACCCATTCTGTACGGGAACCCCTTTTGGGGTCTTAAGCATTATGTTCTACTTTAGCTATTGAAAAATAGCAGATCTACAAGCTCATAGCGCGCCACCGAGTGGCGCGCTATGAGCTTGTAGGACTGCTATTTTTGAAAAATCGTGAAAATATAATAAATACTTTTTATTTATTTCGACGTCAGGCCTAAATGGGTTAATACACGACAAAACAAAACAGAGGAAATAATTTAAAGCCTTGCCAGAATTTTGCAAACTGTGGTGTAAATGTCGTCATTTGAAAGCATAATATGTCACAATAAACAGCAGGGGAGCTGCCATCAGCCACAGTTAAACACTCCACACACATATGAGCCTTTAAACAGCAGGGGAGCATTTAGTTGCTAGTTGTCTTACCCCAGAGTCTCCAGTTCTAAATGATACTAGTCTAGGTAGTTGCTAGTTGTCTTACCCCAGAGTCTCCAGTTCTAAATGATACTAGTCTAGGTAGTTGATAGTTGTCTTACCCCAGAGTCTCCAGTTCATCGCTGGTTTCATCAGAAGAGTCGCTGTAGTAACTCATGGTCCGTCACTACACTGCAGTGAACAGTAGAATGAGGTTGAGCAGACTGTCAGCTGTGTAGCTTATAGGAGGAGGAGACAGACACACAGCCAGCCCAGGGAAATACAAACCAAAGTGTCCCCTGGTGTCGCACGCACGCACTCACACACTCTCGCTCTCTCACACACACACACACACACACACACACACACACACACACACACACACACACACACACACACATTATTGTATTTCCTTTCCTTTCTTCGACATTTTCACTTCCACCCGACTATAACTACATCTCTGAGGCAAATATTGTACTTTTTATTCCACTATTGTGCCCCCCCCCCCCCCACCTCTCTCTAGTCTATATATATATTCATAGGGTATATAAATCTAGCAGATCTACAAGCAAACACTTCCCAGTGTTGTGTTGTTAACATTGTGTTGTTAACATTGAACAAATTAAATCATGCAATGCTAACTCTTTGACTTTGCCTAGCCTCGTGTAGCGACACTATCATACTAATATCACTTCTGTAATATGCATCGCACACACACACACACACACACACACACACACACACACTTTAACCATTTATTTATGTCCACACAAAGGATATGCATACAAGGACACAAATATTATAGGTGCATTAGAGTTACATCTGCAAAGTCATGGCATGTGTTTTCATGATACAGTCATGTCACTCAGTACTCTATGGGTATAAGTAACAGGCATGTCACTCAGTACTCTATGGGTATAAGTAACAGGCATGTCACTCAGTACTCTATGGGTATAAGTAACAGGCATGTCACTCAGTACTCTATGGGTATAAGTAACAGGCATGTCACTCAGTACTCTATGGGTATAAGTAACAGCGTCTCCGCCATATATGACGGCTGCCAATTATAGCAGAGACACCACAATACTTTGCCAGCCTTTTTGCCTCCTTTTTGGGCATCCCAAGTTGTTGGAACCCTCTAACCAGTCTGTGCGTATGCCCTAGGCTGCCAAATATAAAGACAAATAGTCTGCACCTATACACACACCCACCCACCCCCCCACACACACACACACACACACACACACACACGAGTGAGCCCAACTGTGTCGTTTAGTTGTCATTCAGTGTCAACACAAGATGTCAACATTACATTAATTACAAAGTCAAATACAGTCAAATTAAGGCAGGCATTATTTATAAATCATGTTCAATCATTCATGTTGACTCCATTATAAATAAGAATAATAACACAGTACCTTCCATGGGATGTGTATAGAACAGTTGGCGTGGTCCACATATATATTAATTTGTTATACGTATGAGTGAAAGAATCATACTTTATAATTTTAGATGCTGGTCTGTGTGTATGACAATCCAGGAGTGTGACTGCGGTAACTATGGGGCATGGTTCCTCATGGCAGGTGGTTAGCGGTAACTATGGTGCATGGTTCCTCATGGCAGGTGGTTAGACAGGTTAGACAGGGTAACTATGGTGCATGGTTCCTCATGGCAGGTGGTTAGACAGGTAACTATGGTGCATGGTTCCTCATGGCAGGTGGTTAGACAGGTTCATTAATATAACTATGGTGCATGGTTCCTCATGGCAGGTGGTTAGATGGTTCCTCATGGCAGGTGGTTAGACAGGTTCATTAATATAACTTCTATGGAACGGGTCCAACTTTAACCCATTTAGACCCGAGACCAGGAACGGAAAGTCCACATGACATGTTCAGGGGACCTCTAGCAACTCCCGGGACCCTAGGTGGTCGCCTATAGTTCACGTATACGGCGGGCCGGCACTGTGGTTGCTTGCAACTACATGAAACTATACTCGCAACCATTAAATTCACCAATTGCAACCAAATTTTGGTTGCAATTGGCGAATCATTGGTGCGGTTTGGGATTAAGGCCACGGACCACCACTCTTGAGTGTGTGACCCGTAAGGGCATTTGCACTCTCTCAGAGTTAGACATGTAATGGTCCAGGTTTGGTTTCTAACTTAAGTACTGGTATCAATCAATTAGCTCCCCGGACCCCGCGTTGAGAACCGCCCATCTACAGAACCCGTCCAAATGTAAGTCAATATGACTCAGCAAATGTACGCCCTTACTACCAAACACCGCTGTAATAATTTCTCTTAAAACAACTACAGCTTAGAGCAGGTAACAAAACAAATAAACAGAAAGGTATACCTACTGTAACAGCCCCTTTGAAAAAAAAGAAGAAAAAAAAATCTAAACCAAATACATTTCGACATTCGTTAATTCGTCCATAAAACTCTCTGGTATGATGAACCCATTTTCATGCATACCTGTGTTGTTCATGAGGACGCAGTTCAAATTCAGGACGGAAGCAATAGACTGCTGTGCACAGTGGCATGCCCAACACTAGAGAGTATGTTATCCCCACACTGAAGGGCCCTAGAGAGTATGTTATCCCCACACTGAAGGGCCCTAGAGAGTATGTTATCCCCACACTGAAGGGCCCTAGAGAGTATGTTATCCCCACACTGAAGGGCCCTAGAGAGTATGTTATCCCCACACTGAAGGGCCCTAGAGAGTATGTTATCCCCACACTGAAGGGCCCTAGAGAGTATGTTATCCCCACACTGAAGGGCCCTAGAGAGTATGTTATCCCCACACTGAAGGGCCCTAGAGAGTATGTTATCCCCACACTGAAGGGCCCTAGAGAGTATGTTATCCCCACACTGAAGGGCCCTAGAGAGTATGTTATCTGCACACTGAAGGGCCCTAGAGAGTATGTTATCCCCACACTAAAGGGCCCTAGAGAGTATGTTATCCCCACACTAAAGGGCCCTAGAGAGTATGTTATCCCCACACTGAAGGGCCCTAGAGAGTATGTTATCCCCACACTGAAGGGCCCTAGAGAGTATGTTATCCCCACACTGAAGGGCCCTAGAGAGTATGTTATCTGCACACTGAAGGGCCCTAGAGAGTATGTTATCCCCACACTGAAGGGCCCTAGAGAGTATGTTATCCCCACACTGAAGGGCCCTAGAGAGTATGTTATCCCCACACTGAAGGGCCCTAGAGAGTATGTTATCCCCACACTGAAGGGCCCTAGAGAGTATGTTATCCCCACACTGAAGGGCCCTAGAGAGTATGTTATCCCCACACTAAAGGGCCCTAGAGAGTATGTTATCTGCACACTGAAGGGCCCTAGAGAGTATGTTATCCCCACACTAAAGGGCCCTAGAGAGTATGTTATCTGCACACTGAAGGGCCCTAGAGAGTATGTTATCTGCACACTGAAGGGCCCTAGAGAGTATGTTATCTGCACACTGAAGAGCCCTAGAGAGTATGTTATCTGCACACTGAAGAGCCCTAGAGAGTATGTTATCTGCACACTGAAGGGCCCTAGAGAGTATGTTATCCCCACACTGAAGGGCCCTAGAGAGTATGTTATCCCCACACTGAAGGGCCCTAGAGAGTATGTTATCCCCACACTGAAGGGCCCTAGAGAGTATGTTATCTGCACACTGAAGGGCCCTAGAGAGTATGTTATCTGCACACTGAAGAGCCCTAGAGAGTATGTTATCTGCACACTGAAGAGCCCTAGAGAGTATGTTATCTGCACACTGAAGGGCCCTAGAGAGTATGTTATCCCCACACTGAAGGGCCCTAGAGAGTATGTTATCCCCACACTGAAGGGCCCTAGAGAGTATGTTACCCCCACACTGAAGGGCCCTAGAGAGTATGTTATCCCCACACTGAAGGGCCCTAGAGAGTATGTTATCCCCACACTGAAGGGCCCTAGAGAGTATGTTATCCCCACACTGAAGGGCCCTAGAGAGTATGTTAATCTAAACACTAGAGTATGCACAATGTGCATGCATCACTTTTCCACCGGGACACGCCCCCACATCTAGACTGAGTGGCAAAACACAGAGCAGCATGAGCACTCGTTGGATGGTCTGGCGCACCACCCGTTGGATGGTCCGGCGCACCACCCGTTGGATGGTCTGGCGCACCACCCGTTGGATGGTCCGGCGCACCACCCGTTGGATGGTCCGGCGCACCACCCGTTGGATGGTCCGGCGCACCACCCGTTGGATGGTCCGGCGCACCACCCGTTGGATGGTCCGGCGCACCACCCGTTGGATGGTCCGGCGCACCACCCGTTGGATGGTCCGGCGCACCACCCGTTTCTAAATTGCACATAATGCAGGAGGCAGCAGGACGTTGCGTTATTGAAAACGAGCGCTTCCAAAATGTGACACTCATAATAATAATGTGTATGCAAAAACTTTGCAGCTGTACGCTGTAAGCTTGAATTATCCTCCTATCTGCAATGCCGGTGAGTTTAACATTGTTTAATGCAATCAGATAGGACGTTTCTGTTTGGATGTATGGGCTGTCAAGGCCAGGAAGTTGTTTTTTGCCACTCAGTGGGTGTTCACTTGCATAACCTCTATTCACATAAAGCATTTTTGCATTTAGCTGGCAGTGCCAGTCTGCCATGCATTTCTATGGTAAAGATGCGCTGTTGCGCTCCTCTCCTCTCCTCTCCTCTCCAGCGACAGAGCATCAAACTTCACTTCTCTGCATCGGTAACCGGAATGCTCGCCCCAAAACACACTCGCGAGGATAAGGTATAGGAATAAGTTTAGGTTTAGGCATTGTTTTCCTGAGGTTATACGTTTAGGAATAGGGTTAGGGTTGAGGCATAGTTTTACTGCGGTTAAATAAGAATGAAAGAAGGCCTCATAGGAACATAGTTAACAGCTTTCCACAATAAGGCATTAATCATTTTGGTTTCCATTTCAAAATTAATGAGTGAGTTTAAGCTTCAGTTTAGTCACCTAGACGCTCCTATGTGTCTGATAATAGTAAGGATTCTCCTTACCCACTTGCACTTAAAAGATATCTCACATCTCGACCTAGTATCGTTCACACAAATCTTCATCTGCAGCTCACATGGGAACGAAAGCGTCAGATTTGCGTAATGTATGACGGCACTCACATACTGTAGCAGGAAGTGACGAGAGCTGTGAGAAAGATGGTCATATTTTGGCTCCAGAGATTTGTGGGAAAGCAAAACAGCGAATACAGCATTTAACAAACATTTCTTGGTTCTTGATCAACTCTGAAGGAATGGAACTGCTGTCTATTGGAGCCCAGGATGAAATGACATCCATGGCTATACATTACAATCTTCCGGCTCGTATTTCATACGACAACATCTTATATAGTATAATGCTTGAGAAAAATGTATTGCATAGTCTCTTTAGACACCCCTCGTGTGAGCGTTACTTATCTATCTGTAACAATCATGTAATGTGTGAAGTTCTGGGAACTTCTCCATAAAGGAGTTTGATGTGTGTTGTATATGTCTATCCACTGCCTCTGCTGGATGTTGTATTATATATCCAGCTAGAATGAGGATTGTGTCTGTTTTGTTAACTGTCTGCACATTCATTTTGTCCACAACGGGGTGGGTGCTGAAACACCACACATGGCTGAACTGTGTGCACACACGTTGTGGTGTTAATCAGTGTGTATGGGTGCCTGGGCAACGATGTCACACACGTTGTGGTGTTAATCAGTGTGTATGGGTGCCTGGGCAACGATGTCACACACGTTGTGGTGTTAATCAGTGTGTATGGGTGCCTGGGCAACGATGTCACACACGTTGTGGTGTTAATCAGTGTGTATGGGTGCCTGGGCAACGATGTCACACACGTTGTGGTGTTAATCAGTGTGTATGGGTGCCTGGGCAACGATGTCAGTGTGTATGGGTGCCTGGGCAACGATGTCAGTGGATTCATTCTAAGACAAGTTTTACAATGTCCGAGGAAGAGGCAGTAGCATAGAAACTACAAGCACTGTGTGTATCACAGGAACAGGACACCGAGGAAGAGGCAGTAGCATAGAAACTACAAGCACGGTGTGTATCACAGGAACAGGACACCGAGGAAGAGGCAGTAGCATAGAAACTACAAGCACTGTGTGTATCACAGGAACAGGACACCGAGGAAGAGGCAGTAGCATAGAAACTACAAGCACTGTGTGTATCACAGGAACAGGACACCGAGGAAGAGGCAGTAGCATAGAAACTACAAGCACGGTGTGTATCACAGGAACAGGACACAGAGGAAGAGGCAGTAGCATAGAAACATCAGACATTACTCCTTGTATTTAGCACCTTAATAAAAAGAGGCTTCAATTTGTCCGAGCTGCTCCAGTGTCTTCTCTACAATTCATCAAATCTCCACATTTCAACCTTTTTTAAAGGCCTCAAACGTTTTGGCCAAAATAATGTTGCAAAAATGACCAATCCACGAGCTTGGGCTGGAAAGTGAGTCTGGGATCCTTTTTTAATAAATACTGAACTAATGAAAAGTATCAACAAGAGCTTGTGACTAAATATAAATAACTTCTCCTCCATTTCCTGAAAAGTAAAAGTTTTGGACATACAGGGTTTCCACCCGAAAGCAACGATATACCGCAGCACTTCCCCGTACTGTGAATGGCTGGATTTGATCTGTGATAGTGCTTCAGATGGGGGGATGTCGGACCTCGCTATTGCACAGATGTCTGACTGACTGTCTGTCTGTCAGACAGACAGACAGACAGACAGACAGACAGACAGACAGACAGACAGACAGACAGACAGACAGACAGACAGACAGAAGTATCTGCACACGTTTCCATCAGTGGCATCATTCATTCATTCATTCATTGATTGATTCATCCAATCAATTCATCATTTCAGCCACTTCCTGGACCTTGCTTGCTTTGACCTCTTGACCTGCAGGCGTCAGCGAAGGGATCGAGGCCTTATGTGTTGAATCCTCCTGTGGACACTTTGTTACACTCTTGGTTCTATTAGTACACTCTCAGAGTTACGGACCATCACAGGTCCATTTGGTTCCACTTGTACACTGACATAGTTACGGACCATCACGGGTCCATTTGGTTCCACTTGTACACTGACATAGTTACGGACCATCACGGGTCCATTTGGTTCCACTTGTACACTGACATAGTTACGGACCATCACGGGTCCATTTGGTTCCACTTGTACACTGACATAGTTACGGACCATTACGAGTCCATTTGGTTCCACTTGTACAACCTCATAGTTACGGACCATTACGAGTCCATTTGGTTCCATTTTGTACACTCTCAATCCCTGACAGGGTACATAATATTAAAATGACCCATGGGGGTCCCCCGGACCCTACGTAGAGAAACAGTGGTCCGGACGCTCGTCGGAACGACACGGCCGTGCAAACAAAGCACAAATTAGCCTCGAATCTTCCTCCGTGCACGCGGCGAGTCGGGACCCCCCTCTGGATGGGACTATAGGGGGAAGGGAGGAGGGTGTGGTTGGGTTTTCAGGAGAGCACGGAGCCAGCTCCGGCGGCCTGTCGTTCGGGGGGGGTCCCCCTCACGGTGGGCTCTGGAGTGGGCCTGTCGTTCGGGGGGTCCCCCTCACGGTGGGCTCTGGAGTGGGCCTGTCGTTCGAGGGGGTCCCCCTCGCGCGCGGTGGGCTCTGGAGTGGGCCTGGTTCCAGCGCTGCATCCTCCGGGCGTACGCGGCAGGCTCAGCGCGCTCCCGCAGGAAGGCTCGCGTCACAGAGCTGGGACACACGCTGTTGAGGACGGCGCGGAACACCACCCTGCAATGGAGCGCACACACACAGAGAGGGAGGTGTGTGTGTGACTGTGTGTGTACACACACAAACACACACTGGTATAGAGAGTATGCACATGCAGATTGGAATGCCATCAATGCATTGAAAGGGACAACAGTCACTGTAGTACAGGTGAATACTGACACTGTAGTACACGCAGGTGAATCAGCATTTCAGGTTTTAGTGTTTACAGTAAAATGATGTACAGTTGAACAGTGAGCTACAACCATAGATATACATGACATAGAGAGACATGACATAGATATACATGACATAGAGAGACATGACATAGAGAGACATGACATAGAGAGACATGACAGAGAGAGACATGACAGAGAGACATGACATAGATATACATGACATAGAGAGACATGACATAGAGAGACATGACATAGAGATACATGACATAGAGAGACATGACATAGATATACATGACATAGAGAGACATGACATAGAGAGACATGACATAGAGATACATGACATAGATATACATGACATAGAGAGACATGACATAGAGAGACATGACATAGAGATACATGACATAGAGAGACATGACATAGAGACATGACATAGAGATACATGACATAGAGATACATGACATAGAGAGACATGACATAGAGAGACATGACATAGAGAGACATGACATAGAGACATGACATAGATATACATGACATAGAGAGACATGACATAGAGACATGACATAGAGATACATGACATAGAGATACATGACATAGAGAGACATGACATAGAGAGACATGACTGGAGTGACATGACTTATTGTAAGTCGCTTTGGATAAAAGCGTCTGCTAAATGACTGACTGTAATGTAATGAAGCGTTATGAAACAAAGGGGAAGTTGAGGGATAAATGACAAGAACATCAATTACGTCCCTCAAACGAACTGTGTGGCAGTATGTCCATGCATACATACGCTTAACCTGTGTGTGTGTGTGTGTGTGTATGTGTGTGTGTGTCTGTGTGTGTGAAAACCTTGGAAGTAATAAACACGCATGCATATGTGCGTGCGTGTCTACCTGATGCTGGTGTACCTTGGGGTGTGTGCGCGGGCGACGGGTGTGCTTTTACAGTATGTGTGTGTGCCTGTGTGTGTGTGTGTGTGTGCGTACCTGGGCAGCAGTGCTATCACAGTAGTGAGCACACACACCAGGTAGAAGAGGGGCTGTGTCAGCTGTAGGGTCTCCACCCCCAGGGGGTTGGTGGGGGGGCTGCAGCTCACACAGGACACACTGAAGACCACCACGAACGCAAAGTACAGACCCCCACTCCCCAGCAACACTGACGCGTGGATCCACGTCTGGAAGAAAGAGAGAGAGAGAGAGAGACACACACACACACACACACACACACACACACACACACACACACACACACACACACACACACACACACACACACACACACACACACACACACACACACACACACACACACACACACACACACACACACACACACACACACACACACACACACACACACACTCTCTTATTCCTTAGTCCTTACTCCTTATTCACAAAGGCAACAAGGCTTTCCAAATGTAAACATTCTCTGTGCATGCACAGTAAGAGAAGGACTTCAACTTAAGTTGTGGAAAACATGAACAAAATTACACAGTCATAAATAAATTATAGCAGCTTGCAAGCTAAACTAACCACAATCTCATTTTGGGGCATTTAGAGCAAACAGTATTAAAAAAAGGTTTAATGTGCATTCTATTATGCATTTTTTGTATCTGGCTTGACTGACAGTAGACTCAATCTATAGCTATTTCACTTGTTAGACTCTAACACATTTCCAAAGTTTTATTTGCTCCTCTAACAGTTAGTGGAGCAAACTAGATAAAGTGCCCCTCGGGGCACAGGTCTCCACCAGGCCAGGTCAGGTTGTGGCCTGAAAAGGGTGCCATTTGTTCTTACACCATTGATGGCAATTGGATGATTTGATGCATTTTGTTCAAAAAATCCACCTGTTGGTGGCGCTATAACAGGCCAATGTGAAAAGGGTGGGATATATTCCTCAGCCTAGTAGGAAAGTCTGTGAAAGATTTCACGTAAATTGCATGCTGCGTTCATGATTTGAGGCTTTTTGTTCAAAAGGGCCAATCCTGCAAACGCCAATGTTAGCCAATTAGGATGGAATATGAAATATTGGACAGATCCATATTGAACACATGACTAATAAATGAGTAATATCAAAAAAATATGTTTTTCAAAAGTCTGCCTCCTGGTGGCGCTATAACAGGCCATTCTGGAAATTTGGGGGCAGAGGTTTATCGTTGGCAATTTGGCCTCGACCAGGTTAACGGTGCCGGAGATTAGCTGTTCACAGATGGACGGACGGAGTGCAAAACATACTCTCTCCCCATGCCGTCGGCCTGGTGGAGGCAATACAACTTTGGAAAATCATTTAGCCTACTTCTAGCCAAGAATGAAGAATTCAAAACTGTGCTCGATATGTATAGGGAAAAAACGATACGATATGTATAGGGAACGATACGATATGTATAGGGAAAAAACGGGAGTCAGTTTCGGTGTTGTTCTTTTCTCTCTTCCTACAGAAACTAGACTTCACCAACCTTGGTCACCTTAAACTCACAGGCGGATTTGCCACCTTGTGGCAAAAGGTGGGATAGGACTTTACTTTAAAAACAGAGGTGGAGCAGGGCATGGCTCTCACAGAGTGAATATCTTTAAAAACAGAGGTGGAGCAGGGCATGGCTCTCACAGAGTGAATATCTTTAAAAACAGAGGTGGAGCAGGGCATGGCTCTCACAGAGTGAATATCTTTAAAAACAGAGGTGGAGCAGGGCATGGCTCTCACAGAGTGAATATCTTTAAAAACAGAGGTGGAGCAGGGCATGGCTCTCACAGAGTGAATATCTTTAAAAACAGAGGTGGAGCAGGGCATGGCTCTCACAGAGTGAATATCTTTTTTTTTTAAATATTCTTTGGCCTTTTTCTGGCTTTATTTGGAAGTGTACAGTAATCTGACAGGAAATGGAGGGAGAGGGAGATGAATGAATGAATGAATGAATGAATGAATGAATGAATGGTTTATTTCGATCTCATGCCGTTGGAACATCACAAGAAGAATCATGTATTAAGATGGGGGAGTGACACGCAGCAAAGGTCGTCGGCGCCAGGGAGTCGAACCCGCAGCGCGCTGTCAGGCTGGATTAGCAGCCTATAGCTGCCCGGACCACTAGGCCGGCCCGGGCCAAGAGTGAATATAATCAGTTAGGTGCAGCAGGGGTCAGGGGTCTCACCAGAGTGCGGCTCTCTATGACCTGATGCAGTAAGATGATGAACAGAGCAGACGTGTTGATGGGAGAACCAAACGCCAGCACGCCAACGTCTGACCCTGCATATGCCTGAAGAGAAATAGTACACAATATAACATTATAGTTAACGTCTGACCCTGCATATGCCTGAAGATAAATAACACACAATATAACATTATAGTTAACGTCTGACCCTGCATATGCCTGAAGATAAATAACACACAATATAACATTATAGTTAACGTCTGACCCTGCATATGCCTGAAGATAAATAACACACAATATAACATTATAGTTAACGTCTGACCCTGCATATGCCTGAAGATAAATAACACACAATATAACATTATAGTTAACGTCTGACCCTGCATATGCCTGAAGATAAATAACACACAATATAACATTATAGTTAACGTCTGACCCTGCATATGCCTGAAGAGAAATAACACACAATATAACATTATAGTTAACGTCTGACCCTGCATATGCCTGAAGATAAATAACACACGATATAATATTATAGTTAACGTCTGACCCTGCATATGCCTGAAGAGAAATAACACACAATATAACATTATAGTTAACGTCTGACACTGCATATGCCTGAAGATAAATAACACACAATATAATATTATAGTTAACGTCTGACCCTGCATATGCCTGAAGATAAATAACACACAATATAATATTATAGTTAACGTCTGACCCTGCATATGCCTGAAGAGAAATAACACACAATATAACATTATAGTTAACGTCTGACACTGCATATGCCTGAAGATAAATAACACACAATATAACATTATAGTTAACGTCTGACCCTGCATATGCCTGAAGATAAATAACACACAATATAACATTATAGTTAACGTCTGACCCTGCATATGCCTGAAGATAAATAACACACAATATAATATTATAGTTAACGTCTGACCCTGCATATGCCTGAAGAGAAATAACACACGATATAATATTATAGTTAACGTCTGACCCTGCATATGCCTGAAGAGAAATAACACACGATATAATATTATAGTTAACGTCTGACCCTGCATATGCCTGAAGAGAAATAATACGCAATATAACATTATAGTTAACGTCTGACACTGCATATGCCTGAAGAGAAATAACACACATATTCATATTGTTAATGTCTGACTATGCATGTGCCTGAAGAACAAAAGGTGAAAATGCCACCGCTACTTAATTCCCATCTCCTCCGCCTGTTAGATGAAGTGCTGTCAGAGAATTCTGTGACTTCAAAACCAGAGCACTCGGTTTTCGGAGCAGATTCTCGGATTACTGAAGCACCCAGTGTTGATCACTGTTAGAACCTTGGGTTGCTGTTCGATACCCGTTACATACAGTATAGAAATAGATTTTACTCGAGCAAGGAACCAGTCCAGACTTACATGAAGGACACCCAGTCATGACTCTCAGACATGACTTCGTCTTTATTACAAACCTCCTCGACATTACGCTTGCAAACAGAATGTTGTAGTGTATACTATGTACTATTGCAGTATGTACTGTATGTGTACTCTACTTACAGTATACATGTTACTCACAGTACTGTGTGTATACTATACTTACAGTCCAGTGTGTCATTTAATTAGTGTACTTACA
This sequence comes from Electrona antarctica, assembly GCF_951216825.1. Classification (NCBI taxonomy): domain Eukaryota; kingdom Metazoa; phylum Chordata; class Actinopteri; order Myctophiformes; family Myctophidae; genus Electrona; species Electrona antarctica. The sequence continues at coordinate 5,921,948 of NC_136799.1, read as the reverse complement.
CAATAAGGCACAAAGAAGCAGACAAGGCTCTGGTAGAAAGCGTCCAGGATTGTCAGCCAGAACGTGGAAGGCACATAGACCTATGAAAACAACACCAAACAAACACATCAGGGCACATAGACCTATGAAAACACCAACAAACAAACATATCAGGGAACATAGACCTATGAAAACAACACCAAACAAACACATCAGGGCACATAGACCTATGAAAACACCAACAAACAAACATATCAGGGAACATAGACCTATGACAACACCACCAAACAAACACATCAGGGAACATAGACCTATGAAAACACCACCAAACAAACATATCAGGGCACATAGACCTATGAAAACACCAACAAACAAACATATCAGGGAACATAGACCTATGAAAACACCACCAAACAAACATATCAGGGCACATAGACCTATGACAACACCACCAAACAAACACATCAGGGAACATAGACCTATGAAAACACCACCAAACAAACATATCAGGGCACATAGACCTATGACAACACCACCAAACAAACACATCAGGGAACATAGACCTATGAAAACACCACCAAACAAACATATCAGGGCACATAGACCTATGACAACACCACCAAACAAACACATCAGGGAACATAGACCTATGAAAACACCAACAAACAAACACATCAGGGCACATAGACCTATGAAAACACCAACAAACAAACACGTTCACCAACGTTGAACCCGATTCGTCAGACTTCACGTGCTCTGCGCTGTCAGCGCGACGCAACGGGACGCTCCGCTAAACCTCCCCGGCCGGCTTTACTCACCAGAACACGGGCCAGTTGTGTTCGTATACTATAGACACTGGACAAAGCCGGATGGATGCACCGCACTGCGGTAAATTCAAACGCCCAACCTCCGCAGTAGTGGGCAGGTACTTCACCACTGCCCGAAACACTTTGATTAGACACTTTAGACCAGGGGTGCCCACACATTTATGACGTGAGATCTACTTTCAAAATGACCAGCTTAACAAGATCTACCCACTGAAAAAATAAGTGTACCATTGCTGAAAATAGTTTAAATATATAATGTACCGGTGGGGGCTTTGGAATAGGGAGAAATTATGACAGGCAGTTTCTGCTGTCAAAATATGTCCCCCCCGTATTTAACTTAAACGCCCAATGCATTCTCAATGGCAATAGCACCATTTTTTCCATGCTACTAGTCCTACATACTTACACCTAGAAACCCCATTCAAACCTATTTAGGTTCATCTTACGGTGGACCTGAAAATAAATCTTTGAAATGTTTCATAGTTTTAGAAATATAGTGCTTTCAAATTGGAGAAATTCACAATGGGGCTCAATGTAGCCTCGGTCCCAGGCTCACTTAACTGCGAAAAAGAAGAGCCTGGTCACAACCTAGGACAAATAAGCTATCTAAGGCAGGACTTCCGCCGTGTAACCCCCCCCCCGGAAGTTAACGTTTTTTGACCAATCGCAGCGTTGTGTTCCCGAAAATGTATTCCCGCTGAAATGATCATTGGGTGGGGACTAGTAAACACAGCCGCACCGCGTGACGTAGTTATCTTACACGCAACACTTCCGCCACTTCCGCTGATAGTCTTTTCAGCGTAGGTCTTGGCCAGGGTGGGCTCAATGGCAGATATTGGCACGTCAAAAAAGCACTTTCACCTAGAAACTCCATTCACACTTTTTATAATTCAGCTTACTGTGGAGACACATGCTGGAACTTTTTACTTTGAAATGATTTGTAGTTTCTGAGTTATTTAACTTAAACGCCCAATGCATTCTCAATGGTAATAGCACAAACTTTGGCATGCTGCTAGTCCTACATACTTACACCTAGAAACCCCATTCAAACCTATTTAGGTTCATCTTACGGTGGACATGTTTGCCTGAAAATAAATCTTTGAAATGTTTCATAGTTTTAGAAATATAGTGCTTTCAAATTTGAGAAATTCACAATGGGGCTCAATGGCAGATATTGGCACGTCAAAAAAGCACTTTCACCTAGAAACTCCATTCACACTATTTATAATTCAGCTTACTGTGGAGACACATGCTGGAACTTTTTACTTTGAAATGATTTGTAGTTTCTGAGTTATTTAACTTAAACGCCCAATGCATTCTCAATGGCAATAGCACAAACTTTGGCATGCTGCTAGTCCTACATACTTACACCTAGAAACCCCATTCAAACCTATTTAGGTTCATCTTACGGTGGACATGTTTGCCTGAAATGGAATCTTTGAAATGTTTCATAGTTTTAGAAATATATAGTGCTTTCAAATTTGAGAAATGTATAATGGGGCTCAATGGCAGCTCTATGGCACGTCAAAAAAATCACTTTCACCTAGAAACTCCATTCACACATTTTATAATTCAGCTTACTGTGGAGACACATGCTGGAACTTTTTACTTGGCAATATCACAAACTTTGGCATGCTGCTAGTCCTACATACTTACACCTAGAAACCACATTCAAACCTATTTAGGTTCATCTTACGGTGGATATTTTTGCCTGAAAAGAAATCTTTGAAATGTTTCATAGTTTTAGAAATATATAGTGCAAGGACACTTCGACACCAACTCTGGGGGAGCCCGGGTTCGAACTGGCAACCTTGCAGTTACCATCCAGCCACTCTACCCCCTGATCTGTGGGTGTTCCACCATTCGATTCGATTCCGATTCTTGGGGTCACGATTAGATTCAAAATCAATGTTTTCGATTCAACTCGATTCTCGAACTTCTGACTAAGTCTGACACTCGGTTACTGTTTACAATACAATTAAAGTAAAAACTGCTGTAAAATAAATATGGGTAGGCTTAGGCTAGCTGGTAGTAAAATGCACACATACACGGTATGCAGAAACCCATCATTTATTACACAGGTCATTAAGGTTTGGTACTGTACCTTGTGTGTGTTCCCGGCTCCGTAGAGCTGGGGGAGGGTCATTAGGGTCTGGGCGGACACGTCTCGGTCCAGAACTCCGTAGATGAGCGGCGGCACGGAGGTGAACAGCAGGTTGAACAGGATCAGAACCCAGGCGTTGATCATCACGCTGCCCGAGAACCCACAGAAGAACTGGTACCAGAACAGCAGGTTCACGTACATCTGCAAACCAAACAAAACCACACAAAGAAAGGTTATTACGGTTTTACAATGTTTTATTTAAAGCAGGTTTGCTTGTTTAGTTTAGTTTTTTTGTGTAAAGGCTTAGTTCTAGTTTAGTTTTTAATTAGTTTAATGTTTGTGTTTCTTGTGTTTTACTGTAATTATAGTCAGTGGGGAGATTAAAAACTAGGCTAAATGCCTAAATTGTAAATTGAGAGCAGCAAATACAGGAGTTATGTGGTCTTGCAGCAAATACAGGAGTTATGTGGTCTTGCTTTTATTAGTGCCTGGCGAGGATGAGAGAGACAGAGAGAGAGAGAGAGAGAGAGAAAGAGAGAGAGAGAGAGAGAGAGAGAGAGACAGATGTTCTCACCACGTTCTTGTAGAAGAAGTAGAGGATCATGTTGGCCAGGCGAGCGTAGCACCAGTGTCCATGAACCAGCAGCAGCTTGCGGAGGTGTTTGAACCTGGAGATGGCAAAGTCACTGGACATCACAGCCTGAGGACGGACACACAGACATGGTCAAAGTCACTGGACATCACAGCCTGAGGACGGACACACAGACATGGTCAAAGTCACTGGACATCACAGCCTGAGGACGGACACACAGACATGGTCAAAGTCACTGGACATCACAGCCTGAGGACGGACACACAGACATGGTCAAAGTCACTGGACATCACAGCCTGAGGACGGACACACAGACATGGTCAAAGTCACTGGACATCACAGCCTGAGGACGGATACACAGACATGGTCAAAGTCACTGGACATCACAGCCTGAGGACAGATACACAGACCATGTCCAGTGACATGGTCAAAGTCACTGGACATCACAGCCTGAGGACGGATACACAGACATGGTCAAAGTCACTGGACATCACAGCCTGAGGACAGACACACAGACATGGTCAAAGTCACTGGACATCACAGCCTGAGGACGGATACACAGACATGGTCAAAGTCACTGGACATCACAGCCTGAGGACGGACACACAGACATGGTGTGTTATCTCATAGACCTTTTATATGCTTACAAAACACACCAGGCTTTTATCTTCTGTTCATTAAATACATACAGCACACACACACACGCACAGGTTTGCATTACTATAGTTGCCATGAATTCAAGATCTACAAGCTCACTCACTACGTGCCACGCTTAACAGATAAACATGTTTATTTTTGTCAATTTGTTTGCTTGCTTATAAGAGAAATGTTAATCTAATATAAATAAACACTTTTTGTATTTTATCATAACAAAATCTCGGTCAAAACATGGATAATCTGTGGTCTGGATTCTCCAAAATGGGGATTGGCATCGGACATAAAAACTGTGCCACATGGGTCTGGAACTCTGGATCTAGTCTAACCTGACTCAATATCGCCATCAACTGGTGGAGTCAGGTCAGGTCAGATCTAGTGTGTGGTGTTAGGCTAAAAGCTTGTGGAAGACTCTTTGTTACCTGCATGCCCTCCTGGCCAGATATGCCAATGCCCACATCAGCCACCTGGATCATGCTGACGTCGTTGGCACCGTCCCCTACGTGACAGAGACACATTAGACACACATGATGAAGCCTACTGTACAGTTAGACACACATGATGAAGCCTACTGTACAGTTAGACACACATGATGAAGCCTACTGTACAGTTAGACACACATGATGAAGCCTACTGTACAGTTAGACACACATGATGAAGCCTACTGTACAGTTAGACACACATGATGAAGCCTACTGTACAGTTAGACACACATGATGAAGCCTACTGTACAGTTGCTGTCGGGTCTTATATCCATATTCTAACTTTCTGCGTTTTTTCATATTAACGCCCTACTTGATCATACTACAGCACAGTCACACAGAAGTACCAAAAGGCGCGACAGTGGCTCAGCGGTAGAGTGGCCGGTGGAGCGGCCGGATGGTGAGGTTCCCAGTTCCAACCCGGGGCTCCCCCAGAGTTAGTGTCCTTGAGCAAGACTCTGAACACCCTGATTGCTCCCGATGTGCAGGTTGGTGCCTTGCATGGTTTCCTCTGGCATCGGTGTGTAAATGTGTTTGTGAATGGGTGAATGTGATGCACAATCTAATATCTATGTAAAGTGCTTTGGATTTTTTTGTAAGCGCTATATAAATGCAGTAACAGTTTTGGACATATGAGGTTTCCACCCGACAGAGATAATAACTAGCTTCCATCAGGTCTGTGTCAAATAGGATTAGATAATAACTAGCTTCCATCAGGTCTGTGTCAAATAGGATTAGATAATAACTAGCTTCCATCAGGTCTGTGTCAAATAGGATTAGATAATAACTAGCTTCCATCAGGTCTGTGTCAAATAGAGATAATAACTAGCTTCCATCAGGTCTGTGTCAAATAGAGATAATAACTAGCTTCCATCAGGTCTGTGTCAAATAGGATTAGATAATAACTAGCTTCCATCAGGTCTGTGTCAAATAGGATTAGATAATAACTAGCTTCCATCAGGTCTGTGTCAGATAGGATTAGTAATAATATAACATAATAACTAGCTTCCATCAGGTCTGTGTCAAATAGGATTAGATAATAACTAGCTTCCATCAGGTCTGTGTCAAATAGGATTAGATAATAACTAGCTTCCATCAGGTCTGTGTCAAATAGAGATAATAACTAGCTTCCATCAGGTCTGTGTCAAATAGGATTAGATAATAACTAGCTTCCATCAGGTCTGTGTCAAATAGGATTAGATAATAACTAGCTTCCATCAGGTCTGTGTCAAATAGAGATAATAACTAGCTTCCATCAGGTCTGTGTCAAATAGAGATAATAACTAGCTTCCATCAGGTCTGTGTCAGATAGGATTAGTAATAATATAACATAATAACTAGCTTCCATCAGGTCTGTGTCAGATAGGATTAGTAATAATATAACATAATAACTAGCTTCCATCAGGTCTGTGTCAAATAGGATTAGTAAATGATGGTTGGTTTATGACGTTTGGAGTGATAAATGAACCATTCCACCACATCCTCAGAGATAGAAACTCATCTGCTCTCAGTGCTCTGGCTTTGAAACAACACATGAAACTAAACAGAATGAAAAATATGAACACACAAAACTTTTCTTATGGGTTGAGATATCAATGTGGGGGTCCTTGAGATGAGAATATGTTGACCACTACTGGTCTGTTGGACTCCTACTGAGAATATGTTGACCACTACTGGTCTGTTGGACTCCTACTGAGAATATGTTGACCACTACTGGTCTGTTGGACTCCTACTGAGAATATGTTGACCACTACTGGTCTGTTGGACTCCTACTGAGACAGTCGGCTGGGGAAAGAGAACAGTTCTTATCTGGTGGTCAACGTCGAGTCGAAATCAATGGTTTTGTAATCACTGTTTGTTTCAGCGCTCTGCTTTCAACATGGTGACACATGCTGAACATTGTGGTGAAACAAGACGGCTTGTTTTCCTTGAGAAAGAGGACATTGAATCACTGGTTTTAGAGAATGACAAGCCAGAGAGAGGAAAATGCAATGCAATGTTTTTTCTTTCTTTTGTGAAACCTTGTTCCAAAAAAAAAACACCATGCAGGATTCACAACTGTTAAGTGAAATAAACGATTTGATTGAATATGAAAACTGATACATTTTAATCCAGTATATAAAAAAATATTTTATTTGAAAATCTTTCCACCCCCCCCCCCCACGGCCCATTTTTGCGATGAGTTGTGAGCTTGCAGATATGCTATTTTCCAAATGTTTGCACGCCATTGTATGACAAAGTGGTCAATCTACTCGATTTACTGTAGTAGATTATAAGAAATCAATTCGATAGATTCATGTAGATTCATTGATATAAAATATATAAAAATACATGCTTACTGAACCCCTTTTGGGTTTTTGTACAGTATGTACAGTATTCAAAAATGACAAAAAAGTGATGCTGCTACAGTATATAAATATTTGAAGTTTTTAGAATGGGCCTCAGTCCAGGAACCCCTTTTGGTGTTAGCATTATGTTATGCTTTAGCTATTGAAAAATAGCAGATCTACAAGCTCATAGTGCGCCACCGAGTGGCGCGCTACGAGCTTGTAGGTCTGCTATTTTTGAAAAATCGAAGAACGACTGACATAGAAACAGCTTTTTCAGAAAACGATGAAATCCTAATAGAATGCATGTTTTTCATTTAGACTGTCCTGACGCAACGCGAGTGTGCAGCGACGTCGTCCACCCCTCCTCCTATATTGTATACAGAGAGTCTCTATTTGAGCGAGGTTTCGCTGCGCCAAAAAATCTTTATTGGTTGAGAACTACACGCTACCATTTATTGGTTATTTGATTGGTTCAGGCTACGCCGCCAGATCAGAACGGTCAGGTTTTTCTGCGTGATATCGACCATCAGAACGCTCGCTCCTTGCCGTCGTGTATATATATATGTGTTAGGTGTGGTCCTCCTCACCTATGGCCAGGGTCATGACCTTGAGGTGGTCCCTGACCAGGCGGACCACCTGGCTCTTCTGCAGCGGGGTGGAGCGGCAGCAGATGACCGCCTTGCAGCGCCCGCTCAGCTCCAGGAAGGCCTCCTTCAGGTCCTCCTGCAGCGCCCAGCCCAGCGTCCGGCCGTCCATCACCAGAGTGAAGCCTGCTGCTCCGCCTGCGAGCGTCGGCATTGTCGGCGTCCTCCCGCCTCCTGGCTCCGCCCCCTCCTCCCGCGCTGCGGTCAGACTCTTCACCCGGCCGCGCTCCACCTCCACGATGAGGTCCTGGAGCAGCGCCGCACACGCATCCTATAAAACACATGAACCCATTAAGACCTGGAACACATCTGTGTCACCCTTAGCAAAAAAAAATAACTTTAAAGTATTATTTTAAACTTTAGCTATTTAAAAGAATTGTGATAATGTGTGCAAATATTTGAATATAATGTTTTTAACTCAGATATTTGCTTCTGGGGGGGGGGGGGGGGGGGTTCTTGACATGAAAAACTTTGAGAACCACTGATATAGAAACAGTTTTTTCATAAACATGATTTAGAAGTAGATTTGTAGAATCTACTCTCAGGATCCACATGAACCCTAGCATCCTAATAACAACACGTTTACGTTCAACCACGCGGAACCTAGCATCCATTATTTATTATTACGTTCAACCACGCGGAACCTAGCATCCTAATAACACGTTTACGTTCAACCACGCGGAACCTAGCATCCATTATTTTGGGCATGTCATAATGTAGGTCAACATGAAAATGAAGTGAAAATTGCCAGTTTACAAGCTCACACAACATGTCACATTTTGATGAACTGTTGAGTTTGTGGATCTGCTGTTTTGGGCACGCAGAGTATAATAATAATGGAAGCCATTGGATTCCACTCGTTTCAGTATGTTGTTGTAGAACTCAACTTAAGAGAACTACAGACTTGAAAGTTGCTTTAGATTGAAAAAGAAAATTGCTTTTTCGACCGTGGTTCAAGATCATTGACCTCACAATGCCACGCCAGACTTCCCGGTCATTCATTTCCATCCCCAGTTCTGATGTGTCCCTAGCGATGACATCAGGGAACGACAGTTTTCTATTGTCTGCTTTGAGGCAGGATTCCAGAGAAGGGAAGATATAACCTCATTGTCAGTTCTGTAGCAGTGGCCGACAAACTGTGTTCTTTTGGATCGGACTAGTGAAGAAACACAGGGAAGGTTGCCGTATATTAGTCGATGGGTGGCTCTTCCAAGAGAGATTTTGTGCTCTCATTAGAAGGCGGGTGTAAGTGAGAGTAGAATGGGCCTCTTACTAAGCTGGGATGACCAGGCCATACCCTTCCTAGTTTGAAAGTCCTTTTGGGAAGAAGACATAATATGTACCCAAATACTTGTAGTCATCAATCTGTTTCAAAGGAGTGTTGTTAAGTGTTTTGATAACGTGGTTATTGTTGGATTTGCATATATTTACGTCTTCAGTTTGAACACAGTTGGAGGCCTGCTCAAGAGACTGAAGGAGAGCCTGAGCGTACTCCAATGATTGCCTGATAAGCGCAATGTCATCAGCGAAGTCACCTCACCTCATGAAGTGCACCTCATAACCAACTAATAAACTAACCTTGCTGCCACAGTTTGCAGTCAGGAGTTGATCGTTGGCTTGGAGCAGTTTGCAGGCGCAGGCGATGTTGACGGCGGTCTCTTGTTTGTCCCCAGTGAGCACCCATACTTTGACCCCGGCCTTCTGGAGAGCCTCGATGGTCTCTGGGACCTCCTCCTGAAGCCTGTCCACGATGCCTGTAGCACCTGCACACACACACACACACACACACACACACACACACACACACACACACACACACACACGCACACGCACACGCACACGCACACGCACACACACACGGGTTACAAAATGTCCCATGTGCATACATGTACATATCCTCCCGTCCCATGGGTCGGGTTCTGAACCGCTCATAAAAAAACCCATCTGACAGTAGACTGGCTCCAGAATCACTATCATTAAAAATGAAAATTCAGTGAGTGAGTGTCAGGCTAATCTTTTTTTTTTTTTTAATATATATATATAAATGTTTATTGGTAGAAAGTTAAAAAGTTAAAACAGTTTGAACATACCATTTTCCCCCCTATTTTCTTCCTCACCCCATCCCTCCCAATCTGACAGTATATTATTGCTACATACATGTATTATGTCCACCAGATGGCACTCATTCACCATTTAGCCCTAACAACCTACCAAGCAGTGTGAGGTTGGTCTCCAGGTTCTGTGAGAACTTAGAAAGGAGAGAGGAGATCCGCACACCGTTTTAAAAGCTCCCAAAATAATGTATTCACCACAGAGCGGACAAAAACATTACAACATTTCAGCCTCACGGGCCTTCGTCAGGTATACTGATACTATATATTTTTGTCCGCTTTGTTGTAAATTCATTATTTTGGGAGCGGTGTGCGGATCTCCTCTCTCCTTTCTCAGTATTTTTGGATCCTGCACTCATATGCAATTTGTGGATGTGGGTGACCATTGCAATCTGTGAGAACTTACCCAGTAGAGTGAGTAAGGTTGGTCTCCAGGCTCTGTGAGAAGAACTTACCCAGCAGAGTGAGTAAGGTTGGTCTCCAGGCTCTGTGAGAAGAACTTACCCAGTAGAGTGAGTAAGGTTGGTCTCCAGGCTCTGTGAGAAGAACTTACCCAGTAGAGTGAGTAAGGTTGGTCTCCAGGCTCTGTGAGAAGAACTTACCCAGTAGAGTGAGTAAGGTTGGTCTCCAGGCTCTGTGAGAAGAACTTACCCAGCAGAGTGAGGTTGGTCTCCAGGTTCTGTGCCGACTCCAGCAGCAGCTCCTCTCTGTTCTCTATGCTGGTCTCAGCGAACACGTGTCTCTTTAGCCACAGCTCGTAGTCCTCCTCCTCCATCACCTGGTGGACACACAGTACAGCATGAGGAGACGAGTCCACGGAGAACGCCACGTGAGTGGAGTAAAGCAAAAATAAACCTCACAACTGAAAAACTGTGTCCTAACGTGCGATTTGTGACAGTGTGAAAGGAGCGCCTCCCCGTCCCACACTAGCGCTGTTTCCACAACAATCATCACAAACATTAGGTGACATTATGAGGTTTTAGTAATACTATTCCTTGTGTTCATACTGCCAACCTACCAGGTGAAGAACTCACGGACTGAGACTTTAACCATTACTTGTATACGGCATTTCCAGACAATTCGTTTTATGGAAGATAGAAGACATGCTGGCTTCTATCCAATCCAAATGACTAAAATCAGTCGTGGCGACTGAGAACTTTAATCTATGCGCGTTACTTTGCAGCGCCAGTCTCACATTTCTATGGTAAAGACGCGCTGATGCGGTCCTTCTCCCAGCAAAGCAAAGCAAAGCAAAGCAAAGCTACTATATTTACCCAGGGTAACTGGACTAAGCATCAGATACTTGTTTACAGCCAGGCCCTGTTCATAGAATATTTCATGGTAGTGGTTCAATGCCTTGCTCAAGGGCACTTCAGCGGTGGTAATTTTAACGTGCCGGTCCGGGGATACGAACTGGCGACCTTCCGGTATCAAGACCGCTCCGCAAACCGTTCGGCCACCGCTGCCGCGCCATCCATTGCGCTTCTTTTTTGACACTTCAAATATGAAACAGTTCAACTTTTGGAAAGGCGCGCCGGCCATTTGATTCTCCTGATTTTGTATGTGAGAATCCGATACAACTTCACCGTTGAAACATTAGTAATTAATATGAGAACTTCCATGTTTACATTGTTTCAGCTAATATAATTATGCTAATAATGCAGATGACTCGATGTTTGAGCAGTGAGCACCTTAACTGGTTCAGTCCAACCGACGTACCCACACGTCATAAGCAATCCAATCGACGGGTTACAATGACGTGTGTACACGTCCTAGCGCATCTTCAATGATATCAAACGAGAGAAGGATATTCTGAGTTTTTTCCTTTTTTATTTTTGAGTTGGGTCTCCAAGGCCACCATACGCTTTGCTTTTCGTCCATGCGCGGTCCGTTCACTTCCTAGTTTACCTCCTGCAGAAAGAATGCCTCATCTCTCCTAATCCAGGGAGCTCTCCGTGGTTTTGATCTGATTGATATACTAAGCTCTTCATATTTTGAACGAGAGGCAGTTGAGAAGTCAGAAATTAACTTATTTAGTGATAATATTGAAAAAAATATCTCCGTTTTTTTCCAGAACAGAAGGGGCGGGGGGCTTTACAGAGTAAAAGCGGCCATGTCTTCCCGGCACCCCAGAGCTTCTATTTTGAAGGAATCCCGGCGCTGATGGTTGATAAGTAGTTGGGACAGTGCCAGTAACACACTGTGGATAAGATATGCAAAGCACTCCTCACTCTTCTGTGAAAACGGCCCGGCTGTCTGGCCTAGCAGGCAGAGAGAGAGAGAGAGAGAGAGATGGCCCGGCTGTCTGGCCTAGCAGAGAGAGAGAGCGAGAGAGAGATGGCCCGGCTGTCTGGCCTAGCAGAGAGAGAGAGCGAGAGCGAGAGCGAGAGAGAGAGAGAGAGCTCTCCATTGACTTCATTAATAGCATACAGTGTTTACCTTCTTAGCGATGCAGAGCGTACGGAGGCCCTCTCTGGCGTAGCTGTCCAGATGTCTCTGTGTTTGATCCCTGATGTGAGCGTAGGCCTCGGCTGCCTGCTCTCTGCCTGCACACAACGTCATGAAAATACTACGTTAGGTCTCTGCCTGCACACAACGTCATGACAATACTACGTTAGGTCTCTGCTGCCTGTTCTCTGCCTGCACACAACGTCATGACAATACTACGTTAGGTCTCTGCTGCCTGTTCTCTGCCTGCACACAACGTCATGACAATACTACGTTAGGTCTCTGCTGCCTGCTCTCTGCCTGCACACAACGTCATGACAATACTACGTTAGGTCTCTGCTGCCTGCTCTCTGCCTGCACACAACGTCATGACAATACTACGTTAGGTCTCTGCTGCCTGTTCTCTGCCTGCACACAACGTCATGACAATACTACGTTAGGTCTCTGCTGCCTGTTCTCTGCCTGCACACAACGTCATGACAATACTACGTTAGGTCTCTGCCTGCACACAACGTCATGAAAATACTACGTTAGGTCTCGGCTGCCTGCTCTCTGCCTGCACACAACGTCATGAAAATACTACGTTAGGTCTCGGCTGCCTGTTCTCTGCCTGCACACAACGTCATGAAAATACTACGTTAGGTCTCGGCTGCCTGTTCTCTGCCTGCACACAACGTCATGAAAATACTACGTTAGGTCTCTGCTGCCTGTTCTCTGCCTGCACACAATGTCATGAAAATACTACGTTAGGTCTCGGCTGCCTGTTCTCTGCCTGCACACAACGTCATGAAAATACTACGTTAGGTCTCGGCTGCCTGTTCTCTGCCTGCACACAACGTCATGGAAATACTACGTTAGGTCTCGGCTGCCTGTTCTCTGCCTGCACACAACGTCATGGAAATACTACGTTAGGTCTCTGCTGCCTGTTCTCTGCCTGCACACAACGTCATGACAATACTACGTTAGGTCTCTGCTGCCTGTTCTCTGCCTGCACACAACGTCATGACAATACTACGTTAGGTCTCTGCTGCCTGCTCTCTGCCTGCACACAACGTCATGACAATACTACGTTAGGTCTCTGCTGCCTGCTCTCTGCCTGCACACAACGTCATGACAATACTACGTTAGGTCTCTGCTGCCTGTTCTCTGCCTGCACACAACGTCATGACAATACTACGTTAGGTCTCTGCTGCCTGTTCTCTGCCTGCACACAACGTCATGACAATACTACGTTAGGTCTCTGCCTGCACACAACGTCATGAAAATACTACGTTAGGTCTCGGCTGCCTGCTCTCTGCCTGCACACAACGTCATGAAAATACTACGTTAGGTCTCGGCTGCCTGTTCTCTGCCTGCACACAACGTCATGAAAATACTACGTTAGGTCTCGGCTGCCTGTTCTCTGCCTGCACACAACGTCATGAAAATACTACGTTAGGTCTCTGCTGCCTGTTCTCTGCCTGCACACAACGTCATGAAAATACTACGTTAGGTCTCGGCTGCCTGTTCTCTGCCTGCACACAACGTCATGAAAATACTACGTTAGGTCTCGGCTGCCTGTTCTCTGCCTGCACACAACGTCATGGAAATACTACGTTAGGTCTCGGCTGCCTGTTCTCTGCCTGCACACAACGTCATGGAAATACTACGTTAGGTCTCTGCTGCCTGTTCTCTGCCTGCACACAACGTCATGACAATACTACGTTAGGTCTCTGCTGCCTGTTCTCTGCCTGCACACAACGTCATGAAAATACTATGTTTCTGTCACCACCAACAAGACTAGATCAAGTCTAGCTTGATTCTAGGCTTAAAATAATTGATATAAATTAAATACTTTTGTAAAGTGGAAGCAGAAAACCACACCGCTGCTGTGTCCTGTAGGCTTAGGTTTTGATCGTTATTCGAAACGAGGCCACCAGAAAACTGTCAGGATTTAGGAGACATTTGTAGAATCGACCTCAGGTCTAAATGGGTTAACCCATTCTGGGCGGGAACCCTTTTTGGTGTTTATAGCCTTATGTTATACTTTAGCTATTGAAAAATAGCAGATCTACAAGCTCATAGCTTGTAGGTCTGCTATTTTTGAAAAATCGTGAAAATGTGGCACAAATCTTTGAATATATATTCTTTCAGAGCGAACGTTTTTAACTCAAATCTTTGCTTCTGGGGGGTTCCTGGAACAACATATTTTCAGATGGGGGTCGGTGGATTACATATCATTTTTGGGCTCCTTGACATGAAATATTGAGCACCACTGATACAGAAACACGAGGTATTTCAGAAAACTGTCAGGATTTAGAAGACATCTTTTAAATTTCGACGTCAGGCCTAAATGGGTTAAGAGATGATGGTCACCCACCTTGCGTCGGCGCCTCGGCCAGCTCCATGATGACAGAGTCGGCCCCCTTGGTGTAGACCACCACCTGGCCCGTCAGAGGGTGGCGCACCACCACCGACATCCTCTTCCTGCACGAGTCGAACGGCAGGATGTGCAGCAGCTGCATCACGGGGTCACAATCAGGGAATGCATCGTCACTAGAACGTTATGTTGCCTGTCACAACGTCCAAATACTCCATCATCATTTATCGTTTTGGTGAGAAGAGAGAGGACAGAGTCAGAGTAGCTCCATATTTCAAATATTTAGTGTTTCTGTCAAAATGTAAATTGCCTCTTCTACCCTGGTTTTGAACCACGCTCAGGGGATAAATTGAATCTTGACCATGATCAGGTCAAAATCCGTGTCAGATCCTGTGTCTAGGTGAGACATGACCTTTGACACGATCTAAATGTCTCAATAGAAGAGTAGGGAGACATTATTCATTATAAAAACAAACATGTTGGTTGCGTAGTGACGCTTGAATGCCCTATTTCGTCATACAAGAGAGTGTCAGGCAATGGCAGTGAAATGAGCCGATCCACGAGCTCACAGCGTGTCGCGATGCGTTGTGAGCTTGTAGATCATCTATTCTCAACATTTCTGGAAAAAATCCGTTCCATTCCATTTAAAAGTAGTCTCGCGTTGCCAGACTGTTGCCTCTCGCAATTTCCAAATGCTTCCATCATACAGTCTGGACTAGCAACGGGAGAGCTGTCATGAGTCAAATATAAAGCGGAAGTGGAGCCTCCTCCCCACTTCTGTTTCATCTTTACAGTCGTGCAAATTTATCCTAATATAAATTGAAAACACCTAAGCATATATAGCTTGTTGTTTAGCGGAAAAGGAAATACAAAAATAAAATGTAGAGATATAGATAAAATATTTTTTCGTGAACGGAAAAAGCAGCTTCCTTACTCGGATTTCGGGAGGTGTAGTTCTCTTGTGGAATAGTTGTCTACACTGGCTACACGAGACTACTTTAAAAGTAACACTTCTGAACATACAAGGTTTTTCCACTGGCCAGCGACGACATGCAAGGTGTACAGTATATATACAGTACATAATACAGACCTGCACGGCCAGGCAGCCCATCCCCGGCAGGTCCACCAGGAGGCGCTCTGCGGAGCGTGCGCGCAGCGTGCAGCGGTAGGCTCTGGCGGCGTGGACCAGCGCCGCCTCGTCGGGGCTCTCCGCCTCGTACAGCAGCTGGTCGTCTGCGCTGGCGTCGGCGCCGCTGGCCGAGCTGCCGTCGCCCGACACGACGTCCACGCGCTCGCCGGGCGCATCGTCCTCCGTTGGCCAGCCTTCCTCCTCATCATCCTCCTCGCCGTCACTAGCGATGTGAAATGTTTGTTGATTAGTAGGCTCTATGCACAGCAGCCATATTGGCAAGAAATTGGGCCTCTTCCTCTTCCTTACCAATGATACTAATGAAGACTCTGTTCCATTCTGTTCAGACAGAGTCTGACCAGCCGATATCATTCATGTTGACTCACTGGAAACACTCCAGGGGACCCCTCATGGCTCCTTGAGCACGAGGGGTTTTTAATAGCGACTTTAAGCAACGGCGGATACGGCAGTCGGCTACGGCGACCGGAAATGGATCAGTGATCGATACATAAACCTGCTCTCCGTCGCAGCCCTTTCTACTACGGGAGAACCTACACTTACACGTAGTGTCTACAACGCCATGTCACAGTGTAGGTATCAGGGATACTGCCCTAGACTGGTTCAAATCATACCTATGCAATAGATCCTTCTCAGTTAAACTTGGTCATCATACATCTTCTTCCGCCCCCCCTGTCATCTGGAGTCCCCCAAGGTTCAATTATTGGCCCCATCCTGTTTTCACTATATCCCCCCCTAGGACTCATCTTAAAACAACATGGCATCTCCTATCATCTATACGCAGATGACTCCCAAATATACATGCCCCTAAATAGAAATAGCAACAGCCCCCTATCCCCTCTCTTTGTATGTTTAAAAGATATTAAAGCCTGGATGGCCCTAAATCTTTAAAATATAAATGAAAGTAAAACTGAAGTAATAATGTTCGGACCAAGTGTCATTAACGCTCCTCCCTTAGACCTGGGCCCACTTCAACCCTTTGTGGTTCCCATGGTCTCCAATTTAGGAGTTAAAATGGATAATGCTTTTAAACTTGATACACAAATAAATGCTGTGGTTAGATCTAGTTTTTATCATTTGAGGCTTTTATCACAAATCAAATCAGTTTTATCTTTTAAGGACCTAGAGCGAGTGATACACGCTTTTATTACAACTCGCCTTGATTATTGTAATGCCCTCTACGCCGGCATCACCCAAGCCTCCCTCTCCCGCCTTCAACTTGTTCAGAATGCTGCCGCACGACTTTTAACAGGAACCCGGAAATATGAACATATCACTCCCGTTTTAGCTGCACTCCACTGGCTCCCAGTACGTTTTAGAAACCATTTTAAGATTTTATTGTTTGTTTTTAAATCTTTAAATGGATCAGCGCCGTTTCCGATCTCCTAAAACCCTATGTTCCATCTAGATCACTGAGGTCAGCCAATCAAATGCTCCTTGTCATCCCCAAGGCAAGGTGTGAGAGAAGAGGGCACCGAGCCTTTTCAGTCATTGCTCCTAAACTGTGGAACCAGCTTCCTAGCCGTGTCAGGCTGGCTCCAACACTACCTGTTTTTAAAACACATCTTAAAACTCATTTCTATTCCCTGGCTTTTAAACCGCAAATAATGTGTACTCCTGAGTGTTTGATTTTATTGTATATGTTTTTATTACTGTATTGTATTATGTTTTATTACTGCTTTGCCTAATTGTACAGCACTTTGGTCAACTTTGTTCAGCACCCGTAGAATTTTTGTGTGCTTTCCTGCTGGATTCTATCTCCATTTGAACACTCTCAGAGATACGGTTGTTCTTGAAATTAAAAATCACACCCGTGTGAACTGAGTGGTGTAAGGTCTTATATAGCCTGATCAGCTGTGGTCTGACGTAATGTCTGACGTAATGAAATCACACCCGTGTGAACTGGATGACCATAGCAACCATGCTCATTTTTTGAGCACAGACAGACAGACAGGTAAACTAACAAAGCCAGTCATAGGAGTGGTTTACACCACTCTGAGAACCACCGTGCTACACTAAACAGAACAGAGGCCCAATTTCCTTTCCTACATAATTAAGAATGACTCAAACAACTGCAACCAGTCGATCGTGCAATAATAAAATGCTGTCAGGCCTACCCGTCATTCCTTTCCTCCTGCAGTGCGGAGGACTTGGACCCCAGGATGGAGGCCTCCAGTTCTCCCGGCTCCGTGCCCGTCGGGTCGGGCCGTTCCCCGCGCCCGGCGGCGATGGGTGGCGGCGTGGCGGGGCTGAAGGAAGCGGCCTTGCCCCAGGTGAACAGCCTGCGCGTGAAGCTGTGAGGGCTCTCGTTGTCCTGGGGCGGCGCTGCCGCCGCCGACGACATTGTGGTGGACAGAGACGAGAAGTGGCTCAGGAACATCAGCTTGATGTCCTCCAGGGACCTGAGAGGAGTCTTGGCCTCGGGGACCTGGACCTGGACAACACAACACACACAGAGGAGGAACATCAGCTTGATGTCCTCCAGGGACCTGAGAGGAGTCTTGGCCTCGGGGACCTGGACCTGGACAACACAACACACAGAGAGGAGGAACATCAGCTTGATGTCCTCCAGGGACCTGAGAGGAGTCTTGGCCTCGGGGACCTGGACCTGGACAACACAACACACAGAGAGGAGGAACGTCAAGAGTTCTGATGGAGAGACTCCATTCAATGGTGAGAGAGAGTCGCAGCGCACTTGCTCTATACATCTCCTTACAACAGTACCGGATTTAGCTCTTAAATAAATAAACAAATAAATTAGGAACCGATATGCAAAACCGAAATTAAATCATTTGTATGGGTACCTTTTTTTTGTTTTTTTACGATATTTTTGGGGGCTTTTTTTGCCTTTATTGATAGATTCACAATAAGTCGACAGGAGACGGGGAGAGAGATGTGGGGGGGAAGACACGCAGCATGTTGCGGCTGGCTGGAGGCTGGAGGAGGACACCACCACACTGCTGTGACTCACTCACCACATGTCGAGGCTGGCTGGAGGAGGACACCACCACACTGCTGTGACTCACTCACCACATGTCGAGGCTGGCTGGAGGAGGACACCACCACACTGCTGTGACTCACTCACCACATGTCGAGGCTGGCTGGAGGAGGACACCACCACACTGCTGTGACTCACTCACCACATGTCGAGGCTGGCTGGAGGAGGACACCACCACACTGCTGTGACTCACTCACCACATGTCGAGGCTGGCTGGGGGAGGACACCACCACACTGCTGTGACTCACTCACCACATGTTGTGGCTGGCTGGGGGAGGACACCACCACACTGCTGTGACTCACTCACCACATGTTGTGGCTGGCTGGGGGAGGACACCACCACACTGCTGTGACTCACTCACCACATGTCGAGGCTGGCTGGAGGAGGACACCACCACACTGCTGTGACTCACTCACCACATGTCGAGGCTGGCTGGGGGAGGACACCACCACACTGCTGTGACTCACTCACCACATGTCGTGGCTGGCTGGGGGAGGACACCACCACACTGCTGTGACTCACTCACCACATGTCGTGGCTGGCTGGAGGAGGACACCACCACACTGCTGTGACTCACTCACCACATGTCGAGGCTGGCTGGGGGAGGACACCACCACACTGCTGTGACTCACTCACCACATGTCGAGGCTGGCTGGAGGAGGACACCACCACACTGCTGTGACTCACTCACCACATGTCGAGGCTGGCTGGAGGAGGACACCACCACACTGCTGTGACTCACTCACCACATGTCGAGGCTGGCTGGGAGGAGGACACCACCACACTGCTGTGACTCACTCACCACATGTCGAGGCTGGCTGGAGGAGGACACCACCACACTGCTGTGACTCACTCACCACATGTCGTGGCTGGCTGGAGGAGGACACCACCACACTGCTGTGACTCACTCACCACATGTCGAGGCTGGCTGGAGGAGGACACCACCACACTGATGTGACTCACTCACCACATGTCGAGGCTGGCTGGAGGAGGACACCACCACACTGCTGTGACTCACTCACCACATGTCGAGGGTGGCTGGGGGAGGACACCACCACACTGCTGTGACTCACTCACCACATGTCGAGGCTGGCTGGGAGGAGGACACCACCACACTGCTGTGACTCACTCACCACATGTCGAGGCTGGCTGGGAGGAGGACACCACCACACTGCTGTGACTCACTCACCACATGTCGAGGCTGGCTGGGGGAGGACACCACCACACTGCTGTGACTCACTCACTCACCACATGTCGAGGCTGGCTGGAGGAGGACACACCACACTGCTGTGACTCACTCACCACATGTCGAGGCTGGCTGGGAGGAGGACACCACCACACTGCTGTGACTCACTCACCACATGTCGAGGCTGGCTGGGGGAGGACACCACCACACTGCTGTGACTCACTCACCACATGTCGAGGCTGGCTGGGGGAGGACACCACCACACTGCTGTGACTCACTCACCACATGTCGAGGCTGGCTGGGGGAGGACACCACCACACTGCTGTGACTCACTCACCACATGTCGAGGCTGGCTGGGGGAGGACACCACCACACTGCTGTGACTCACTCACCACATGTCGAGGCTGGCTGGGGGAGGACACCACCACACTGCTGTGACTCACTCACCACATGTCGAGGCTGGCTGGGGGAGGACACCACCACACTGCTGTGACTCACTCACTCACCACATGTCGAGGCTGGCTGGGGGAGGACACCACCACACTGCTGTGACTCACTCACCACATGTCGAGGCTGGCTGGGGGAGGACACCACCACACTGCTGTGACTCACTCACCACATGTCGAGGCTGGCTGGGGGAGGACACCACCACACTGCTGTGACTCACTCACCACATGTCGAGGCTGGCTGGGGGAGGACACCACCACACTGCTGTGACTCACTCACCACATGTCGAGGCTGGCTGGGGGAGGACACCACCACACTGCTGTGACTCACTCACCACATGTCGAGGCTGGCTGGGGGAGGACACCACCACACTGCTGTGACTCACTCACCACATGTCGAGGCTGGCTGGGGGAGGACACCACCACACTGCTGTGACTCACTCACCACATGTCGAGGCTGGCTGGGGGAGGAGGACACCACCACACTGCTGTGACTCACTCACCACATGTCGAGGCTGGCTGGGGGAGGACACCACCACACTGCTGTGACTCACTCACCACATGTCGAGGCTGGCTGGGGGAGGAGGACACCACCACACTGCTGTGACTCACTCACCACATGTCGAGGGTGGCTGGGGGAGGACACCACCACACTGCTGTGACTCACTCACCACATGTCGAGGGTGGCTGGGGGAGGACACCACCACACTGCTGTGACTCACTCACCACATGTCGAGGCTGGCTGGGGGAGGAGGACACCACCACACTGCTGTGACTCACTCACTCACCACATGTCGAGGCTGGCTGGGGGAGGACACCACCACACTGCTGTGACTCACTCACCACATGTCGAGGCTGGCTGGGGGAGGACACCACCACACTGCTGTGACTCACTCACCACATGTCGAGGCTGGCTGGGGGAGGACACCACCACACTGCTGTGACTCACTCACCACATGTCGAGGCTGGCTGGGGGAGGACACCACCACACTGCTGTGACTCACTCACCACATGTCGAGGCTGGCTGGGGGAGGACACCACCACACTGTTGTGACTCACTCACCACATGTCGAGGCTGGCTGGGGGAGGACACCACCACACTGCTGTGACTCACTCACCACATGTCGAGGCTGGCTGGGGGAGGACACCACCACACTGTTGTGACTCACTCACCACATGTCGAGGCTGGCTGGGGGAGGACACCACCACACTGCTGTGACTCACTCACCACATGTCGAGGCTGGCTGGGGGAGGACACCACCACACTGTTGTGACTCACTCACCACATGTCGAGGCTGGCTGGGGGAGGACACCACCACACTGCTGTGACTCACTCACCACATGTCGAGGCTGGCTGGGGGAGGACACCACCACACTGCTGTGACTCACTCACCACATGTCGAGGCTGGCTGGGGGAGGAGGACACCACCACACTGCTGTGACTCACTCACCACATGTCGAGGCTGGCTGGGGGAGGACACCACCACACTGCTGTGACTCACTCACCACATGTCGAGGCTGGCTGGGGGAGGACACCACCACACTGCTGTGACTCACTCACTCACCACATGTCGAGGCTGGCTGGGGGAGGACACCACCACACTGCTGTGACTCACTCACCACATGTCGAGGCTGGCTGGGGGAGGACACCACCACACTGCTGTGACTCACTCACCACATGTCGAGGCTGGCTGGGGGAGGACACCACCACACTGCTGTGACTCACTCACCACATGTCGAGGCTGGCTGGGGGAGGACACCACCACACTGCTGTGACTCACTCACCACATGTCGAGGCTGGCTGGAGGAGGACACCACCACACTGCTGTGACTCACTCACCACATGTCGAGGCTGGCTGGGGGAGGACACCACCACACTGCTGTGACTCACTCACCACATGTCGAGGCTGGCTGGGGGAGGACACCACCACACTGCTGTGACTCACTCACCACATGTCGAGGCTGGCTGGGGGAGGACACCACCACACTGCTGTGACTCACTCACCACATGTCGAGGCTGGCTGGGGGAGGACACCACCACACTGCTGTGACTCACTCACCACATGTCGAGGCTGGCTGGGGGAGGACACCACCACACTGCTGTGACTCACTCACCACATGTCGAGGCTGGCTGGAGGAGGACACCACCACACTGCTGTGACTCACTCACCACATGTCGAGGCTGGCTGGGGGAGGACACCACCACACTGCTGTGACTCACTCACCACATGTCGAGGCTGGCTGGGGGAGGACACCACCACACTGTTGCAGATGGCCAGCGCCATGAAGAAGTCCACTATGTAGGTGAGCTCCAGACTGGGCGGGGCCACGGAGGTGGGCGGGGCCACGGAGGTGGGCGGGGCCACCCACGGCGAGCTGCCGCCACTCAGAGCCAGCAGAGGAGGAGAGGACAAGCAGTTCAACTTCCTGACCAGCAGGGGGTCCGGTACCACCTCCTTAGCCTGGGGAGGGAGGGGGGGTGCAATATTAACCCATTTTGACCCGAGATCAGATTCTAAAAATGTCTTCTACATCCTGACAGTTTTCTGAAAAAGCTATGTTTCTATGTCAGTGGTTCTTCGATTTTTCAAAAATAGCAGACCTACAAGCTCGTAGCGCGCCACTCGGTGGCGCGCTATGAGCTTGTAGATCTGCTATTTTTCAATAGCTAAAGCATAACATAATGCTAACACCAAAAGGGGTTCCCGCCACAAAATGGATTAAGACAGATAATAGAAGGCAATAAATGTTTATGGTTGGCTGACCACTTGTTATTCAAAGGTCTGAAATCAGCAAATGAAGTCAAGTGAAATTGGAAATATTTTTTTTTTATTTGAGTAATTAACGTTTGAGTTTAGAGAAACTAGACATTACTCATGTTGAAAAGAATTGGAATTGTATGAAATACATAGTACAGTACTGTGTGTGTGTGTGTGTGTGTGTGTGTGTGTGTGTGTGTGTGTGCGTGTGCGCGCGCACACGTTTACTCATGTATTCATTTAATGTCCAACGACAGCACACAATGTAATCTAATTACAGCATGCAGCCTGTATGTGGCTGTAGTCATAATGTGACTGCAAAGCGTTAATTGAAAGCCTGGTGTGTGTGTGTGTGTGTGTGTGTTGTAAGCATATAAAAGCTTCACGAGATAACATACATCATTTATCAGTGACACTGGTGTTTACACTGTTGCCACACGTGCACATGCACATGCACACACTAGGGCAGTGTTTCCCAACCTTTTTTGTCCCAGGGCACACTTTTCATAGCCTAAAAATCTCAAGGCACACCTAGATATACGGTGTATAGGCCTATCTATATACATATACATACATATGTGTATGTATGTGTGTATATATATACAGTGTTGGGAAAGTTCAGTTCTTAGTTCATCATTCAATATTTTGAACTAAAGTTCATGGTTCCAAAAAAGGAACTATTTTAGTTATTTTTTGTTCTTTCTTTTTTGAATTATTATTATTATTACCACAGCCCATAGCCATATAGAACCTCAGACTTTATTGAATAAAAAAACTTTGGGGGATTTAATAATAAAAAATGAATTCCTTATTATATATTTAAAAAAAATACATTTTGGAGAAAAAATAGCTCATATGCAATTGCAATGTGAAATGCCACCTAATTCTTAATCCTTTTCCTTGTCTTTATTATGGGCCAACTTGTGAAAGCTGCATGCTTTTATTGTGAAGGGTCTCAGTTCTCACAGCCTGCATATTTCCACGTGCTGAAAATAGCTGATCGACAAGCTCACAACGCGTTGCGTCCGCAACGCGATCATGTATGGACAGTTGGACAGCTATTTTGGACAGCTATTTTTCGTGGCACAATATGTTTAATCACAACAACGTCACGTTTACTTAACCTCCTCAGTGTTTGGGTCGGGACATGTAGGACTGTATGCGTCTGCTGTCTACGTGCATATGCGCTCTGCGCGCTCCAGTTTTCTGGAGTGAGTTCTTTCTGGAGGGAGCGAAATGTAGCGTCTTCTGGATGCATCTCTTTAGCATTAACATTTCAATGGCCGAGGGTCGTTAGAGTCTATTGTTCCGTCGTTGTTGTTATCGCACGTCTAATGGTTAGACGTGTGACAACAACAACGACGCAACAATAGGAAGCCTGCAGCCCAGTAGCTATAATATTGCTTTCGGGGGAGGGTTAGTGTTACTTTCTGTCAAATCAGACGGCACACCTGGACATATCAAACGGCACACTAAAGTGCCGCGGCACACAGGTTGGGAATCACTGCACTAGGGCATTCACTTCTAGTCATTTTTACTAGTTGACTAGTTGCCTAGTTTACTAGTCGACTAGTCGACTAGTTGTTTAACTACTTATGTAAAAAAAATAAAAAAATAAAACGACTTTTTTTAACTATAATCTACCTGATCTTGAGGCCTACAAAATTAGGGAAAAAAATAATAAAAAACTAGTCAACTAGTACCTTCAAGGTCGACTTATCTTTTTTTAACCTGACATTTTCTTGTCGTTTGGACTCAGAGTTGTGGGGGGGGGGGGGGGTCTTTGAAATAAAATAAAAATAAAACAATGTTCGCGAACCATGAATTGGAGTGTGCGTGTGTGTGTCCGTGTGTATAGTGTGTGTGAGACAGAGACTGACCATGCGGCTGCAGAGAGAGAGAGAGAGAGAGACAGAGACTGACCATGTGGCTGCAGAGAGAGAGAGAGAGACTGACCATGTGGCTGCAGAGAGAGAGAGACAGAGACTGACCATGTGGCTGCAGAGAGAGAGAGAGAGAGAGAGACTGACCATGCGGCTGCAGAGAGAGAGAGAGAGAGACAGAGACTGACCATGTGGCTGCAGAGAGAGAGAGAGACAGAGACTGACCATGTGGCTGCAGAGAGAGAGAGAGACAGAGACTGACCATGTGGCTGCAGAGAGAGAGAGAGAGAGAGACAGAGACTGACCATGCGGCTGCAGAGAGAGAGAGAGAGAGACAGAGACTGACCATGTGGCTGCAGAGAGAGAGAGAGAGAGAGAGACTGACCATGTGGCTGCAGAGAGAGAGAGAGAGACAGAGACTGACCATGTGGCTGCAGAGAGAGAGAGAGAGACAGAGACTGACCATGCGGCTGCAGAGAGAGAGAGAGAGACTGACCATGCGGCTGCAGAGAGAGAGAGAGAGAGAGAGACTGACCATGTGGCTGCAGAGAGAGAGAGAGAGAGAGACTGACCATGCGGCTGCAGAGAGAGAGAGAGAGAGACTGACCATGCGGCTGCAGAGAGAGAGAGAGAGAGAGACAGAGACTGACCATGCGGCTGCAGAGAGAGAGAGAGAGACAGAGACTGACCATGTGGCTGCAGAGAGAGAGAGACAGAGACTGACCATGTGGCTGCAGAGAGAGAGAGAGAGAGAGACAGAGACTGACCATGCGGCTGCAGAGAGAGAGAGAGAGAGACAGAGACTGACCATGTGGCTGCAGAGAGAGAGAGAGACAGAGACTGACCATGTGGCTGCAGAGAGAGAGAGAGAGACAGAGACTGACCATGCGGCTGCAGAGAGAGAGAGAGAGACTGACCATGCGGCTGCAGAGAGAGAGAGAGAGAGAGACTGACCATGTGGCTGCAGAGAGAGAGAGAGAGAGAGAGACTGACCATGCGGCTGCAGAGAGAGAGAGAGAGAGAGAGACTGACCATGCGGCTGCAGAGAGAGAGAGAGAGAGAGACAGACCATGCGGCTGCAGAGAGAGAGAGAGAGACAGAGACTGACCATGTGGCTGCAGAGAGAGAGAGACAGAGACTGACCATGTGGCTGCAGAGAGAGAGAGAGAGACAGAGACTGACCATGCGGCTGCAGAGAGAGAGAGAGAGAGAGAGACAGAGACTGACCATGTGGCTGCAGAGAGAGAGAGACAGAGACTGACCATGCGGCTGCAGAGAGAGAGAGAGAGAGAGACAGAGAGAGAGACAGAGACTGACCATGTGGCTGCAGAGAGAGAGAGACAGAGACTGACCATGTGGCTGCAGAGAGAGAGAGACAGAGACTGACCATGCGGCTGCAGAGAGAGAGAGAGAGAGACTGACCATGCGGCTGCAGAGAGAGAGAGAGAGAGACAGAGACTGACCATGTGGCTGCAGAGAGAGAGAGAGAGAGACTGACCATGTGGCTGCAGAGAGAGAGAGACAGAGACTGACCATGCGGCTGCAGAGAGAGAGAGAGAGAGAGAGACAGAGACTGACCATGTGGCTGCAGAGAGAGAGAGAGACAGAGACTGACCATGCGGCTGCAGAGAGAGAGAGAGACAGAGACTGACCATGTGGCTGCAGAGAGAGAGAGAGAGAGAGACAGAGACTGACCATGCGGCTGCAGAGAGAGAGAGAGAGAGAGAGACAGAGACTGACCATGCGGCTGCAGAGAGAGAGAGAGAGAGAGACAGAGACTGACCATGTGGCTGTAGAGAGAGAGAGACAGAGACTGACCATGCGGCTGCAGAGAGAGAGAGAGAGAGACAGAGACTGACCATGCGGCTGCAGAGAGAGAGAGAGACAGAGACTGACCATACGGCTGCAGAGAGAGAGAGACAGAGACTGACCATGCGGCTGCAGAGAGAGAGAGAGAGAGACAGAGACTGACCATGTGGCTGCAGAGAGAGAGACAGAGACTGACCATGTGGCTGCAGAGAGAGAGAGACAGAGACTGACCATGTGGCTGCAGAGAGAGACTGACCATGTGGCTGCAGAGAGAGAGACAGAGACTGACCATGCGGCTGCAGAGAGAGAGAGAGAGAGAGAGAGAGAGAGAGACAGAGACTGACCATGTGGCTGCAGAGAGAGAGAGACAGAGACTGACCATGTGGCTGCAGAGAGAGAGAGACAGAGACTGACCATGTGGCTGCAGAGAGAGAGAGACAGAGACTGACCATGCGGCTGCAGAAGGCACTGGTGCGCGGTGGTGGTTGGTGGCCGTGCTCGTCGTCAGCCTCCTCCTCATTGGTCAGCGTGTGCAGCGACACGGAGCTGCGGTTGCAGCTCAACGAGCGACAGCTGAGCGACTTGACGCTGCAGCCCGACCGCAGCGTGGGCGAGCGACCCTGAGCCTCGCTCTCCTCCGCCTCGTACACCTCCAGCCGCCGCGCTGCGCACACACACACACACACACACACACACACACACACACACACACACACACACACACACACACACACACACACACACACACACACACACACACACACACACACACACACACACACACACACACACACACACACACACACACACACACACACACATTAAATCCCGCACTCCAGGACCAGGTGGTCCCCAGCAAAATGAGGGAGAGTTGGTAATCGTAACCAAATGGACCCGTATATACATCTTTAACTATTGATAGTGTCAAATTATTGACGCACCGATGTATCAGCCACATAATCGGTATCGGACGATATTGGTTGCTATCGGTCAATATCGGTATCGGCAAATAAAACAGACATTAACAGATGGCAGTATCCGATGTTTATCTGTTGTTGATAGAGCCTTAGATATAGACAGAATTACGCAAACTGCGTTCACTTCATGGGGCTTCAGTCCAATGGCGGCTCTCCTACATAGACTTCTATTGAGAATGGGGACAACCAACTGGGCCAAGGCCTGGACCGGAAGTAGGCAGAAATGCATTGGACTCAGGCAACAGCCCAGCTTTAATGATCTTAAACCCCTTTATTTTAGATTGTTTTGTAGTAATAGTACAACATAAACATTAAAGATACTTTAGTTGTTTACTGTACAATACTTTAAAACAGTTGTCATGTTGCACACACACATGCTTAAAATAGCTCTTAATTGCACCGCCATCGTTTAAAACAATGCAATTCCAACTCCAGCTTGTCTCAGTTCAGGCTGCATGAACTGTGCTCGAGCACTCGGTTTCCACCCCCTCAATATCGTAACTCTTCTATTAGGTCACATTCCCACCTAATACTTCGGTAGACTCGATGCGAATGGGCGGAGAAGTTGGGACTCTCGCATATTTCATTTGCTGCGGTTTGCCTTCACACTGTCATCCGCAGCAATTGGAAACGCAGCAGGGGGGATCTTTATCAATGTGTTCCATTCATAAACTAGCCTACACAGTGAAATCTACGGTGATAAAATTATACTCATAACGTGCATGTGTCATGCCGTCTGGGACTGGACCCCCCCCACTCTCTCTCTCTCTCTCTGTGCACACAGCCACGCACTGTTCTTTTGGGCATGGAGGCACAGCGCTGAGCGCACTGATATAACAGACACTCACCGTTTTTGCTCGGAGTAGAATGCGGTTCTTTGATACGCATTAGGATTCGAATGAGCCTTCACACCTGTCAAACGAAGTGCACTTTCTGACAATGCGCAGCAGGATTCGTTTTAATCGCAGCAAAGCTTTCTGGTGTGAAGGTCACCTTAGATGACTCTGGTTGGTGTGTTGGTTATCTGTAATCTACCAAGCTGTAGATTCTATGTTGGTGTGTTGGTTATCTGCAGCCTATACCAAGCTGTAGATTCTGAACATTTATTTCTTGTATTGAATATGTATTTGTTTCATGGTTTCATTCCATGCTCTCAAGAGTTCAATTATTGTTAACTCATTCTGGGCGGGAACCCCTTATGTTATACTTTAGCTATTGAAAAATAGCAGATCTACAAGCTCATAGCGCTACGAGCTTGTAGGTCTGCTATTTTTGAAAAATCGCATTTGCAACATGTGGTGCAAATCTTTGAATATATATTCGTTCACAGCAAACGTTTTTAACTCAACGCCTTGCTTCTGGGGGGTCCGTGGAACAAAATATTTTCAGATGGGGGTCGGCGGCCAATTACATATATATATTTTTTTAATATAAACAGCGCTGAGCTCACCGTTGTCCAGGTGGGGGTACTCCACCCCGTAGGGGGTACTCCACCCCGTAGGGGGTACTCCACCCCGTAGATGGTGCAGCGACGGAACACCATCTTGTTCTAATATAAACAGCGCTGAGCTCACCGTTGTCCAGGTGGGGGTACTCCACCCCGTAGGGGGGGGTACTCCACCCCGTAGGGGGTACTCCACCCCGTAGGGGGTACTCACCGTTGTCCAGGTGGGGGTACTCCACCCCGTAGATGGTGCAGCGGCGGAACACCATCTTGTTCTCGGTCAGCGTGCCTGTCTTGTCTGAGAACAGGTACTGCACCTGGCCCAGGTCCTCCGTGATGTTCAGCGCCCGGCACTGGATGCGCGTGTCCAGGGGCTCGTTGTACAGATCCACGTCGTTCTGGATGAAGTAGATCTGACCCAGCTTCACTATCTCTATGGAGACGTACAGCGAGATGGGGATCAGCACCTGCATGTGTACGACAGAGAGAGAGAGAGGGAGGGAGAGGAGGGAGAGAGAGGGTGAGAGAGGGAGGGAGAGGAGGGAGAGAGAGGGTGAGAGAGGGAGGGAGAGGAGGGTGAGAGAGGGAGGGAGAGGGTGAGAGAGGGAGGCAGAGGAGGGAGAGAGAGGGAGGGAGAGGAGGGAGAGAGAGGGAGGGAGAGGAGGGAGAGAGAGGGAGGGAGAGAGAGGGTGAGAGGGAGGGAGATAGAGGGTGAGAGAGGGAGGGAGAGGAGGGAGAGAGAGGGAGGGAGATGGAGGGAGAGGAGGGAGAGAGAGGGAGGGAGATGGAGGGAGAGAGATGGAGGGAGAGAGAGGGTGAGAGATGGAGGGAGAGAGAGGGTGAGAGATGGAGGGAGAGGAGGGAGAGAGAGGGTGAGAGAGGGAGGGAGAGGAGGGAGAGAGAGAGGGTGAGAGATGGAGGGAGAGGAGGGAGAGGAGGGAGAGAGAGGGTGAGAGAGGGAGGGAGAGGAGGGAGATAGAGGGTGAGAGAGGGAGGGAGAGGAGGGAGAGAGAGGGAGGGAGGGAGGGAGAGAGAGGGAGGCAGAGGAGGGAGAGAGAGGGTGAGAGATGGAGGGAGAGAGAGGGTGAGAGATGGAGGGAGAGGAGGGAGAGAGAGGGAGAGGGGGGAGAGAGAGGGAGGGAGAGGGAGGGAGAGGAGGGAGAGAGAGGGAGAGGGAGAGAGAGAGGGGGGAGAGAGGGAGGGAGAGGAGGGAGAGAGAGGGAGGGAGAGGAGGGAGAGGGAGAGAGAGAGGGGGGAGAGAGGGACATCATTCATTGTTTCCTTGCACTGTAGTACCTTGGAGCATATAAATACTAAAAATGCCCCGTGTCCCCTAGGGTAGGTACCCTCACAAAAAACATGCAGTAATCCTGGTCTCTAAACTGCCTCCCCCTGGCCAGCCGGGGCGCCTGATGGAGGGGAAAGGAACTGTTTGGAATAACGTGTTCCTTCCACACGCTACGTCCAACCAGGGAAACTCCCCCCTGTCAGGTGTAAAGGAGCAACTTAACTTGGACACTCATGCATGAAGGAAGCATGAGTTCAAGTCTGTTGCTCTCCCCATGTCCCCCATATATGGGGACTAGGTTGGCGGAGGGTGTGTAGAGCCCAGGATCTCATTAGATAATTGACACAGGGGTGAAAAATGGGTAACAAAATCGTGGGAAAAAATTTAGAAATACTAAAATGAACGGTAGCCTGTAGCTTTGCATCTCCATGTCGCTGGCTTCCATTGATAATGAATGGCAGCCTGTAGCTTTGCATCTCCATGTCGCTGGCTTCCATTGATAATGAATGGCAGCCTGTAGCTTTGCATCTCCATGTCGCTGGCTTCCATTGATAATGAATGGCAGCCTGTAGCTTTGCATCTCCATGTCGCTGGCTTCCATTGAAGATGAATGGCAGCCTGTAGCAAGCAGCATTATGGTGCGTTCACACGGGCAGATGCAAAGACACCATTCATCTACCATCAATGGAATCCAGCGACGTTTGCAGCTGCTGCAAAAGAGCTACAAATTGAAGCTGAGCTGGGTTCAACTTCCAGATGCAAAGCTACAAAGCTACAACTGTAGCTGCAATGATGTTTTTTCTCAATCTGCGCCGCCGGCCGCCGCCACGCCTCCAACACACATCACTACGGACGCCACGCCTCCAACATACATCACTACGGACGCCACGCCTCCAACACACATCACTACGGACGCCACGCCTCCAACACACATCACTACGGACGCCACGCCTCCAACACACATCACTACGGACGCCACGCCTCCAACACACATCACTATGGACGCCACGCCTCCAACACCCATCACTACGGACGCCACGCCTCCAACACACATCACTACGGACGCCACGCCTCCAACACCCATCACTACGGACGCCACGCCTCCAACACACATCACTACGGACGCCACGCCTCCAACACACATCACTATGGACGCCACGCCTCCAACACCCATCACTACGGACGCCACGCCTCCAACACACATCACTACGGACGCCACGCCTCCAACACACATCACTACGGACGCCACGCCTCCAACACACATCACTACGGACGCCACGCCTCCAACACACATCACTACGGACGCCACGCCTCCAACACACATCACTACGGACGCCACGCCTCCAACACACATCACTACGGACGCCACGCCTCCAACACACATCACTACGGATGCCACGCCTCCAACACACATCACTACGGATGCCACGCCTCCAACACACATCACTACGGACGCCACGCCTCCAACACACATCGGGTCATGTGAACGCAGCATTATTAATAATAATGGATTGCATTTTTATAGCGCTTTTGTGCTTACTCAAAGCACTTTACAACGGTCCATTCATTCATACATTGGGGAGGTGAAGCTGCGAACAGTCTACGCCAGCGTCCTCACTTCCCACATTCACACACCAATGGGCAATGTGGGGTTCAGTGTCTTGCCCAAGGACACTTCGACATGTAGACAGGAGGAGCCGGGATTCGAACCGCCGACCCACGGATCATCGGACGACCTCCTGAGCCACTGCCTGCCGTGCGTTAGACCCACCTGCAGCACAATGATCATGGTCCAGAAGACCTTAGACCCACCTGCAGCACAATGATCATGGTCCAGAAGACCTTAGACCCACCTGCAGCACAATGATCATGGTCCAGAAGACCTTAGACCCACCTGCAGCACAATGATCATGGTCCAGAAGACCTTAGACCCACCTGCAGCACAATGATCATGGTCCAGAAGACCTTAGACCCACCTGCAGCACAATGATCATGGTCCAGAAGACCTTAGACCCACCTGCAGCACAATGATCATGGTCC
The DNA here is from genome assembly GCF_951216825.1 of Electrona antarctica. Classification (NCBI taxonomy): domain Eukaryota; kingdom Metazoa; phylum Chordata; class Actinopteri; order Myctophiformes; family Myctophidae; genus Electrona; species Electrona antarctica. The sequence goes on along the minus strand of NC_136799.1, from coordinate 5,889,440 downwards.
AGAAGACCTTAGACCCACCTGCAGCACAATGATCATGGTCCAGAAGACCTTAGACCCACCTGCAGCACAATGATCATGGTCCAGAAGACCTTAGACCCACCTGCAGCACAATGATCATGGTCCAGAAGACGTAGAAGCCTGCCAGCGCAGGAGGAGGCTCATCACCCACCAGGAAGATGGGATCTTTCCACTGCCTCAGCCAAAGGCCATGACCTAGCATGCATGCACGTACACACACACACACACACACACACACACACACACACACACACACACACACACACAAACACACACGCACTTTTGAAACATACACCACTGACATGGCTGCTGTACGAACCTTGGCCAGTAATAGCACTGTTACAAATCGTCACTGTCGGGTGCCGCATGCATGTCCAAAACAGTTGCTTTTCAGGATCCAATAAAGTTATTATTTAGTCACAGGCTCGTTAATACGTTTCAATGGCTCAATATTTTTTTAAATTCACAGAAACACTTAACCACATTCACTTCCAAATTCAACTCTTGTACATTGGCTATTGGCTATGGTGGAGGGAGATGCAAGCCTTCGTGATGACTGAGGGTACTATGGAGGGAGATGCAAGGTTTCGTGATGACTGAGGGTACTATGGAGGGAGATGCAAGGCTTCGTGATGACTGAGGGTACTATGGAGGGAGATGCAAGGCTTTGTGATGACTGAGGGTACTATGGAGGGAGATGCAAGGCTTTGTGATGACTGAGGGTACTATGGAGGGAGATGCAAGGCTTTGTGATGACTGAGGGTACTATGGAGGGAGATGCAAGGCTTTGTGATGACTGAGGGTACTATGGAGGGAGATGCAAGGTTTCGTGATGACTGAGGGTACTATGGAGGGAGATGCAAGGTTTCGTGATGACTGAGGGTACTATGGAGGGAGATGCAAGGTTTCGTGATGACTGAGGGTACTATGGAGGGAGATGCAAGGATTCGTGATGACTGAGGGTACTATGGAGGGAGATGCAAGGTTTCGTGATGACTGAGGGTACTATGGAGGGAGATGCAAGGTTTCGTGATGACTGAGGGTACTATGGAGGGAGATGCAAGGATTCGTGATGACTGAGGGTACTATGGAGGGAGATGCAAGGTTTCGTGATGACTGAGGGTACTATGGAGGGAGATGCAAGGCTTTGTGATGACTGAGGGTACTATGGAGGGAGATGCAAGGTTTCGTGATGAGGTTACGAACCTACGGCGGCGACGAAGCACATGAGGAAGAGCAGGACGACGCACCACAACACGTCCATGTTCAGACGCCTCTCCAGCTGGCTGCGCTTGTAGCGAGGACCGCTGTTGTTCTTCATGGCTTTGGTCTCATGGCCTAGAGGAGGAGGACACACACATCACAGATCTATATATATATATATATATCTGTTGTTCTTCATGGCTTTGGTCTCATGGCCTAGAGGAGGAGGACACACACATCACAGATCTATATATATATATATATCTGTTGTTCTTCATGGCTTTGGTCTCATGGCCTGGAAGGAGGAGGACACACACATCACAGATCTATATATATATATATCTGTTAGGATAGGACGAAGATGTGACCGATACATCGAAGCGTTGCCTTCCTTCCTCTTTAGGCTACACAGTGCAGTCAGTGCTGCTGTACTGGGCAGAGAGTCCTTCCTCTTTAGGCTACACAGTGCAGTCAGTGCTGCTGTACTGGGCAGAGAGTCCTTCCTCTTTAGGCTACACAGTGCAGTCAGTGCTGCTGTACTGGGCAGAGAGTCCTTCCTCTTTAGGCTACACAGTGCAGTCAGTGCTGCTGTACTGGGCAGAGAGTCCTTCCTCTTTAGGCTACACAGTGCAGTCAGTGCTGCTGTACTGGGCAGAGAGTCCTTCCTCTTTAGGCTACACAGTGCAGTCAGTGCTGCTGTACTGGGCCTTCCTTCCTCTTTAGGCTACACAGTGCAGTCAGTGCTGCTGTACTGGGCAGAGAGATGGTCCTCTTTAGGCTACACAGTGGAGTCAGTGCTGCTGTACTGGGCAGAGAGATGGTCCTCTTTAGGCTACACAGTGGAGTCAGTGCTGCTGTACTGGGCAGAGAGTCCTTCCTCTTTAGGCTACACAGTGCAGTCAGTGCTGCTGTACTGGGCAGAGAGATGGTCCTCTTTAGGCTACACAGTGGAGTCAGTGCTGCTGTACTGGGCAGAGAGATGGTCCTCTTTAGGCTACACAGTGGAGTCAGTGCTGCTGTACTGGGCAGAGAGTCCTTCCTCTTTAGGCTACACAGTGCAGTCAGTGCTGCTGTACTGGGCCTTCCTTCCTCTTTAGGCTACACAGTGCAGTCAGTGCTGCTGTACTGGGCAGAGAGATGGATCCTCTTTAGGCTACACAGTGCAGTCAGTGCTGCTGTACTGGGCAGAGAGATGGACCTTCCTTCCTCTTTAGGCTACACAGTGCAGTCAGTGCTGCTGTACTGGGCAGAGAGATGGGTGCTCACTGCCTTCCTTCCTCTGTAGGCTACACAGTGCAGTCAGTGCTGCTGTACTGGGCAGAGAGTCCTTCCTCTTTAGGCTACACAGTGCAGTCAGTGCTGCTGTACTGGGCAGAGAGATGGGTGCTCACTGCAGTTAAAAGGCCCTGGATGGCAAGTCTATATACTCTATACTGTAGACGTTTAAAAAACTGCTAATCAACATCTCGGCTAAGCTTAGACCGCTAAAAAACCTTTCATTTTTAGACGGACGTCTAATACAGGGGTTCTCAACCCGTGGGTCGGGAGGGGGCGGGGCGGGGCGGGGGTCCCGAGACATTGCCAAAGCATTTCCGGGGGTCCCCGGCCAAAAACGTTGAGAACCCCTGGTCTAATAGACGACTATTGCTCAGTGGGTAAGCTCTTTGTAAACTCTAATACCACAGTACAGTAGAACCTCGCCACTCTCCTTATTAACTCGTTTCAAACACATCGGAGCATCAGACACCATGAAGGTACAGGGTGGAGGCTCAGCCAGTGAAGGTACAGGGTGGAGGCTCAGCCAGTGAAGGTACAGGGTGGAGGCTCAGCCAGTGTGACACCATGAAGGTACAGGGTGGAGGCTCAGCCAGTGTGACACCATGAAGGTACAGGGTGGAGGCTCAGCCAGTGTGACACCATGAAGGTACAGGGTGGAGGCTCAGCCAGTGTGACACCATGAAGGTACAGGGTGGAGGCTCAGCCAGTGTGACACCATGAAGGTACAGGGTGGAGGCTCAGCCAGTGTGACACCATGAAGGTACAGGGTGGAGGCTCAGCCAGTGTGACACCATGAAGGTACAGGGTGGAGGCTCAGCCAGTGTGACACCATGAAGGTACAGGGTGGAGGCTCAGCCAGTGTGACACCATGAAGGTACAGGGTGGAGGCTCAGCCAGTGTGACACCATGAAGGTACAGGGTGGAGGCTCATGCATGCCTTACATACAAGTAAGACACTTACTTACACTTAGACACAGATACTTTTACTCATGTAAAAGTAGTTTTACATAAGTAAAGGTGATTTTGTTTTGGTTCCTCAAACATTTTAGCAGCAAAAATAAACAGTAACAAGGCAATAACGATTAAAAAGTGCGAGCGTGCACTGACTAACATCCTGGATGTAGATACATCTCGAGCCTCCATGTCACATATCACACAATTTTGTCCATTTTTGACCATTCAACATTTATTTCAAAAATAGCCGATCTACAAGCATCGCATTGTGATTTCCTTTTTTTCTTTTTTCTTTTTCCTGTGGACCCTCTGGAACCCCCTCAAAGACCCCCCAGGGGTCCGCCGACCCCACGTTGAGAACCACCGATCCTAATGTAATGAAACCCAATAGTGACGTGCAAAGAATGGAACCAGGTCAGGCGTGCACTGTGGAGCTGTGGTGTAATGTGTGACTCGCCATTCTACTAGTTTTTTTTTTCATGGCCTGCAGCTATGAAGAGGAGCCTTGTCCCAGAACACGGATAGTGTGGCTGTCGTGTGGAAACCCCATAAGTCCAAAACTGTCCAAAATAATATTTTTTTTAATCTTTTTTTGATCTTTTAATGCTTTACAATGGTCCATTCATTCATACATTGGGAGGTGAAGCGGCGAACAGTCGACACCAGCGTCCTCACTTCCCACATTCACACACCAATGTTGGCAACATAGCACCGACCGACTCATTGGAGGCATTGTAGGGTTCAGTGTCTTGCCCAAGGACACTTCGACATGTGGACAGGACAGGATTTGAGGAGCCGGGATTCGAACCGCCGACCCACGGATGATTGGACGACCGGCTCCCCCTCCTGAGCCACAGCCGCCCATAACGTAGCCAAACAGGCTTGTAGAACTTGAATATCCACTGTACTGTATATCTACTGTGTGTACATAAGCTTGTAGAGCCTGTAGATCTTGCAGATCGAGTCTACTGTACTTGCAGACAAACAGTTTGAGATTATGGAGATAGGAGGTTTAGGAGGCCGACAACATGGATGCAACTAACAACACCTGCATGGTGTCGATGAGGGCGAATGGAACGCCCTCCTCCCACTCACCTGACTGGTGCACGCGCACACACGCACACACGCACGCACGCACGCACGCACGCACGCACACACGCACACGAGGAGGAGTCGGGGTGCTGGATTACATGCCTTGTCAGATTTGAAGAGCCTCCTGAAGCCTGCTGCAGCCATCCTACTCCTTTGCACCATCATTATGATGATATGCCCAGTGCTTCTCCAACGTTTTCGTGCCAAGAAGAACCCCCACATTGATAAGACTGTATATATTTGGCCGCAGACCCCCATCTACATGTTTTATACAAGCTTGTACATCTGCTATTTTTGAATAGCAGACTTTCACTAGTATTGACATTGTGGACATTCTTTCACTAGTATTGACATTGTGGACATTCTTTCACTAGTATTGACATTGTGGACATTTCTTTCACTAGTATTGACATTGTGGACATTTTCTTTCCTAAAAATCTTTGCATTTTATTTTTTATGTCTACATTTTAAATGTTTACTGGCTCCCTGTGTGTCCTAAGAATTTCAAAATGCAACTGCGGCTTTAACATATTTCCCATCTTGTGTGATATTTTGGATAATGTCTGCTTTCTGTCCCTAGAATAAGAACCAGATGTGGCGAAACAGCACTTTTTTAGTGAGTCTTGTGAGGCCTGTTACAGCGCCACCATGAGTTCAAATTGGCCTGTTACAGCGCCACCATGAGTTCAAATTGGCCTGTTACAGCGCCACCATGAGTTCAAATTGGCCTGTTACAGCGCCACCATGAGTAGCAGCAAAACACTACTGCTCGAAAATGATTTTTGCACAAAGCTCACGCAAATCGTAACATGAT
>NC_136799.1:5814081-5879081 GCF_951216825.1 Electrona antarctica | reverse complement strand
GGGCTTTCCGTCAGTATAGGGCAGTGGTTCAGGGCTTTCCGTCAGTATAGGGCAGTGGTTCCCAAAGTATAGGGCAGTGGTTCAGGGCTTTCCGTCAGTATAGGGCAGTGGTTCCGTCAGTATAGGGCAGTGGTTCCCAAAGTATAGGGCAGTGGTTCAGGGCTTTCCGTCAGTATAGGGCAGTGGTTCCCAAAGTATAGGGCAGTGGTTCAGGGCTTTCCGTCAGTATAGGGCAGTGGTTCCCAAAGTATAGGGCAGTGGTTCAGGGCTTTCCGTCAGTATAGGGCAGTGGTTCCGTCAGTATAGGGCAGTGGTTCCCAAAGTATAGGGCAGTGGTTCAGGGCTTTCCGTCAGTATAGGGCAGTGGTTCAGGGCTTTCCGTCAGTATAGGGCAGTGGTTCAGGGCTTTCCGTCAGTATAGGGCAGTGGTTCCCAAAGTAGGGCTTTCCGTCAGTATAGGGCAGTGGTTCCGTCAGTATAGGGCAGTGGTTCCGTCAGTATAGGGCAGTGGTTCCGTCAGTATAGGGCAGTGGTTCCGTCAGTATAGGGCAGTGGTTCCGTCAGTATAGGGCAGTGGTTCCGTCAGTATAGGGCAGTGGTTCCGTCAGTATAGGGCAGTGGTTCCGTCAGTATAGGGCAGTGGTTCCGTCAGTATAGGGCAGTGGTTCCCAAACTTTTTCATGTCAAGGACCCCCAAATGGACCCTAATGATCCCACGGACCCCCATTTGAAAAGATATGCCAGAGACCCTCCATAGGAGAAGATCTTTATGGCTCTAGCAGTGATTCTCAACCCGTTTGATATGCAACAGGCTACGGACCCCCATTTAATGGCATTTAATTCTATCTCTGGGACCCCCAATTTAGATTGTAAAATCAATGTTAATTTAACTCCGAGTTACAGACCCATAAGGGTCCATTTGGTCCCTCAAGGACCCCTGGGGGTCCCCGGACCCCACTTTGAGAACCACTGGTATAGGGCACTGACGGAAAGCATAAAAACGTTGAAATGTGAAAGGAGATACACGGTCGGTATATCTGCACCGAAAGCAATGACGTGTGCACGACACGTCCTGCTTTTGAATTCAGAATAAGAATCATGTGTGGCCTTTGTACACAAATAATAGTGTCAGATAACGGTGCGAGACGAGGAAATCAAACGTTGTTCCTTGTGGGAAGAACTACTTCCAGTTCCTGGTCTCTCCAGCAGTACGTCACGTCACAGAGAAGAACTACTTCCAGTTCCTGGTCTCTCTAGCAGTACGTCACGTCACAGAGAAGAACTACTTCCAGTCCCTGGTCTCTCCAGCAGTACGTCACGTCACAGAGAAGAACTACTTCCAGTTCCTCGTCTCGCCAGCAGTACGTCACGTCACAGAGAAGAACTACTTCCAGTTCCTCGTCTCGCCAGCAGTACGTCACAGAGAAGAACTACTTCCAGTTCCTCGTCTCGCCAGCAGTACGTCACAGAGAAGAACTACTTCCAGTTCCTCGTCTCGCCAGCAGTACGTCACAGAGAAGAACTACTTCCAGTTCCTCGTCTCGCCAGCAGTACGTCACAGAGAAGAACTACTTCCAGTTCCTCGTCTCGCCAGCAGTACGTCACAGAGAAGAACTACTTCCAGTTCCTGGTCTCTCCAGCAGTACGTCACGTCACAGAGAAGAACTACTTCCAGTTCCTGGTCTCTCCAGCAGTACGTCACGTCACAGAGAAGAACTACTTCCAGTTCCTCATCTCTCCAGCAGTACGTCACGTCACAGAGAAGAACTACTTCCAGTTCCTCATCTCTCCAGCAGTACGTCACGTCACAGAGAAGAACTACTTCCAGTTCCTGGTCTCTCCAGCAGTACGTCACGTCACAGAGAAGAACTACTTCCAGTTCCTGGTCTCTCCAGCAGTACGTCACGTCACAGAGAAGAACTACTTCCAGTTCCTCGTCTCTCCAGCAGTAAGTCACGTCACAGAGAAGAACTACTTCCAGTTCCTCGTCTCGCCAGCAGTACGTCACGTCACAGAGAAGAACTACTTCCAGTTCCTCGTCTCTCCAGCAGTACGTCACGTCACAGAGAAGAACTACTTCCAGTTCCTCGTCTCTCCAGCAGTAAGTCACGTCACAGAGAAGAACTACTTCCAGTTCCTCGTCTCGCCAGCAGTACGTCACGTCACAGAGAAGAACTACTTCCAGTTCCTCATCTCTCCAGCAGTACGTCACGTCACAGAGAAGAACTACTTCCAGTTCCTCGTCTCGCCAGCAGTACGTCACGTCACAGAGGCTATTGTTATGGTTCTACCGCTGCACCTGTTGTTGTGGGTGTACTGTATACTTTGCTTAACGACAGTGTGGAATGATAAGGTGAATAATAGACAAAGAATCCTCACATGTAACCTTTGAACCTGCTGAGGTCATCGTTGGGGTTCTCACACTCGATGTGACTGTGGAAGCTCTCAGGGGTCACCTCTGTTCCCTGGGACGGACAGACGGACAGACAGACAGACAGACAGACAGACAGACAGACAGACAGACAGACAGACAGACAGACAGACAGACAGACAGACAGACAGACAGACAGACAGACAGACAGACAGACAGAACATTGGGTGGAACACACACATATTACAGTATATCCAGCATTCCATTTTGCAGGGGATGCCGATAAATGATCAAAACTATAACATTGACAAAACATATTTTAGTCGACTAAATTAACTGCAGATTTAGTCGAATAAAACACTAAAACATTCCAGGTGACTAAAACTAAATTAAGTTTCATTCCAAAGACTATGAATAAAACTAGAAAATAAATGTGCTGCCAAAAACAACACTGGCTCCCAACATAGCCACTCTACAAACTCACAACATCGTGAGCTCGGCTTCGAGGCTACGACTAAAGGATAATTGAAATAGATATTTCTTGTCAAAGTCAACAGCTGACTGTCATTGTCGTGCGTTGGCATGGCTCTTCGTGTCACAGCTGCTGGCTCATGACCCAGATGAGTGATTGTGAGACATTGTCACTGGGTCGTCAACACACTATCAATTCCATCCTAGAACAGCTCACTTTAAGCTATTGAGAAATAGCAGAGTGCCGCGCTACGAGCTTGTAGATCTGCTATTTTTGAAAAATCATGAAAAAAAATGTTTTTCTTTCAGAGCGAACGTTTTTAACTAAAATCTTTGCTTCTGGGGGTGTCCCTGGGATTATTTTTTCAGATGGGGGTCGACGGCAAATGACATTTTCAGACATGAAAATGTTTGAGAACCACTGACATAGAAACATGGGTTTTTCAGTAAACTGTCAGGATTTTAAAAACATTTGTAGAATGGTCCTCAGTTCTAAATAGGTTAACCACCCAGCCAGCTGCTTTCATTGCACCTTCCCTTGTCACTGCACCTCGTTTTATTGCACCTTCCCTTGTCACTGCACCTCCTTTTATTGCACCTTCCCTTGTCACTGCACCTCCTTTTATTGCACCTTCCCTTGTCACTGCACCTCCTTTTATTGCACCTTCCCTTGTCACTGCACCTCCTTTTATTGCACCTTCCCTTGTCACTGCACCTCGTTTTATTGCACCTTCCCTTGTCACTGCACCTCCTTTTATTGCACCTTCCCTTGTCACTGCACCTCCTTTTATTGCACCTTCCCTTGTCACTGCACCTCCTTTTATTGCACCTTCCCTTGTCACTGCACCTCCTTTTATTGCACCTTCCCTTGTCACTGCACCTCCTTTTATTGCACCTTCCCTTGTCACTGCACCTCGTTTTATTGCACCTTCCCTTGTCACTGCACCTCCTTTTATTGCACCTTCCCTTGTCACTGCACCTCCTTTTATTGCACCTTCCCTTGTCACTGCACCTCCTTTTATTGCACCTTCCCTTGTCACTGCACCTCCTTTTATTGCACCTTCCCTTGTCACTGCACCTCCTTTTATTGCACCTTCCCTTGTCACTGCACCTCCTTTTATTGCACCTTCCCTTGTCACTGCACCTCCTTTTATTGCACCTTCCCTTGTCACTGCACCTCCTTTTATTGCACCTTCCCTTGTCACTGCACCTCCTTTTATTGCACCTTCCCTTGTCACTGCACCTCCTTTTATTGTGGCGATAGTCAAATATTGTCCACTCTGATAGATATCCACATTAGTTTTATGGCCATTTGACCAGAAAACCCCCCCATATATTGATGGTTTTAGGATTAGCCTGAAGAAGGCTGTGCTGGCCGCTACATGTGGATTACTCCCGTTCAGTCATCTAAGACTTTTTTTTCCCCTCACTGTATATGTTTCTTTTCCCTTTTTACCTCCTTTATGATGAATTCCTGTTCTGTCTATAGAAGTGTCTATTTGTACGTCTCTAAATGTTTTGATGATTTGAACATGGTGGACCCTATTGGAAACAAGTGTAATGCTTAATTGGGCCGTCCACTCACAGTTAACAGCCTTTGTATTGAGTTTGTGCTTGAAATGTACTGTAATTCTGCAAACTGTTAATAAATTCTTCAATCAATCAACTTATGACTCCAAATATGGGCATGGTTTCAGGACGGTCAGAGCCTCCTTAAAAGCACGCACGCACGCACGCACGCACGCACGCACGCACGCACGCACGCACGCACGCACGCACGCACGCACGCAAATCTGCACAATGTAACTTTCCTCTTCTACCTCAGATTTGAACCCGGGTTCCTGTGCAACTGCTAACATTTTTACCATTGAGCTAATAGAGCCTGTCTGCTTGCTCAGGGGATAAACTGAATCCGAATCCAGATCCTGTGTCTATAAGTTATATCGTATTAACATTACAGCTTGTATAAGCTATATTAAAATTTAAAACATTAACATTCTCTACTATACAGATTGGACAAAATGACATTGTATTCATTAAAGACGTTGCGTCACTGATCTGGCATCCTAGTGTTTATAGTTTCAATGTGCGGATATTCTATGCTATGTTCTTGGTTTACTTATGATCCTAGTGATGACTATTAATATAGAGGGTATGCGTAAGTTAGTTATAGTTATAGTTGCGGAAGTTATGCAGGAATGCCTACTGAGTGGCAAAAAACTACTTTCTGGCCTTGACAGCCCATGCATCCAAACAGAACAGTCCTATCTGATTGCATTAAACAACATTAAACAATGTTAAACTCACTTTGCCTGTTGCTTTGCCACTCGATGTGCCATTCACTTTAAGCATGCGCATACTCTCTATTAGGGGTGTAACGATACATTTTAACAACGATACGATAGGTATCACAATACATGGTTGACGATATTGGTTCATTATGGCGATACGATTTAATGACTTGAAATCGATACAGTAACTATTTAAAATACATTGATTTTTTTTTTTAATTAAAAGGACCACTTCACCACTTTGGGCAGTTTGGACACCCGTCCACCAGTGACATCATCATTAGGCATATTTTTTTTTAAAACAAGATTTGTTTTAAAATATATTTAGATTTTTATTATCGTGATAACGATGGCTTCAACTTTTGCATTGCAACTTTTCAGGAAAAGAAAGCCTGCTGTTTCTATTAGCTTGGATTCCCCATTGATGATGTCACTGGTGGACGGGTTTCTGAACTGCCCACAGCCTTCCTATGAGACACAGACTGAGTAGGACAAAATGGTGGCATTTTATCATGAACATTAGTTAGGACCAATTATAGGAAGAGAAGTTGAAAAGTGGTGAAGTGGTCCTTTAAGTAATTAAACCCCTCTTAAATTTCTCTTCTAAAATATGCTACAATCGATTAATTGCATAGCAAAACGATTCGATACCGATTATTTCCATTTGCAAAACGATACGATACATAGTCAATGTTGCTGTTTTCATTTCGATATACTTCGATTCTTGAAATTAAAATAAATTTTTCGATGCAGTTACTATATCGTTACACCCCTAATTTCTATGCATTTGATGTATTGCCATGTGTTGTTCTTGCTTACTGTAAATCGCTCTGGATTCAGAGCGTCTGCTAAATGCCAAATTGTAAATTGTAGTGCCGCTTCAATAATCAATTTAGTGGATTATAAAAAAATTAAACAAATTATCGAAGAAAAAAAAACATATATTTGAGAAAATAATTGAGTGAATAATTAAAGAGAGAGTGACATTTTTTTTTGTATTTTATCCAGTTTTTCATGTGTCTATGAGGTGACAGTACTTCATTAGACACCCTATAGTCGCTTTTATGTGCAATGGTGTATTCACTTTGTATTTAGGGTTTCTTCCTGGAAGCTGAACCCTTGAGGGTTGGGCCAATGAAATAAACAGTAATATAGTGACATCACACTATCAGCCCCTCCCCTAACCCCTCCCCCTTTATCATACAACTACAGCTGTGTGTGCGGCTTCAGTTCAGGAGGATCACCACCCATCACCACCCACGAGACAAACCAGACATACTTAATGAACTGGTGGGCGTGCCCACATAAAAACAACATTTTAACAATACTGTACACTTTTTTGAATTATATTGATTATACCTCCTTATATAACAATAAGACCTGATGATCATGTTTTAGGGTGGGAAAAAAAATCACGGCACTCCATCTTTAAGAAGACAACAGACAGCTGAGGTGTCGGTGTGGCTGCGGTGTCGGTGTGGCTGCGGTGTCGGTGTGGCTGCGGTGTCGGTGTGGCTGCGGTGTCGGTGTGGCTGCGGTGTCGGTGTGGCTGCGGTGTCGGTGTGGCTGCGGTGTCGGTGTGGCTGCGGTGTCGGTGTGCGTACCTGTGGCAGGTCGGCGACCACCTGCCTCTGCTTGAGGTTGGTCTCTCCGTCCAGGTTGGCCGTCTCGATGTAGCAGACCCCGTGGGGGTCCGACGAGTACAGGAGCAGCATGTCCGCCGGGATGATCTCGTTGCACGACAGACGCACAAAGTCCCCCACCCTCACGTCCTGCCAGCGCTGGGCCACGTAGCACTTCTGCTCACTGTGACAGACACCAAAAAGACACAAATAGTGTTGATGTTTGTCGACTAAATACTATGACAAAAGAAATATTCTGCAATTACCTTTTTTTCCCGAAAACTAAATGGAAACTAAATGAAAACTAAGCTATGATGACTAAAACTAAATTAAGTTTCATTCCAAAGACTATGACTAAAACCAAAATAGCCACTCTACAAACTCACAACATTAGCCTTTAGTCGTAGCCTCGAAGCTTCGAGGCTACGACTAAAGGCTAATTGAAAATAAATACATATTTCTTGTCAAAAGTCAACAGCTTTGATTGATTGATTGAAAAATGTATTAACAGTTTGCAGAATTACAGTACATTTCAAGCACAAACTCAATACAAAGGCTGTTAACTGTGAGTGGACGACCCAATTAAGCATTACACTTGTTTCCAATAGGGTCCACCATGTTCAAATCATCAAAAACATTTAGAGACGTACAAATAGACACTTCTATATAGACAAAGGACAGAACAGGAATTCATCATAAAGGAGGTAAAAAGGGAAAAGAAACATATACAGTGAGGGAAAAAAGGGGTGGGCGGTGGGGGGGATTCACGTTCAGCTCCGTAAATTTTTTGTTTTCCTTGGAGGAGCTGCGTTGGGTCCCCAAGTCGGCTCCGTGGCCGTACCTCGAGTTGGCTGTGTGGCCGTGACCGTCTCTTGTGTTGTCCTTGTGTTGGGTCCCCAAGTCGGCTCCGTGGCCGTACCTTGAGTTGGCTGTGTGGCCGTGACCGTCTCTTGTGTTGTCCTTGTGTTGGGTCCCCAAGTCGGCTCCGTGGCCGTACCTTGAGTTGGTGGTGTGGCCGTGACCGTCTCTTGTGTTGTCCTTGCGTTGGGTCCCCAAGTCGGCTCAGTGGCCATACCTTGAGTTGGCTGTGTGGCCGGGACCGTCTCTTGTGTTGTCCTTGCGTCCGTGTTTGAGGGATTCCGATTTTACAGGGGCCAGTTTCGAATTGCAGCCGTCCGTAGGTGCCCTTTGAGAGCGGTTTTGAAGGAGTCAAGGGATTCGCATGTCTTAATGACTGTTGGTAGGGCGTTCCTGACTGTCATTGTCGTGCGATGGCATGGCTCTCGGTGTCACAGCTGCTGGCTCATGACCCAAACGAGTGATTGTGAGACATTGTCACTGGGTCATCAACACACTATCAATTCCATCCCAGAATAACAGCTCACTTTAACCTTTTTTTGAAAACTAAAATGAAATGAAAACTAAGCTACTCTTAAAGCTACTCTTAAATAGCAGATCTACAAGCTCATAGCGCGCCACCGAGTGGCACGCTACGAGCTTGTAGGTCTGCTATTTTTGAAAAATCGAAGAACGACTAACATAGAAACATAGCTTTTTCAGAAAACTGTTAGGATTTAGAAGGAATTTGTAGAATCGTTCCCAGGTCAAAATGGGTTAACAAACTCGCAGAGAGAAAGCTGTTAATAATTCATAACTATTGTCACATCAGGAAGGACGTGCTTTCAATAATTATTCCAGTGTGTCCTCAACCGTCTCCTCTATTTGGACCAACACCCTGCAAAGTTTGAAGTTCAGGTGTCGTCATCATCATAATCCACTATGATATTTGATCTGTTGATCTGCAAACAATGAGCCAGCGCCACGATCCAAAGATAACACCGTACGTCTCCATGTTGACACAACAGAGCTTAAATCATCTCTGTGGGGTGGAAACCTTGTAAGTACAAAACTGTTACTTTTCAGGATTCAAATTCAAAAATATGATAAAAGCAGCTGATCGACAAAGCTCAAAATGCGACACGAAGCTTGTAGATCAGCTACTTGTGATGCTTTTGTGTGACGTGCTCAAGAACGGCGTTAATTTAAAAAAAAAAAACAGAGATGAGGTTTCTGACAACGTCATAAATATGAACAAACGGCACCCAGGTTTCTCACAATGAAGCTGATGTCATTACTATGGAAGTGACATGCAGACGTAGAGCTTTGAAAAGACCACGTAACCATGATGGAACAAGTGACTGGGAATACACATAATAGTGCATGTCAGTGATGTCACAGATGCAATGTTTTCAACGGTTGCCGAAGCAAAGAAGTACACGGCATAAACCATGGCGTTGAGTTTAAATAAAGAACTCTTTTGTACATCAGTCTGTTCTGCTTTTAAACCAAAATCGGTAAACCAAGAGGATATGTTCTATTGTTCTTGTTCCTGTCTGCTTCTGTGAGTTGTGTCCTGTAATGTACCTTGTGTAATGTATTGTGTATGTCCTGTCTGTATCTTATTGGCAGCGGTGGCCGAACGGATAGCGGATCGGTCTTGATACCGGAAGGTCGCCAGTTCGAATCAGCGGTCCGACACGTTAAAATTACCACCGCTGAATTGCCCTTGAACAAGGCATTGAACCACTACGATGAAATGTGTTCTATGAGCAGGGCCTGGCTGGAAACAAGTTCTTGAGCTTAGCCCAGATACCCTGGGTAAATATAGTAATCATTTCATTTCATTTCATTTCATCTTGAACGGTGACGTCATGGACGCAAAGCAAAGCAAATTAATAAAGTTGTATCGTATCGTATCGTATAAAAAGCAAAAACGAATCTCACGACTGGGACCTATTATACAAACAATGGTGCGCCCCAAAAATCTGGTCTCGCCGCGACGCATTCTTTTTGGGAGACCCACCGGTGTAGGTAGATCGGGGGGGAGACCCACCGGTGTAGGTAGATCGGGGGGGAGACCCACCGGTGTAGGTAGATCGGGGGGGAGACCCACCGGTGTAGGTAGATCGGGGGGGGAGACCCACCGGTGTAGGTAGATCAGGGGGGAGACCCACCGGTGTAGGTAGATCGGGGGGGAGACCCACCGGTGTAGGTAGATCGGGGGGGAGACCCACCGGTGTAGGTAGATCAGGGGGGAGACCCACCGGTGTAGGTAGATCGGGGGGGAGACCCACCGGTGTAGGTAGATCGGGGGGGGAGACCCACCGGTGTAGGTAGATCAGGGGGGAGACCCACCGGTGTAGGTAGATCGGGGGGGGAGACCCACCGGTGTAGGTAGATCAGGGGGGAGACCCACCGGTGTAGGTAGATCGGGGGGGAGACCCACCGGTGTAGGTAGATCGGGGGGGAGACCCACCGGTGTAGGTAGATCAGGGGGGAGACCCACCGGTGTAGGTAGATCGGGGGGGAGACCCACCGGTGTAGGTAGATCGGGGGGGGAGACCCACCGGTGTAGGTAGATCGGGGGGGGAGACCCACCGGTGTAGGTAGATCGGGGGGGAGACCCACCGGTGTAGGTAGATCAGGGGGGAGACCCACCGGTGTAGGTAGATCGGGGGGGGAGACCCACCGGTGTAGGTAGATCGGGGGGGGAGACCCATCGGTGTAGGTAGATCGGGGGGGGAAGACCCACCGGTGTAGGTAGATCGGGGGGGAGACCCACCGGTGTAGGTAGATCGGGGGGGAGACCCACCAGTGTAGGTAGATCGGGGGGAGACCCACCGGTGTAGGTAGATCGGGGGGAGACCCACCGGTGTAGGTAGATCGGGGGGAGACCCACCGGTGTAGGTAGATCAGGGGGCAGACCCACCGGTGTAGGTAGATCGGGGGGGAGACCCACCGGTGTAGGTAGATCGGGGGGAGACCCACCGGTGTAGGTAGATCGGGGGGGAGACCCACCGGTGTAGGTAGATCGGGGGGGAGACCCACCGGTGTAGGTAGATCGGGGGGGAGACCCACCGGTGTAGGTAGATCGGGGGGGAGACCCACCGGTGTAGGTAGATCGGGGGGGAGACCCACCGGTGTAGGTAGATCGGGGGGGAGACCCACCGGTGTAGGTAGATCGGGGGGAGACCCACCGGTGTAGGTAGATCGGGGGGGAGACCCACCGGTGTAGGTAGATCGGGGGGGAGACCCACCGGTGTAGGTAGATCGGGGGGGAGACCCACCGGTGTAGGTAGATCGGGGGGGAGACCCACCGGTGTAGGTAGATCGGGGGGGAGACCCACCGGTGTAGGTAGATCGGGGGGGAGACCCACCGGTGTAGGTAGATCGGGGGGGAGACCCACCGGTGTAGGTAGATCGGGGGGGAGACCCACCGGTGTAGGTAGATCGGGGGGGAGACCCACCGGTGTAGGTAGATCGGGGGGGAGACCCACCGGTGTAGGTAGATCGGGGGGGAGACCCACCGGTGTAGGTAGATCGGGGGGGAGACCCACCGGTGTAGGTAGATCGGGGGGGAGACCCACCGGTGTAGGTAGATCGGGGGGAGACCCACCGGTGTAGGTAGATCGGGGGGGAGACCCACCGGTGTAGGTAGATCGGGGGGGAGACCCACCGGTGTAGGTAGATCAGGGGAGACCCACCGGTGTAGGTAGATCGGGGGGGAGACCCACCGGTGTAGGTAGATCGGGGGGAGACCCACCGGTGTAGGTAGATCGGGGGGAGACCCACCGGTGTAGGTAGATCAGGGGGGAGACCCACCGGTGTAGGTAGATCGGGGGGGAGACCCACCGGTGTAGGTAGATCGGGGGGAGACCCACCGGTGTAGGTAGATCGGGGGGAGACCCACCGGTGTAGGTAGATCGGGGGGAGACCCACCGGTGTAGGTAGATCGGGGGGGAGACCCACCGGTGTAGGTAGATCGGGGGGGAGACCCACCGGTGTAGGTAGATCGGGGGGAGACCCACCGGTGTAGGTAGATCGGGGGGAGACCCACCGGTGTAGGTAGATCGGGGGGAGACCCACCGGTGTAGGTAGATCGGGGGGGAGACCCACCGGTGTAGGTAGATCGGGGGGGAGACCCACCGGTGTAGGTAGATCGGGGGGAGACCCACCGGTGTAGGTAGATCGGGGGGGAGACCCACCGGTGTAGGTAGATCGGGGGGAGACCCACCGGTGTAGGTAGATCGGGGGGGAGACCCACCGGTGTAGGTAGATCGGGGGGGAGACCCACCGGTGTAGGTAGATCGGGGGGGAGACCCACCGGTGTAGGTAGATCGGGGGGGAGACCCACCGGTGTAGGTAGATCGGGGGGAGACCCACCGGTGTAGGTAGATCGGGGGGGAGACCCACCGGTGTAGGTAGATCGGGGGGGAGACCCACCGGTGTAGGTAGATCAGGGGGCAGACCCACCGGTGTAGGTAGATCGGGGAGAGACCCAGCGGTGTAGGTAGATCGGGGGGGAGGCCCACCGGTGTAGGTAGATCGGGGGGGAGACCCACCGGTGTAGGTAGATCGGGGGGAGACCCACCGGTGTAGGTAGATCGGGGAGAGACCCAGCGGTGTAGGTAGATCGGGGAGAGACCCAGCGGTGTAGGTAGATCGGGGGGGAGACCCACCGGTGTAGGTAGATCGGGGGGGGAGACCCACCGGTGTAGGTAGATCGGGGGGGAGACCCACCGGTGTAGGTAGATCAGGGGGAGACCCACCGGTGTAGGTAGATCGGGGGGGAGACCCACCGGTGTAGGTAGATCAGGGGGAGACCCACCGGTGTAGGTAGATCAGGGGGGAGACCCACCGGTGTAGGTAGATCGGCAGCAACTACAAGCAAACATTTTGTCTGTTCTTTCTAGCTCAGTTGTTCTCAAAGTGTGGCCCAGGGACCCTCAGGGTTTGTTGACGGGGGACCCTCAGGGTTTGTTGACGGGGGACCCTCAGGGTTTGTTGACGGGGGACCCTCAGGGTTTGTTGACGGGGGACCCTCAGGGTTTGTTGACGGGGGACCCCCAGGGTTTGTTGACGGGGGACCCTCAGGGTTT
This sequence comes from Electrona antarctica, assembly GCF_951216825.1. Classification (NCBI taxonomy): domain Eukaryota; kingdom Metazoa; phylum Chordata; class Actinopteri; order Myctophiformes; family Myctophidae; genus Electrona; species Electrona antarctica. Next base: position 5,866,387 of record NC_136799.1, on the reverse strand, counting down.
GTTGACGGGGGACCCTCAGGGTTTGTTGACGGGGGACCCTCAGGGTTTGTTGACGGGGGACCCTCAGGGTTTGTTGACGGGGGACCCTCAGGGTTTGTTGACGGGGGACCCTCAGGGTTTGTTGACGGGGGACCCTCAGGGTTTGTTGACGGGGGACCCTCAGGGTTTGTTGACGGGGGACCCTCAGGGTTTGTTGACGGGGGACCCTCAGGGTTTGTTGACGGGGGACCCCCAGGGTTTGTTGACAGGGGACCCCCAGGGTTTGTTGACGGGGGACCCCAAATAGGCCTATCTCACAGCATGTCCCCGCCCCCTTTCCACGCCCCCTTTTGGAGCTAGTTTTTTTGCGGTCCATAGGATTCCATGTTAAAAGAGGTATTTTCACAAGCCACAAACTACTGTTTTGTAAAGGTAAGGTTTATTCTACTTATTTGAGTTGTTATACCATTGTGTTTTCTTCATATTATTATCGCTCTTTGACATTTTAACATTAGGAAATGTACTTAGATTCTCCAGAGAAAAAAAGTGTAAATGCTAATGGTTAAAATTAATGACACCACTAGCGAAGGGGGCGTGGAAAGGGGGCTGTGAGATAGGCCTATTGACCATTATATGTAACTCTGAGAGTGTACGAATGGAACCAAATTGACCCGTGCGTAGTTGCGTACACTCTTGGACTTATGAGCGTCCTTGAAATTAAAGAACATCTGTTCTAACTAAGTGGTGGGAAATAAAATCGATTTAATCGCGATGTGGACATGGACGATTATGAATCAATTCACAACAAAATCAAGTATGTTGGTAAAGAATTCATTTGATTTGAAAGAAAGCTGTTTTTTGTAGTGTAATGAAAGATAATGGAAGTAAATGTGTCTGTTTTCATTATGTATCATTAGAAAGAAAGTTTATTAGTCGCACAGTGAAAGGGAAATAAATCATATCGGAGTCGAGGTGGATTCTGATGGATCGATAATCGATTCATAATCGAATCGTAGCCCTCTGAATCGGAATCAAAATGGAATCCTCAAGGTCCCACCCAGCTGGGGAGATTCACGGCCCCCCTGTAGTTCTAACGTTCTAACCTGCTGTAGACGTCACACGGGAGTCCGTTGACAAATCGGTCCGAGGCGTAGCGCCGCCAGTCCTCCCACAGGTCCTTGGCGGCGGTCGCCGCCATCACCACCGCGATGGGGATGATGGCGATCTCCGGCTGGAAGGCCTCCACCGCGGGCACGAAGTTGAGCACCGCCAGGAAGATGAAGTAGACGTTGGCGGCGCGGTGCAGCTGCTCGAACAGGTTCTTGGGCAGGAAGGAGAGCGCCGAGTACTTGGTGGTGCGGATCTTGTTCCTGGCGTAGGACCGGAGGAGCTTATGGGCGGTCCGTGCGCTGTCGTCGTCCCTCGTCGACCACTGCGAGGCCACGGTCCTCCTCCGCCTCCTGCTGCCACCGAGGTGCCGGTGGTGGTGGTCCCCAGTGGTGGGTCGTCCCACCGGCATGCGCTCCTGCATGCTGTGGTGGTCCCCAGTGGTGGGTCCCACCGGCATGCGCTCCTGCATGCTGTGGTGGTCCCCAGTGGTGGGTCCCACCGGCATACGCTCCAGGCTGTGCATTGAGCCCGCGGTGCGCTTCGCGTCCCCCCCACCCCGCGCCCCCGGAAGTGGGGTTTCAGAAGAACAGGGTAGTCCACATATAGGTTAATGGTTCCAGGTAGGGGCTGGAACGGTTAATCAAATAATCGATTCAATTGTCCCTTTTTAATGTTCGAATTAGATGTTGTTTTTTCTCCAACCCAACGAAAATAACAGATCTACAAGCTCACAACGCGCCACGATGCCACAGCTTGTAGATCGGCCATCTCACTACCTTTGTGCGACAAGGTATAAAAGTTTAACTGTATTCCATTTGTTGGAATAAATTGTTCATCTACTTTGACTGTGAGTGTTTCTGTCTAAAAAGTAGAAAACATCAGAATAACTTCTTACTTCGATTCTTTGATATATAAATAATTCCATAAAAATATCTTAACTAATTTGATTAATGGAAAAAGTGAGGGATAGAATGACGGCAGTGAATCTAATGGCTGCGTTGTAGCCCTGGGCTACAGCTAGTCAGGTCCAGGGACCTTCTCACCATTTTCACTGGGGTTCCAGTTTCAGAGCACGTTTTTTAAGTTGCGAGCTCGTACATCGGCTATTTATCACTATTTCTACACAAAAGTCATTGCGTGATAAAGTAAAAAAGAGATACCCCTTGAGTCGATTCAAAGAACGCGCTTCTCAATGATTCGATTTATCGAAAAAGTAATCCATAGAATAATCCATATTGAGGAAAAGGATCCACAGTTTTGCCGTCCAGGGTCCAGGAGTGTTTGAGAGGAGAAGTGACCGTACAGGAGCGTTTGAGAGGAGAAGTGACCGTACAGGTGCGTTTGAGAGGAGTAGTGACCGTACAGGTGCGTTTCCCTGGCTGTAGGTCTACAGTACACCACAGCCACTCCCCCACAGAGCAACACGCCTCACGTCTCAGAAACAAACTTCAAAGTTCAACGTTTTTACGACTTCCTTGAAAAAAACAGGGATGGTTGAGAACAAACACAAGGAAAAGAAAAAGGAATTAGGAGTCAATGACCGGCACCATGCATGCCCTGACCCCGCCCCCCGGGGCCAGCAGCACTGACCCCGCCCCCCGGGGCCAGCAGCAGTGAATGATTCTCAGAGCATTGGTCTTTTTCAGTGGTATTCAAACTTTATCATTTATTTTTATTTCAAGGACGCTCTCTGAGAATTACAGACCATTTGGAAGCCCCCCCCCCCCCCCCCAATGAACCCTTGAGGGTTCCTGGACCCCTTGTTGAGAACCACTGGTCTATATCATGGGGTGGGTCACGACCCCTCGGGGGGGGGGGGTCGCCAAATTATTTTGGGGGGTCCCCAAATTATAAAAAAAAAAAAAAAAAAAAAGTTTACATAGTAGGCCTACACATAGTACATGCATACACTTTCCCTAATGTGGTTTCAGTATTTATTTATGGTGTATTGTCGTCCAAGAGCGCTGAAATAACAGAGAGCCTGCCGTCGCGCAAGCTCCAGCTTTTCACCAGAGGAGAAAACCTTTTCCTTTTTTTTTAAAATTAGTTAATAGCACAGGCAGAATCTTCACATACTAGACTAGAGCATGTCTGAAATAAGTGTCAGAGCTGAAAATGACATGTAAATATGAAATAAATGCTTAAACATGTAGCTAGGTGTAATGTTAGAGACTAGGGATGCACCGAAAGGGAAATTCTTGGCCGAAATCTCTGCAGCCGAATATTCGGTGCATCACTACCACAGAAGTGAACCTTTCAAGCCCGTTTTCTCAACTCGCTGTTTTTTGCAAGACATTACTCTATAAGCCTGAACAACCAATATCTCAATTTGAAGCTATGATTCCCTGCTTTCATATGACATGAAAAAAAAAAACGAAAATTCAAAAAAATCCAATGGCAGTCCCTCTACTCAGTCACATTTGGTCACATATGCAGATCAGGTACGTCTGCATGGCTATCCGATGCATGGCCATCCGACATATGCGTGATCATATATGGAGACTTGATGTCACAGATGTGTGACCATATATGGAGACGTGTGTGACTAGACGTGATGTCACGATGCGTGACCATATATGGAGGCATGGGGTGACAGACTGACTGACGGGAAACGCAATAATGTACTCACCCGCTGTACACACACACTACATAGATTAACCCATTTTGGGCGGGAACCCCTTTTGGTGTTAGCATTATGTTATGCTTTAGCTATTGAAAAATAGCAGATCTACAAGCTCATAGCGCGCCACCGAGTGGCACGCTACGAGCTTGTAGGTCTGCTATTTTTGAAAAATCGAAGAACGACTGACATAGAAACATAGCTTTTTCAGAAAACTGTCAGGATGTAGAAGACATTTTTAGAATCTGATCTCAGGTCAAAATGGGTTAATGTACTCACCCGCTGTGCACGCGCGCGCACGCACGCACACGCACACGCACACACACACACACACACACACACACACACACAAATGTACTCACCCGCTGTACACACAGACTACGTTGTTGTTGACCTTCTTGTCGAACAGGAAGCGCCGGTAGTCCTCCAGGGCATCTGAAAATGTCAGGAGGGGCGACACGTCATCTTAAACGGCCGGACGTTCAAATAATGTGATGAAACTAGTTTTAATTTTGCACTCTAACCCATTAAGGCCTGACGTCGAAATAAATAAAAAGTCTTCTGAAAGAATATATATTCAAAGATTTGTGCCACATTTTCACGATTTTTCAAAAATATATTTTTCAATAGCAAAATAATGCTTAGTTAAAACACCAAAACAGGTTCCCGTCCAGAATGGGCTAAACATGTTTTATAAATGTTGGAGAAAAAATAAATTCTGTGATGTCACAAGTAGAGGAAGTTCACTTCAGTGAACTCACCTAAACTCGATATGAAACATCAATATACTGTTACTGTACATGTAATTTAATCTTTAAGCGATAGTTGATCTGGCACGGAAGGCAGGACATGCATGTACTGTACATTACTACCCGCCACCCCTCCCCTCCCCCGCTCATTCGCTAATGACAAGTTAATTATACATACTCCCACAAAGTCTGTCTCTCCACATTCGACCACATTCTCACTTCATTCTCATTCGCTGCAAGTCATCTCTCACACTCCCTCATTCCCTCCGTGCAACTTAAGCAGTCCTCTGTCTGTTCACTGTTCATTCTACGTGCCTAGCTGTCACAGCTTGTTGTACAGCTGTCAAGTGTTCAACTTCCCTCCACCTCCTCGAATAATAAAACTATATAGATTTAGTTGACTGAAATCTTTCAGAACATTTCAGATGAGTAAAATGTGACTAAAACGAAATTACATTTTATTCATGAGACTATGACTAAACCGGAATCAAAGATTGCCGTCAAAATGAACAGTGAGAAGAACCTTTCATCGCGATGACACCGAGCACCACGGGGACCGCATGTAATTCCGACGGGAGCATTAGTCCGACATGCGTCCGCATGTCGGACATGCGCTGCTCCCGTGCTTGCGGTTATGGTTAGGTTAGGGTTTGAGGTGGGTTGTCGTTTGTCGGACCAATGACTAGTCTGAACTACGTACTGCACCCGAGCACCACGGCCAGCGGTATCATGGTAAAATGAACAGTGAGAGGAACCTTTGATTGCGATGACAGCGAGCACCACGGCCAGCGGTATCATGGTAAAATGAACAGTGAGAGGAACCTTTGATTGCGATGACAGCGAGCACCACGGCCAGCGGTATCATGGTAAAATGAACAGTGAGAGGAACCTTTGATTGCGATGACAGCGAGCACCACGGCCAGCGGTATCATGGTGATCTCCTTCTGGAAGGCCTCCACCACTGGAACCCAGTTCAGCAGAACCAGGAACAGGAAGTACAGGTTGGCCGCTCTGCGCAGGAAACGTATGTATTAGTGCCTGGAAAACACCAACGCTTCACAATCTGACCTAAAGTCCTAGAAAACAGGACCAACTGAAGCTGAAATGCAGAGAAGTTGTTTTAAAAAGTACAGTTTTTTTCCTATACTGTAGAGCAGGGGTGCCCAAAAGGTAGATTGCGATCTACCAGTAGATCACAAAGGCTGTGCAGGTAGATCACATGACATGCCCCTAAAGAGTATTTCATTTAAATATATTGAAGAAAAAAACGATACAAAAAAAAATAAAACATTTCTCCCCCTCTATTTCCCATTCCAAGTGCATTTGTCTTATACTGTACAGAATGTAACACAAACTCTACTATTCCGAAGCCCCCTCAGGTACATATTTAAACTATTTTCAGCAATGGTATAATAATTGATTTGGTGGGTAGATCTTGCCGAGCTGGTCATTTTGAAAGTAGCTCTCAAGTCAAAAAGTGTGGGCACCCCTGGTGTAGGGTGTGTAGGATGGGTGACAAATTCCAAATGTACTTTGTCAATGAATTTAGCTTTCTCTCTCCATTCTGTCATAAACTAGAGTAAAACCAAACCAAAACAGGGTGGCGGTGGCTCAGGGGGTAGAGTGGCTGGATGGTAACTGCAAGGTTGCCAGTTCGAACCCGGGCTCCCCCAGAGTTGGTGTCGAAGTGTCCTTGCACTATATATTTCTAAAACTATGAAACATTTCAAAGATTCCATTTCAGGCAAACATGTCCACCATAAGATGAACCTAAATAGGTTTGAATGGGGTTTCTATAGGTGTAAGTATGTAGGACTAGTAGCATGCCAAAGTTTGTGCTATTGCCATTGAGAATGCATTGGGCGTTTAAAGGCGTAGTGAAACGGAAATGGTGGACATTTTATTTTGAAGTTTCAGACGGTCTCAAGTTGAAACACCGCTATGAAGTTTCTGAACCAATCAGAGCGTCGCATCCCTTCAGGCGATGGGACGGTAGCTAGGGAATGTTGCTATGCTATACGCAGCAGCGTGTTGTGTGTTTGTTTACAAATCAAATAGACAGCCAGCTGTACCAGTTTACTGTTATGTGGCTTATTTCTACCCTATAATGTTTTCAGATACATATTTTAGCGTGATGATTAAGTTGAAACCGAGTAATACACTGTCTGGATGTTATCTGGAATGGGAATAAAAACGGAGGATTTCTGTAATCAATAGCAGCTGTGCTGCACGGATGCGCACATATTGGAGAGGATACGGGTGAGCTTAATTTTTATTGGCTTTTATCGATGTTGGCCTCGACACGTCATCACGCAGCACGTTTTCGTTTTCAGGAAGTAATAAAAAATATATTTTTATGGACTTTTGATATAAAAACACACAAAAATGAGAATTTTCCCATTTTTTTGGCATCCATTGTTAGGTATGCTCATATGATGACCACGGAGATGGTCTAAAAGTGTGAAAAATTTCACTACACCTTTAAGTTAAATAACTCAGAAACTACAAATCATTTCAAAGTAAAACGTTCCAGCATGTGTCTCCACAGTAAGCTGAATTATAAAATGTGTGAGTAGAGTTTGTAGGTGAAAGTAATTTTTTGACGTGCCATAGAGCTGCCATAGAGCACCGAAGTCTGACGTCACTTTCAGTAGAGGGCACCAACACACAGGTTTATACTTTATAGGTTTTTTATTTGTATTGAAATCTCCATAGGGCGATTTTATGTCGCTTCATATAAGAACTGTGTTTGAAAAATAAACCGACCACCCCGGCGTTTCTGTCAGGGGAGTGGCTGTGCGTCGTTAATGATGTCCATTCATATTTGATACAGCCAGTTTCTAGAGAAAATGGAATTAATGTGACCGCAAAAGCCTACTACATATGAATGCAATGTCGCTGAGCATATACGTCACGCCCAGCTGTCAACATATTGCGTTCCTCAGATTCCTCGTTGACGTAAGCTCAGCTGGTGGTGACTCGACTCGTACTAACCACGATACATTATATATCAATAAAATAAAAATAAAAATAAACGTAATTAACGTTCAGTTTCTGTTGTGCGACGGGTTGCGGGCAGAAGCAGCCTACCCGGAAATGTAGTCTCTGGGTTGTTTGGCTCGTTTCTAACGCTTATTTTGTTACTCTTTGGGTATATTTGTACATTTTCACCTTCAGTCGATGCTTCATATCCATGAGTGAAAAGGCCAGGGTGATCGGTTTATTTTTCAAACACAGTTCTTATATGAAGCGACATAAAATCGCCCTATGGAGATTTCAATACAAATAAAAAAACCTATAAACCTGTGTGTTGGTGCCCTCTACTGAAAGTGACGTCAGGACTTCGGTGCTCTATAGAGCCCCATTATAACTTTCTCAAATTTGAAAGCAATATATTTCTAAAACTATGAAACATTTCAAAGATTTATTTTCAGGCAAACATGTCCACCGTAAGATGAACCTAAATAGGTTTGAATGGGGTTTCTATAGGTGTAAGTATGTAGGACTATTAGCATGCCAAAGTTTGTGCTATTGCCATTGAGAAGGCATTGGGCGTTTAAGTTAAATAACTCAGAAACTACAAATCATTTCAAAGTAAAAAGTTCCAGCATGTGTCTCCACAGTAAGCTGAATTATAAAAAGTGAGAATGGAGTTTCTAGGTGAAAGTGCTTTTTTGACGTGCCAATATCTGCCATTGAGCCCCATTGTGAATTTCTCAAATTTGAAAGCACTATATTTCTAAAACTATGAAACATTTCAAAGATTTCTTTTCAGGCAAACATGTCCACCGTAAGATGAACCTAAATAGGTTTGAATGGGGTTTCTAGGTGTAAGTATGTAGGACTAGTAGCATGCCAAAGTTTGTGCTATTGCCATTGAGAATGCATTGGGCGTTTAAGTTATTTTGACAGCAGAAACTGCCTGTCATAATTTCTCCCCCCTCCCTATTCCAAAGCCCCCCCAGGTACATTATATATTTAAACTATTTTCAGCAATGGTACACTTGTTTTTTCAGTGGGTAGATCTTGTTGAGCTGGTCATTTTGAAAGTAGATCTCACGTCATAAATGTGTGGGCACCCCTGCTGTAGAGTATATGAATGTTTTTCAATTCCAACCATTTTCATGTCAAGGTCCATTATTTATTCTGCATTTGAGCCATATTTGATGAGGTTTTGTCCACAGTTCCATGCTGTATTGATGTGGTACCATAGCATAGGAGAGATAACAGTCAAATGATCAAAATAACAATTATTTTACATTCTCTTATTGTGTAGACTTCTTGTAAATTAAGTAATGCGGATGTTTTATAATGTAACTATTGAGAGCGTGAAATGAAACGAAATGAACCCGTATTTGGTTTCATTGTACGTTCTCAAGAGTTAAAGATTTAACCAAATTATGGCCCGGTGCAGGCCGGTTCAAAAAAATAAAAATAAAAGACGCCTGGTTCGTTTTAAACGCCCCGGCTACTATTCGGAAATATACAGTAATAATAATAATAATTAAAAAAAAAAAAGAATAATGGATTAACTTGATTAGTTTGAGTCCCCTAATGGACCTACCAACCTGTGGAACTGCTGGAAGAGGTTCATGGGGATGAAGCTGAGCAGGTTGTACTTGGTGGTACGGATGCTGTTGCCCTGGCAACCCTTGGAGATGGAGCGGTACTCCGCCTGGTAGGGTCCGTGCCTGGCCACCACCGTCCTCCGCTTGGCCCCGAACCTCTGAGGAGAGCCGCTTCCCCCGGGCCCCGAATGCTCCAGGGACCTCTGAGCAGAGCCCCTGGCTCCTGGGTGGGGCTCCAGGGAGCCCTTGGCGGGCAGGGGGTCTCCAGGACTGGAGTACCACCCCCTGCTCACGTCCGCCGCTAGCAGCTGCCCACAGCGATGGCGGGCCCAGTGGAGCTGCTCCATGGCTGGGGTGGGCAGCAAGGGCGGTATTATATAGTTAGTTTAATGTTTCCATTCCATGGCTGGGGTGGGCAGCAAGGACGGTATTATATAGTTACTTTAATGTTTCCATGGCTGGGGTGGGCAGCAAGGACGGTATTATATAGTTACTTTAATGTTTCCATGGCTGGGGTGGGCAGCAAGGACGGTATTATATAGTTACTTTAATGTTTCCATGGCTGGGGTGGGCAGCAAGGACGGTATTATATAGTTAGTTTAATGTTTCCATGGCTGGGGTGGGCAGCAAGGACGGTATTATATAGTTACTTTAATGTTTCCATGGCTGGGGTGGGCAGCAAGGACGGTATTATATAGTTACTTTAATGTTTCCATGGCTGGGGTGGGCAGCAAGGACGGTATTATATAGTTACTTTAATGTTTCCATGGCTGGGGTGGGCAGCAAGGACGGTATTATATAGTTAGTTTAATGTTTCCATGGCTGGGGTGGGCAGCAAGGACGGTATTATATAGTTACTTTAATGTTTCCCATGGCTGGGGTGGGCAGCAAGGACGGTATTATATAGTTACTTTAATGTTTCCCATGGCTGGGGTGGGCAGCAAGGACGGTATTATATAGTTACTTTAATGTTTCCCATGGCTGGGGTGGGCAGCAAGGACGGTATTATATAGTTACTTTAATGTTTCCCATGGCTGGGGTGGGCAGCAAGGACGGTATTATATAGTTAGTTTAATGGGCCCAGTGGAGCTGCTCCATGGCTGGGGTGGGCAGCAAGGACGGTATTATATAGTTAGTTTAATGTTTCCATGGCTGGGGTGGGCAGCAAGGACGGTATTATATAGTTACTTTAATGTTTCCATGGCTGGGGTGGGCAGCAAGGACGGTATTATATAGTTACTTTAATGTTTCCATGGCTGGGGTGGGCAGCAAGGACGGTATTATATAGTTACTTTAATGTTTCCATGGCTGGGGTGGGCAGCAAGGACGGTATTATATAGTTACTTTAATGTTTCCATGGCTGGGGTGGGCAGCAAGGACGGTATTATATAGTTACTTTAATGTTTCCATGGCTGGGGTGGGCAGCAAGGACGGTATTATATAGTTAGTTTAATGTTTCCATGGCTGGGGTGGGCAGCAAGGACGGTATTATATAGTTAGTTTAATGTTTCCATGGCTGGGGTGGGCAGCAAGGACGGTATTATATAGTTACTTTAATGTTTCCATGGCTGGGGTGGGCAGCAAGGACGGTATTATATAGTTACTTTAATGTTTCCATGGCTGGGGTGGGCAGCAAGGACGGTATTATATAGTTAGTTTAATGTTTCCATGGCTGGGGTGGGCAGCAAGGACGGTATTATCTAGTTAGTTTAATGTTTCCCATGGCTGGGGTGGGCAGCAAGGACGGTATTATATAGTTAGTTTAATGTTTCCATGGCTGGGGTGGGCAGCAAGGACGGTATTATATAGTTACTTTAATGTTTCCATGGCTGGGGTGGGCAGCAAGGACGGTATTTACAATTTACAATTTAGGCATTTAGCAGACGCTCTTAATCCAGAGCGATTTACATTAAGTAATAACAAAAGCATGGCGTACATCACATATATAAGAAGTAGTTATCATGTATCATGCGTAAACTAAGAACATAACAGTGGAGTATCTATGTTAACTATACATACTATACTATATAATATATTATACATGTGTACTATAAAGTGCTATGACTGCATAAAGTGCAATTCTAGAGCTGTCTACGTAACAAGCTATAAGTCTGTTTAAAATACTATCTAAGTCTACATAATGTGCTATCTAAGGGGCTAGGCTAGGGCAAGTGCTACAGGCCATGGTGGAGTCTGAAGAGGTGGGTTTTCAGACTACGGCGGAAGATTGGGAGTGAGGCTGCAGTTCTGACTGTGATGGGAAGTGCATTCCATAGTTTTGGAGCCAGAAGGGAGAAGAGTTTGGGACGTGTGGAGCGTTGTCCCGGCGTTTTTAGTGAAGGTACCTCCAGCTTCCCTGCGTTGGCTGATCTGAGTGCGCGGGAGGGTTTGTAGGGTACGATCATACTTGTGAGATATGGGGGGGCCATGCCTTTGGTTGCTTTGAATGCCAGCATCAGAGTTTTATATAGTTACTTTAATGTTTCCATGGCTGGGGTGGGCAGCAAGGACGGTATTATATAGTTAGTTTAATGTTTCCATGGCTGGGGTGGGCAGCAAGGACGGTATTATATAGTTAGTTTAATGTTTCCATGGCTGGGGTGGGCAGCAAGGACGGTATTATATAGTTACTTTAATGTTTCCATGGCTGGGGTGGGCAGCAAGGACGGTATTATATAGTTAGTTTAATGTTTCCATTAACTTTTATTTAGTTTTATTTCGTTTTGACTTTGTTTTAATAAGAATTATTTTAAACTAGCGGGTTCTCTAGTTTTGTCGGCTTTAGGTGGAGTTTAGATTTAGTAATTTCAGTGCTTGTGTTGACAGACTATTTTTATTGATTTACTTGACTTACATTTTTATTTAAATTCTAGTTTAAGTGGTTGGTTTCACCTATACTAACCTTGGAGGAGGAGGAGGAGGAGGAGGAGGATGCTGGGGAGGTGAGAGCAGAGCTGTGAGGCAGGCCTTCGCTTCCCCTCCGCTGAGGCCTTGGGTTGACGTTCACAATGCCATCATCCTGCACAATGGGCAGACAAGACAGCCGGGAAATATGCATTATTGTCATGTCTTTATACATGCAGGTTTGCTGCATATATTTAACCACATAAGCCCTATAAGTAAGCCTTGCCGGGCCATGAGGCCCATAGGGGCAGGAGCCTATGGGCTCCATTTTCGTCACCACTAAACCCCTTATCCCTAAAACTTCTTTGCCTTTTTTTAACTATTTTGCAAAACATTTTTGAATAGTTAAAATAGCCAGTCTACAAGCTCACAACGTGTCAATTGGATTGGCTAGTTGAACTATTCAAAAACGTTTTTCAAAATAGTAAAAAAAGGCAAAGAAGTTTAGGGATAAGGGGTTTAGCGGTGACGAAAATGGAGACCATGGGCTCCATTTTCGTCACCGCTAAACCCCTTATCACTAAACTTCTTTGCCTTTTTTTACTATTTTGAAAATAGCCAGTCTACATTGACACGTTTTGAGCTTGTAGACTGGCCATTTTAACTATTCAAAAATGTTTTGCAAAATAGTAAAAAAAGACAAAGAACATTTAGGGATAAGGGGTTTAGCGGTGACGAAAATGGAGCCCCATATCTCCTGTATCTGTAGCGTGACTGAGGCAGCTTGATGTACAAGAACACCCCCTGGACTTCCCACTTACTCCAATCCAACCCTTGATGCCGAGTGCCAAGCAGGGAGGCATTGGTATGAATGACCCGGCCGGGGATCGAACCCTGACCTTCCAGTCTCAGGGTGGGCACTCTAACACCAGGCCACGGAGCTGGTCAACACATGCCACAACCCAATGCCAACACACAACAATAGCCTAAATGTTTGACAATTCTTTGAAAGATTTGTGCATATAATGAAATGCCCAAATTAGGGATGGCACTGAAGAAAGCTGTCAAGAAAATATACCTAAGTAGTTAAACTTGATGTGACCAGATTTTCACAGCAGCTGATTTTCAAAAAGGTCGAGGTTGGCAGCATTCTTTAATCTTTTCCACGAAACGGGGATAGATTCCGGCACTCTGGTTGATTCCGACAATAAGCCTCCCTGACATACCACTGCTGCTCCTAATACATGTCTGAGCTGAGCATGCTCAGTCTCATGGTCACAGACAGTAACATCTTTTTAGTGTTTACAAAATACACACTGCAACACGACACACATCTCAACATCCCTGCTCTCACACTCACACTCACACACACACACACACACACACACACACACACACACACACACACACACACACACACACACACACACACACACACACACACACACACACACACACACACACACACACACACACACACACACACACACACACACACACGTCTGGCAGAAACCTCATATCTTCACATTTCAACTTTTTATGTTATTAGCTTGGATTCCCCATACTGTAGATGATGTCACTGGTAGGCAGAATCTCCAGAATTACTTTCCAGCAGAGCTGCAGAATTCCTTAAAGTCACACCCGTGTGAACTGAGTGGTGCAACTTTTCACACAGTCAAATATTTAATATTGCTGTACGGATATAAATGTATAATTCCTTTAGTGTTCTGTACCTCGGCTACATTGAAAACGAGGGGCTGGCCCTCAACTGTACTCCCGAATTGAAAGGTTACGATGAATTTACCACAGCAGCACTTTCTCTTTCCTCTTCCTCAGCCCTTGGTTTCCTGTGTCAGTGTCTCTGTACTGTGTCAGTGTCTCTGTACTGTGTCAGTGTCTCTGTACTGTGTCAGTGTCTCTGTACTGTGTCAGTGTCTCTGTACTGTGTCAGTGTCTCTGTACTGTGTCAGTGTCTCTGTACTGTGTTCGGGTCTCTGTACTGTGTCAGTGTCTCTGTACTGTGTCAGTGTCTCTGTACTGTGTCAGTGTCTCTGTACTGTGTTCGGGTCTCTGTACTGTGTCAGTGTCTCTGTACTGTGTCAGTGTCTCTGTACTGTGTCAGTGTCTCTGTACTGTGTCAGTGTCTCTGTACTGTGTTCGGGTCTCTGTACTGTGTCAGTGTCTCTGTACTGTGTCAGTGTCTCTGTACTGTGTCAGTGTCTCTGTACTGTGTCAGTGTCTCTGTACTGTGTCAGTGTCTCTGTACTGTGTCAGTGTCTCTGTACTGTGTCTCTGTACTGTGTCAGGGTCTCTGTACTGTGTCAGTGTCTCTGTACTGTGTCAGTGTCTCTGTACTGTGTCAGTGTCTCTGTACTGTCAGTGTCTCTGTACTGTGTCAGTGTCTCTGTACTGTGTCAGTGTCTCTGTACTGTGTCCGGGTCTCTGTACTGTGTCAGTGTCTCTGTACTGTGTCAGTGTCTCTGTACTGTGTCAGTGTCTCTGTACTGTGTCAGTGTCTCTGTACTGTGTCAGTGTCTCTGTACTGTGTCAGTGTCTCTGTACTGTGTCAGGGTCTCTGTACTGTGTTCGGGTCTCTGTACTGTGTTCGGGTCTCTGTACTGTGTCAGTGTCTCTGTACTGTGTCAGTGTCTCTGTACTGTGTCAGTGTCTCTGTACTGTGTCAGTGTCTCTGTACTGTGTCAGTGTCTCTGTACTGTGTCAGTGTCTCTGTACTGTGTCAGTGTCTCTGTACTGTGTTCGGGTCTCTGTACTGTGTCAGTGTCTCTGTACTGTGTCAGTGTCTCTGTACTGTGTTCGGGTCTCTGTACTGTCTCTGTACTGTGTCAGTGTCTCTGTACTGTGTCAGTGTCTCTGTACTGTGTTCGGGTCTCTGTACTGTGTCAGTGTCTCTGTACTGTGTTCGGGTCTCTGTACTGTGTCAGTGTCTCTGCACTGTGTCCGGGTCTCTGTACTGTGTTCGGGTCTCTGTACTGTGTTCGGGTCTCTGTACTGTGTTCGGGTCTCTGTACTGTGTCAGTGTCTCTGTACTGTGTTCGGGTCTCTGTACTGTGTCAGTGTCTCTGCACTGTGTCCGGGTCTCTGTACTGTGTTCGGGTCTCTGTACTGTGTTCGGGTCTCTGTACTGTGTCAGTGTCTCTGTACTGTGTTCGGGTCTCTGTACTGTGTCAGTGTCTCTGTACTGTGTCAGTGTCTCTGTACTGTGTCAGTGTCTCTGTACTGTGTCAGTGTCTCTGTACTGTGTTCGGGTCTCTGTACTGTGTCAGTGTCTCTGTACTGTGTCAGTGTCTCTGCACTGTGTCAGTGTCTCTGCACTGTGTTCGGGTCTCTGTACTGTGTCAGTGTCTCTGTACTGTGTCAGTGTCTCTGTACTGTGTCAGTGTCTCTGTACTGTGTTCGGGTCTCTGTACTGTGTCAGTGTCTCTGTACTGTGTCAGTGTCTCTGTACTGTGTTCGGGTCTCTGTACTGTCTCTGTACTGTGTCAGTGTCTCTGTACTGTGTCAGTGTCTCTGTACTGTGTTCGGGTCTCTGTACTGTGTCAGTATCTCTGTACTGTGTTCGGGTCTCTGTACTGTGTCAGTGTCTCTGTACTGTGTCAGTGTCTCTGTACTGTGTCAGTATCTCTGTACTGTGTTCGGGTCTCTGTACTGTGTCAGTGTCTCTGTACTGTGTCAGTGTCTCTGTACTGTGTTCGGGTCTCTGTACTGTGTTCGGGTCTCTGTACTGTGTCAGTGTCTCTGTACTGTGTTCGGGTCTCTGTACTGTGTCAGTGTCTCTGTACTGTGTCAGTGTCTCTGTACTGTGTTCGGGTCTCTGTACTGTGTCAGTGTCTCTGTACTGTGTCAGTGTCTCTGTACTGTGTCAGTGTCTCTGTACTGTGTTCGGGTCTCTGTACTGTGTTCGGGTCTCTGTACTGTGTCAGTGTCTCTGTACTGTGTCAGTGTCTCTGTACTGTGTCAGTGTCTCTGTACTGTGTCAGTGTCTCTGTACTGTGTTCGGGTCTCTGTACTGTGTCAGTGTCTCTGTACTGTGTTCGGGTCTCTGTACTGTTTTAACCACCACTGCGAGCAAAGAAATGCACATATAACCAACCACCTAACCCGGTGTCACTACTTTGGCCATGCCATAATAAATTAACTTGTTATTTTCCCTCTGGCACTTGGCATTTTATTTTAAAATACAACGACTATCCTTTATTTTTTGTTGGTCAGGGCTAACCAGATCCAGGATGTTGAACTAATTCTCCAAAGTAGCAGCTTACAATCAATACAATGCATCACATTGTAGATCAGCTATTTTATCTCTGACACAGGTTATGAGTCATGAGTTTGACTTACCTGACAAAAGGTTTGAAAACCACTGCTCTGCATTGACCTATATCTGACCTAATCGAAAGGGGATCTGTGAATGACAAAGAAGAGGACCCGCACAGCGCACACAGTCAGGAACTTCTTTATTCGACGTTTCGGTCATTGTCCGTCCTGATGTCAAGTTCCTGACAGTGTGCAGGTCCTCTTCGTCATTCAGAGATCCCCTTTTTGAGGGGCGCTAGCCCTCCTATGTAACATTGTCTTAACACAAACAGTGAATGACAACGAATGGCCAGCTTTGAGTGTTTGTGTAAACACAAACATTGTCTTAACACAAACAGTGAATGACAACGAATGGCCAGCTTTGAGTGTTTGCGTAAACACAAACAGTGAATGACAACGAATGGCCAGCTTTGAGTGTTTTGTGATTGGCCGGATTGAGATGAAGAGCGCCCCTCACTTCACACGGTTGTGATCTTTTATATGCACTTTGTCCTACGCACCTGGCTGTCACCAACCTTTTGAGGTGTGCATCAGCCTTTTTCTACAAAAGTAAAAACCCTACAGTATCTGGCCTAATGAAAGCCTCAAATATAAACCAAGACTATCTACAGCAGGGGTTCCCAAACGTTTTTGGACCAGGTACCCCTTTTGGGGTAGACATTTTTCCAGTTACCCCCTCATCTGAAGCGGCCGCAGAAACCTTTCAAGTGTCCCGAGTATTTTTGTTGTTTCTGCAGCATGCGTCCTGCTGTTACTGTTTGGGGTCACGACAGGTTGACTTAGTAATCATGTCAGCTATTGGCCCAAAGAAAACATGGGAGAAACACATTGAACAACACAAAAAATACGTTTATTGCGCAACTTGGAAGAAATGACCACATAGATAAACATAATTTTAATGTTAAAAAAAGTTGTGATCTACAGTAGCTGCCCCTGTAGCTAAATCAATAAACCAATAGTCAAGACAGCTGACAGAGAGAGAGAGAGAGAGAGAGCACATGATGCCATGGTTGCCGTTCTGCTTTCATTAGCGCTGCTCACAACAATAACAGTGCACTGGGAACCAGGCGTTCCATTAGCCTGCGACACACACTAGGTCCATTCTAGACACAGCTAGGCCTGCTGGCCTAGGGGACAGAGGAATGGGGAAGTGTCTTCATGATGAAACATGCTAGAAAGAACTGCAGGCATTATACTTCTTCCAGTGACACATGATCCATTACTTACAGCAGTGGTTCCCCCAAAGTGGGGTCCGGGGACTTCTAGGGCTCCTTGAGGGAGTTCCAGGGGGTCCCCAGCTAAATGATAGTTGGGAACCAAATGGACTCAATATGGGTCTGTAACTCGGTTTGGTTCCATTAGTACACTGATTTTACAATATGTATTGGGGTCCCAGACATAGAAATGCCATTAAATAGGGGGGTTTTTAAACATACAGTAGGACTTTAACCCATTCTGGGCGGGAACCCCTTTTGGTGTTTTAAAGCATTATGTTATACTTTAGCTAAAAATCGTGAAAATTTGGCGCAAATCTTTGAATATACTTTCAGAGTAAACGTTTTAACTCAAATCTTTGCTTCTGGGGTGTCCCTGGAAATACATATTTTCAGATGGGTGTCGGCAGCCAATTACATATAATCTTGGGGGTCCTTGACATGAAAATGTTTGAGAACCACTGATATAGAAACATGAGGGTTTTCAGAAAACTGTCAGGATTCAGAAGACATTTGTAGAATCGTCCTCAGGTCTAAATGGGTTAAATTAACTGTAGCCTACTGTATGTTTTGTAAAGGTCTGACTGACTTTTTAAAGTTGAATCAGCATATAAGCTGAAAGGAAGTATGCATTGCGCGTGCGCACACACACACACACACACACACACACACACACACACACACACACACACACACACACACACACACACACACACACACACACACACACACACACACACACACACACACACACACACACACACACACACACACACACACACACACACACACACACACACACACACACACACACACAGCTTGAGCCTTATACTTTATCGCAGGCTGAATAGGGAAAATAGCCAATCTACGCAACACGCTGTGCGGCTTTGTGCGCCTGTGGATTGTCTATATTTTGCTTCTTTTGAAAACTTTTACACATTTTACACAAACTGGGCACAAACTGGGATTAGTGGTCTGGGATGGACGACGGTGGTTGTCAAAGTGGGGCCCGGGCAGGCACCCCTAGGGTCCTGGAAATGTGTTAATATCCAATTACAAAGTACAAATGCACCAAGTCTCTGTACCGCAGCCAAATACATAACCATTTGGGGGTCATTAACTCAACATGAAAAGGTCTGAGAGAGAAGCGACTGGCCTGGTCTGGGGGTTCACTGTTGTTGAGGTTGCCTGGGAGAACTATCTGCTGTTTGACTATTGCACTCCAGCTAAGATGTCACAAGTGCTTGAAGAGTGACTCTCACAGGCCTGTCACATACTGTAGCAGTGTAGCCGAAGGCATCATTAATTAGCCCCTTACAGAGCTACACTACATATCAGTTATGGCCATACCGCACACCATAGACTCAGAGACATATTAATAAGAATCTTGTTCTGTAGGTGTAGGAGGCAGAAGGTCTCGTCTGCCGGGTTGAGCAGGTATGAAACTTCAAAAGTATAGGGCAATGGCAATATGTTGATATTAATGTACTGTATGCCCTGCAGACATGTGGATGTGGATTTTTTGCATAATCTCTCATGTACATAGCTGCTGCTATGTGGACCTAGTATTAATGTGTTGTGTCACCACTTCCACATGTCATCTTATGACACTGTTATCTTCAGTGTATAATAATGTGTAGTATTTATGTAGATAATGATATCTTGTTTTTTTTGTTCTGTAATGTTTCTTTACTGTTTGATTTCTCTCCTCTTCCCCCCCCCCCCCCCCCCCCCCCCTTTCTGAAAAACTACAAAAAGACCCCTTTCCCCCTCACTGTATATGTTTCTTTTCCCTTTTTACCTCCTCTATGATGATTTCCTGTTTTGACTATATAGTTGTGTATATCCGTACGTCTCTTAATGTTTTGATGAATTGAAAATGGTGGACCCTATTGTAAACAAGTGTAATGCTTTATGGTGTCGTCCACTCACAGTTAACAGTTTTTGTATTGAGTTGTACTTGAAATGTACTGTAATTCTGCAAACTGTTAATAAATCAATCAATGGCCAAAACAAAAGTCTCCCCCTTTACAACTTGAACTGTAAACCTGTTGATTCTTCTACAAACCTATTCTTAAATCGGTATTATGGTCGCATTATTATGATTTAGGATATCATGATATTTATGATACAACCCATAAGCGTAGTCTCTTTTGCCGATTTTAAAAAGGCTCCATTTAGTAAAGTCAACATAAGCTGACTGTTATAACTGCTCCGGTATTTGCCTTTACCCATTGCTGTAAGGGTTTTATGAGCGTTTTATGAGTGGAGGAGAGCGCTCGCACACACCTCAAAACTACAGACCTCTCAAAACAAACTAATAAGAGTCAGACTACTACTACAACATCACACAGGACTCACCTAAACCCATTTTGGGCGGGAACCCCTTTTGGTGTTTTAAACATTATGTTATAATTTAGCTATTCAAAAATAGCAGATCTACAAGCTCATAGAGCTATGAGCTTGTAGGTCTGCTATTTTTTTTTAAATCGTGAAAATATTTTTCAGAAAACTGGAGGATTTAGAAGATTTTTTTTTAAATTTCGAGGTCAGGCCTAAATGGGATAAAGCCCTGCTCATTATGCGAGGGTGGGATGGCTCAGGGTTGAGGACAGAGGTTTTTACTTTTAGCTTTTCTTTATTAGCACAAAGAGCACCGTCCACAACTTGCAATGGGCCTGGTTTTCATTTTTCTTTTTTTTTTTACTTTATTGATTCAATCACATGTACAATTCCTTGTAACATAAATACATTTTCTGTTTTTCAAATGTTTCATGTCACTGTTGTTAGCTGACTTTGACCCATTTTTTTGTGTGCATACATACAGACAAGCTACATCCCTTCACCTATTTCAAAACAAGAAAACACAAAAGGAGAGAAAAGAAAAATAAGGAAAAGAAAAGGATAGGCCCATGTTAAACTAACATGGGCCTGGTTTTCAAGATACTCATCAGGCGATCAGTTCCCCTGGCTGTCAGACATGAATTCATGAATTCACCAGCCATCAAAAAGTGTGACTACCCTCCTTCAAAACCACCATAAAAGAGCACCTGTCTGCCAGGTTTGACAGTTCGTGTCGTGTGACAATGAACCCTATTGTCACAAACTGGCTGCAATGTGTTCTATCTCCATCAGGAGCAAGTAGGCAGCAAGGCAAGCAGACAGCCAGGCAGGCTCCCTTGCTCAGAAGACCCAGTTTCAAATCTGGTTCCACCCCGATTCAAATCCGGGGTAGAACAGGACAGTTACACTTCACTGTAGTGTAGGCTGTAGTGTAGGGCACCCAAATGTCCATAGGGCTGTAGGCACCACATATACTGTAGGGCTGACCCCAAAAATTCAAATATTCAAAGCTTCATTTGAAAAGGTTTTTTGAGGGGCACTAGCCCCTCCTGTATCCAGCTTTTAGTGTATGTGTTCACAAACTTTGTCCTACAAACAAACATTCAATTCCCATTGAAAATGAATGGACGAATTTTACGTCATAGTGCCTGTCTGCCTGAGCAAATAGGCATAGTGTCTAGTTTACGTCATGATGATGCACGATGATAAGAGGCGGACCCCCCTCTCTTCACACAGGTGTGATTTTTGTCTAGGTAGCTTTTGGCGTGCGGAATGGATCGACAAAGATAGGCTACAGTAGTCATGGAAAGCCAACATCTTATCCACTAAGCCAAAGGGAATTCAATATGACTGGGAGATTTGAGACTTTTAGGCCATCATCAGGCAGGCTGAGGTTGTGAGCCACTCTGGCTCCTCTGACCCGCACACGCGCGCACACACACACACACACACACACACACGAAATGGTGAACTAACAAAGCAGGAACCAAACACAAGTCAGTCAGAGTATTTGATTTAAAAGCATAAAGAAAAATAATGCATCCTTTAAAGAGCAAATATCTCAATAATAGATAGAATGCATAGCCTACATAATGATGACAACACCACTTCTACATGTGCTCAACTTCAGTGGCACTGCAATGAATGATCGGTTTATTTGAGCCACAATTTCCTTGAATTCGTAGCCTACAAGGATCTGCCGATCTGCAAGCTCACAACGCGATCTTGCAGATCGGCTATATATTCTCGCTTATTTTTACAAAGACAAAAACACTGCCAGCACAAAAACGGTACTAACGTCGGTTCAATGTATATATCGTTTTATTCCCCGACATGTCAGGATACATGACGGTTATAGTTGCATTGATAGACTCACCCCGTCTGTCCCCATATGTGTCTGTCTGTCCTTTATTATGGGGATAAATATCACACCACCCGGCCCGCCGTCATGGTGATACCACCATCACTTCTTAGTTCTTCTTCATCATCATCACAATGAAATGAACCGAATGCCTCCTTTCTTTCTGCTTCTTCCACTACTGCGCACTGTGGAGCTTATAGTTACACACACAACAACACGCACCCAACAGCACCCAGCACACGCATTCAGCCATTCACGGCACCGTAGACAGACACGCACCCACCCATGCACGCACGCGCGCACGCACACACACACGCACACACACACACACACACACACACACACGTACTATTCACCACAGGCACGCACGTCAGGATGTCGCTCAGACAGAAAGAAAGCTGTTTCTGTTTGACCTGTTGTTGTTGAAGCTAAATGTATCGTCCTCGATTAAAGTCAATGAAGAATGCATTAATAGTATGACAAAAAATAAAATGTGAAAATAAAATATTACATTAAAAATGTCATATACAAATATATAGTATATTAAAATATATAGCATATTAAAATACTAAATTAATAAAATACCCACAGACTGTTGTCTAATGTGGGTCAGCTTAGTCGTGTAGGCTATAACAATACAAGGGGATTGTATGTTTTTATATAGCCTAACGTAGCTTAGAATTCATGCAAGCTGCACTTTGAATTAAGTCTCTATTAAAGTCATTTTCTATTATTAAATTAATAAAGTAAGTCTCTTTCGCTAGTAGTCACGTCACGTGACTGTGTCAGTCATGTGACTATGAGTCATGTGACTACCAAATCAGCTGAGCATGACACAGAGCAGGGCTGTGTTCACTAAAGAAGGAGAGGTCATACACGTTACAAAAAATTTTTCCTACAGTATGTAACCTTTATTTAACCATAACCAGTTTAAAAAACCCCACTAAAGTCTATTTTACAAGTGTGAACTGGCCAAGAGAACGAGTCATACACGTTGCAACTCGCAATCATGTTGGCCATGAACAAGAAGTTGAAGGGTGCATTTATAGGTATGACATGATACTTCAGATCCTTTTTCCAATATATATATATATATCTTTTTACATTTTGGACAAAATAACCAATTTTCAATCGATCAAGGTGCCCACCTTTCCTTAGTGCCCACTCTAATTGTATCCCTCAAAAGTAATGGGTCTCATTCTTTTTATTTTTTGAGGGACACAATTAGTGTAGATTTCCGTCGTACACAAAGATTATATTCCCATTGACAATGAATGGAGAATTTACGTCATATGTGTCTGAGCAAATCGGCTATTTTCGTCCTACACAAATATTAAATTCCCAATGACAATGAATGGAGAATTCGCGTCATATGTATCTGAGCAAATCGGCTGGTTTCGTCCTACAAAATATTAAATTCCCATTGACAATGAATGGAGAATTGACGTCATATATGGTTCCATTTGTACGCTCTCAGAGTTAAATTAACATTGATTTTACAGTATAAATTGGGGGTCCATGCCTGAAGAAGGTCCGGAGGGACCGAAACGTTGCATTATTAAAAAGAAAATACTCATGTACCAGATATAGCCTGATTATCAGACTGTAGAGTCCACTCAGAGAGTGGGCGGGGTCTTTGGGCTGGATCCAGGCTAGAGCAGATACACAGTGTGCGGGTGTATTCTATTGCTTCCATTGATGTCCACTGGCCTACGCACCTGTGCACAAGCCTGATTTCTAGGTGTGCGAAAGTTTTTTCCTTATCCCAGAGATAGAAATGCCATTAAATGGGGGTCTGTAGTGTAGACTTATGCATGTCAAACTATGGGATAGGTCCTTGAAATGTAACGGGTTGAGAATCACTGCTAGAGCCGTGAAAATCTTCTCTTATGGGGGTCCCTGGCATATATTTTCAGGCTAATTAGCATAAATGTCGAGGTCATTGACATGAAAAAGTTTGGGAACCTGCACTGCCCTATTTAATGGCATTTCTATGTCTGGGGGGACCCTTAGGGGGGACCCCAATGTATACTGTAAAATCAAAGGTAATTTAACTCTGAGAGGGTCCAAATGGAACTAAATGGACCCTGAGTTACAGACCTATAAGGCAGTGGCGTATACAGGAATTACGTTTTGGCCAGGCAAGATATGTTAATTGTCGTCTCCCCGCGCACAATCGTAGGTTTTCAAAGAGATATACCTGCCAGACCGAGTGGGATACAAAGGCATGCATTTACATTACAATGGGTGATTGAGGGTCGCGCTCTACCGCAACGGCCAATCAGCTGTCCATTTTAATAGTTCTCATGTCTTGTTTTTGTCCTCTTTTTTCTCATTGTATGGATTTTGGCCAGGCCAGAAATGGATTTGGACAGGCGGCCGCCTGCCCTCGCCTTATTGTAGATACGCCTCTGCTATAAGGGTCCATTATATTTGGTTCCTAACTATCATTTAGCCGGGGACCCCCTGGTGGAACTCCCTCAAGGACGGCCCTAGGGCTAGGGGTCCCCGGACCCCAACTTTGGAAACCACTGCTCTATTCCTCTCCTCCTCCTCCTCCTCCCAGTGCCTCAGAGCGTGACGTGTATGACCTCTCCTTGTTCAACAGTACTCCGCGGCAGAGAGCAGGAAGCTGTCTGAATGACAACAGCACCAACCATGGTGCTTCTACTGCTCACAAAGTTACCTGAGGCTCAATGTCCTGCTGTAAGTACTATACTGCACTATGTTCACGTTGTTTACCTGTGTTTGCATTATAACACAATGATACACATGCACTCACTCTCTACCCATCATTTCCAGCAGTTTATCAGCCACTGTAGTATAGTGGGGTGGTGAAACAGTCATTGCCTTAGCCCAAACATAGACTCTCGTAGAGGTTTTTTTCGATTCTGAGATAAGTCAGAATCTAAAAAAACCTCTACGAGAGTCTAAATGTTTGGGCTATCATTGCCTACTGTATTTATAGGTTTGTTTGGTACTATAGGCAGGGATGTTTTGGGGGTACCAAAAATAAAACAATGGAAATACCAAAGTACAGTGATTGATTGATTGAAGAATTTATTAACAGTTTGCAGAATTACAGTACATTTCAAGCACAAACTCAATACAAAGGCTGTTAACTGTGAGTGGACGACCCAATTAAGCATTACACTTGTTTCCAACAGGGTCCACCATGTTCAAATCATCAAAACATTTAGAGACGTACAAATAGACACTTCTATAGACAGAACAGGAATTCATCACAAAAGAATTCATCAAAAAGGAGGTAAAAAGGGAAAAGAAATATATACAGTGAGGGGAAAAAAGGGGGGGGCGGGGGGGGGGGGGATTCAGATTTTACGGGGGCCAGTTTCGAATTGCAGCCATCCGTAGGTGCCCTTTGAGAGCGGTTTTGAAGGAGTCAAGGGATTCGCATGTCTTAATGACAGTTGGTAGGGCGTTCCACATTTTGGTGGCATAGGAGCGAAAAGAATTTAGTCCCTTGTTTGTGCCGAATCTGGGTTGTACATGGTTCGTTGCACTCCCTCTGGTGTTGTGGGTGTGGACTTCGTTAACATTAAGGAAGTATCTAGACAGGTACATGGGTATCTTGGTGGTGTATCGAATCTTGTGGACCAGACCCATTGCAAGATGCTGTACTCTGTCGTCGACCCTAAGCCATTCCAGCCTGTCGAAGTGGGCAGGGGTGAGGTGGGTTCGGGGGGCTAGATCAAGTAGGAGCCTGACCAGTTTGTTTTGGGAAGTCTGGAGTCTGGTTTTAAGGGCCTTTGAGGTGCTGTGGTACCAGGAGGTGCATGCATAGTCAAAGAAACCCTGTACAAGGGCTCCTGTTAAGGTCTTCAAGGTGTTTTTGTTGACCAGTGAGGAGATCCTGTAGAGGAATCTTGTTCTATGGTTGACTTTTTTGATTACGTTGGTGGCCATTTTATCACCGGAAAGATTAGCCTCCAGGATGGAACCTAGGTAGGTAATTTCATCTTTACGTGTGATAACATTGTCACCCACTCTAACCAAGAAGCCATTTGCCTTGCTGAGATTACTAATAGAGCCAAAGAGAATGGATTCAGTTTTTCCCAGGTGTAAAGATAGTTTGTTATCAGCGAGCCAGGTGCAGATTCTACCGAGTTCAGAGCTGAGGGCATTTTCAACCTGCAGTTTGTCCCTGTCCGAGACCAGCAGTGCTGAGTCATCTGCGAACAGGAACAAGTTGCAGTCACAGGCTGAAGTCATGTCGTTTACATATATTAGGAACAGTAGAGGCCCTAGTATGCTTCCTTGTGGAACGCCACAGCTCACTGGGAGGGGGGGGGACAGTGTTCCGTTCACTTCCACCATCTGTTCTCTCCCCTCCAGGTAGGATTGCATCCAGCTCACTGATGTGCTATCGAAACCAATTGCTTTTAGCTTGTTAACCAGTATGGAGTGGTTCACGGTGTCAAAAGCCTTTTGGAGGTCCAGCATGACCATGCCGCAGTATTTGCCAGCGTCCACCTCTTGTTTGATGTGGTCGCTCAAATAGAGGAGGCATGTGTCAGTGGAGTGGGATGTTCTGAAGCCAGATTGGAACTCGTACAATAATTTATTAGTGGCAAGATACTTTTCAACCTGTTCATAGACTATTTTTTCCATCACTTTCGAGATGGAACTAAGAATAGAAATAGGGCGGTAGTTGCCGGGGTCTAATTTAGTCTGAGAGACCATGTTTCTACAGGTAAAACACTGCAGCTGCTCGTAAAATACATGACATGTAGCTCACTCTGGTCCATAGCCCTAATGCCCTTTGCTGCTGCCGTGTTGAAGGCATTAGAGCATTAGACTAGCTCTGGTCCATAGCCCTAATGCCCTTTGCTGCCGTGTTGAAGGCATTAGAGCTAGGGTTGCCACCTTTGAGATCTTGAAATAAGGGACACTCTTTACGCCTGCCACGGCCTTGCGGAAGACCGGCAATAAGTTGAAGCAATAAGTTGAAGCAATAAGTTGAAGTTTCCCTTCAATTTATTGTTTATGCTATCCACAACTTTTGAAGTAGAATTTTGTTTTCCAAATGAGCATAACAACATAAAGAGTTCTGATTGTGAATCCGAGTGGTTCTTTAAATGGGCACAATATTTAATGATATTGATTTATATTTATATTAGACTTTAAAACTCAACATTATTAAACAATCAACTATAATAGTCTACTGAAATAGCAGGCTAACCTATCCCCACATCAGCAGCCAAGATGTGGGCTACTGGGCAGGTATTAGAAATACTACTGACATGACATCTTGTAAAAACACGGATAAATAAGATGATAAATAATATAAGGTCCCATACCGAATCGATCTCAGGAGATGTTTGTCAAATGTCAAATGGATTTCGCCCTTACTGGATGTTTGGGTCATGAAGAACTGAAAATGAACTGAACATGAAGAACACGAAAAGATGAAATTTGGAGTCAAATCTTTCCAGTGATAAAATGGCCACCAACGTAATCAAAAAAGTCAACCAAAGAACAAGATTCCTATACAGGATCTCCTCACTGGTCAACAAAAACACCTTGAAGACCCTAACAGGAGCCCTCGTACAAGGTTTCTTCGACTATGCATGCACCTCCTGGACGGTACCATAGCACCTCAAAGGCCCTTAAAACAAGGCTCCAGACTTCCCAAAACAAACTGGTCAGGCTACTACTTGGCCTCACTCCCCAAACCCACCTCACCCCTGCCCACTTTGACAGGCTGGAATGGCTTAGGGTTGACGACAGTACCCATTGCATTTTGCAATGGGTCTGGTCCACAAGATTCGCTACACCACCAAGATAATGCATGTACCTGTCTAAATACTTCCTTAATGTCAACACCAGAGGGAGTGCAACAAACCATGTGCATCCCAGATTCGGCACAAACAAGGGTCTAAATTCATTCCGCTCCTATGCCACCAAAATGTGGAACGCCCTACCAACAGTCATTAAGACATGCAAATCCAGCTTGACTCCTTCAAAACTGCTCTCAAAGAGCACCTACGGATGGCTGCAATTCGAAACTGGCCCCTGTAAAAGATGAATCCCCCACCCACCCCTTTTCCCCCTCACTGTATATGTTTCTTTTCCCTTTTTACCTCTATGATTATTTGCTGTTGACTATAGTTGTGTATATTCGTACGTCTCTTAATGTTTTGATGAATTGAAAATGGTGGACCCTATTGTAAACAAGTGTAATGCTTTATGGTGTCGTCCACTCACAGTTAACAGTTTTTTGTATTGAGTTGTACTTGAAATGTACTGTAATTCTGCAAACTGTTAATAAATCAATCAATCAATCAATCAAACTGACACTACTGCAATGTTTGGTTCTTCTGTGATCTTATACAGTATATAAGTAATGTTAGTCCCCATGCGGCACAGAAAACATACACCAATATAGTTTAGGCCAGTGGTTCCCAAACTCTTTCATGTCAAGGACCCCCAAATTGACACTAATTAGCCCGCGGACCCCCATTAGAAAATATATGCCAGCGACCCCCATAAGAGAAGATTTTTACGCAGTGATTCTCAACCCATTTAATTTCATGTACCAGTTTGACATGCATTAGTATACGGACCCCCATTTAATGGCATTTCTATCTCTGGGACCCCCAATTCATATTGTAAAATCAATGTTAATTTAACTCTGAGGGTCCATTTGGTTCCATTTGTACACTCTCAGAGTTACAGATCCATAAGGGTCCATTTGGTTCCAAACTATCATTTAGCTGGGGATCCCCTGGAACTCCCTCAAGGACCCTTGGGGGTCCCCGGACCCCACTTTGGGAACTACTGGTTTAGGCTACTTTAGGTACTGTGTGCCTCCCGCTAGAACAATTGTGCTGACTTTAATATTTCCTGTGTTTTGTTTTGTTTTGTTTTGTTTTGTTCATTATTGTTAAATTCAGTGTTGACGTGTAGGGGCTATTTAGGAAAATAAGGAACAAACTGCGTTCCTTATTGGTTCAATAAGGGACGCATCATTTAATTCTCCAATAAGGGATGATTCTGTATTTTAAGGGACGGGTGGCAACCTTAATTAGAGCATTAGACTAGCTCTGTTCCATAGCCCTAATGCCCTTTGCTGCCGTGTTGAAGGCATTAGACTAGCTCTGGTCCATAGCCCTAATGCCCTTTGCTGCCGTGTTGAAGGCATTAGATTATTAGACTAGCTCTGGTCCATAGCCCTAATGCCCTTTGCTGCCGTGTTGAAGGCATTAGATTATTAGACTAGCTCTGGTCCATAGCCCTAATGCCCTTTGCTGCCGTGTTGAAGGCATTAGAGCATTAGACCAGCTCTGGTCCATAGCCCTAATGCCCTTTGCTGCCGTGTTGAAGGCATTAGAGCATTAGACCAGCTCTGGTCCATAGCCCTAATGCCCTTTGCTGCCGTGTTGAAGGCATTAGAGCATTAGACCAGCTCTGGTCCATAGCCCTAATGCCCTTTGCTGCCGTGTTGAAGGCATTAGAGCATTAGACCAGCTCTGGTCCATAGCCCTAAAGCCCTTTGCTGCCGTGTTGAAGGCATTAGAGCATTAGACCAGCTCTGGTCCATAGCCCTAATGCCCTTTGCTGCTGCCGTGTTGAAGGCATTAGAGCATTAGACCAGCTCTGGTCCATAGCCCTAATGCCCTTTGCTGCTGCCGTGTTGAAGGCATTAGATTATTAGACTAGCTCTGGTCCATAGCCCTAATGCCCTTTGCTGCCGTGTTGAAGGCATTAGAGCATTAGACCAGCTCTGGTCCATAGCCCTAATGCCCTTTGCTGCTGCCGTGTTGAAGGCATTAGATTATTAGACTAGCTCTGGTCCATAGCCCTAATGCCCTTTGCTGCTGTGTTGAAGGCATTAGATTATTAGACTAGCTCTGGTCCATAGCCCTAATGCCCTTTGCTGCTGTGTTGAAGGCATTAGATTATTAGACTAGCTCTGGTCCATAGCCCTAATGCCCTTTGCTGCTGCTGTGTTGAAGGCATTAGATTATTAGAGCATTAGAGCAGAGCTACATGAAATGGATATCACAAGAATGGCTTGTGAATGATATTACATTTCATATTTATACACACAGGAGGACACTAGCCATGGTCGCACCTGATAAGTAATTGCTGCAACATGGAGTCATTTATTGTCCTCTATAGATTCATCATTATCATCAGGTTCTGACTGAACGTGTTTTAGTCAAATATATCTCCACATTTCCACAAACTGCACATGGATTATTTCTGCACTGAATATTATGAAAACTTTCTTCTTGATTGATTGATTGAAATATTTAACAGTTTGCAGAATTACAGTACATTTCAAGCACAAACTCAATACAAAGGCTGTTAACTGTGAGTGGACGACCCAATTAAGCATTACACTTGTTTACAAGAGGGTCCACCATG
The DNA here is from genome assembly GCF_951216825.1 of Electrona antarctica. NCBI lineage: Eukaryota > Metazoa > Chordata > Actinopteri > Myctophiformes > Myctophidae > Electrona > Electrona antarctica. The sequence continues at coordinate 5,836,373 of NC_136799.1, read as the reverse complement.
TTCAATTCATCAAAACATTTAGAGACGTACAAATAGACACTTCTATATAGACAAAGAACAGAACAGGAATTCATCATAATGGAGGTAAAAAGGGGAAAAAAAACATATACAGTGAGGGAAAAAGGGGGGGGGGATTCAGATTTTACGGGGGCCAGTTTCGAATTGCAGCCATCCGTAGGTGCCCTTTGAGAGCGGTTTTGAAGGAGTCAAGGGATTCGCATGTCTTAATGACTGTTGGTAGGGCGTTCCACATTTTGGTGGCATAGGAGCGAAAAGAAGTTAGTCCCTTGTTTGTGCCGGACTTTGTCTTATGTTCCGTATTAAACCCAGCTTGAAATGTATTTAATATCATGGCCATTCTCTAGAAAAATGTGTATTTGTGATGCTGTAGAATGTTTATTCGTGTAATAATTATGTAATGGTAATGGAACAGTGTCAGTGTTTGATCACTATAGTGTCACACACTGTTCACCGTCTGTCTGTCTGTCTGTCACAAAGACAACTTACAACTCCAAACATAACAGTGATGTCGCATCGCATTGCAGTTCTTCACACAGCCCGCCAGAGGGAGCTGTTTACCAGCAGTAGAAGCTGCAGCAGTGCTGCAGACAGAGCTGTGTGAAGTGGTTCTCAAAAGTGCTGCAGAAAAATGACTTCATAATATATAGTATAAAAATCACACCCGTGTGAACTGAGTGGTGTAAGGTTTTATATAGCATGATCAGCTGTGGTCTGACGTAATGTCTGACGTAATGAAATAAGGTAAGGTATTATGTAGCCTGATCAGCTCTGATCTGACGTAATGAAATCACACCCGGATGTGTTTTCACAACTGGCTTTTTCTGTGCAGAGAAAATGACCACGGTTGCTACGGTCATCCAGTTCACCCGGGTGTGATTTAATTACGTCAGAAATTATTTTGAACATAGCAACCATGGTCATTTTTTTATGCACACAAAAGCCAGTTGTAGGAGTGGTTTACACCACTCAAAAAAATCAGTCACTGTTTGAAACACTTGTACTTTGGCTATTTTCCAACTATCTTTGAAATAAAATCGCACCCGTGTGAAATGCGGGGCCCTCTTATCATCATACCTCATCATGCATCATCTCATACTGGCCATTGGCCAATCAGAATGCCTGTTGCCTGTATTTGGTTAGCTGTTTTGCTAGTTTACATATGATGTAAATTTTCCCTGGAATGGCGTTTAGTGTTTTGATGTTTAATTTACGACATATTTAGCAGAATTCTGACATAATTTCTCCGTTCAATGGCAAAACTTGAGACGGGCGGGGACAACATTTAGTCAACATTTGACCGGAATTCTCTTACTGTAGTCAATGGTAATTCTTGAGACGTATGGGGACAAAAGCTGCTTATAGAAGGGGCTAGCCCCTTAAAAATCACACCTGTGTGAAGTGAGGGACGCTCTTTTCATCTATTGCTTCATTGTTAATGGCAATTTAATTTGTGTAGGACTGAAATCTACATATGACATAAATTCTCCATTCATTGTCAATAGGAATTGAATCTTTGTGTAGGACAAAAACACAGATTTGCTCAGACACACATGACGTAAATTCTCCATTGATTGTCAATGAGAATTTAATGTTTGTGTTAGGACAAAAATCTACACGATAGCTGCATATAGGAGGAGCTAAGCGCCCCTCAAAAATGTGAACGCATTTGAATATTTTTTAAACATTTTAACAGCAAATCTTGTATGCGGTCATTGGGGTGGGAGGGCAGGGGAGGGTCCCTGGCACAGAATTGTTTTCAGATGGTGATCTGTGACCAAACGTTGGGTCCTTGACACGGAAAGGTGCCACAGAGCCTGTGGCACCTTTTCCACAGAGACTGCCACAGAGACTGCTCTACCCTGAAGCAGTGTCGTGCTTTGTGCATAACCGATAGCACACAGCTTTGCCTTGTGTCAACACAGCTGCTGCTGTTCTTATCAAATAAGATATGTGCTGGCAGCACATTTACAATTCAGGCATTTAGCAGATGCTCTTAATCCAGAGCGACTTAGCGTAAGCAAGCAAAACACAAGGTAATACGTCACGTGCATAGAAATAGTTATCTAGGACAATAGGTGAACCAAGAGAACCAAGCATCAGTCTAACTAACAGTATTCTATCAAACATAAATAGTCTGTACATCGAAACTCTACATACAGTAGCTGAGTAGCATGCTTTCTAAATTACATTATAGCCTTTGCATAAGACTGCATCATGGCTGTCAAGGCCTTGGCCCTAGCATAGATATTAAAAAATCACACCCGTGTGAAGTGAGGGGCGCTCTTATCATCGTACATCATCCATTCATTGTCAATGGGAATTTAACCTTTGTGTAGGACAAAAATAGCCGATTTGCTCGTCTACATATGCCATGTAAAAACATAATTTGAACACTTTAAAGGTTCATTATTTATTCTGCATTTGAGCCACGGACCACCATTTTATGACATGTAGCCTCTCGGACCCAAAACGAAATAAGTTATTGTTGTCATTCGATTTTCGATTTTGTCCACAATTCTATGCTGTATTGATGTTGGTGCCATTACCAGAGATAAGAGGCAAACGTTGATCAAATTCACAATTCTTCTACATTCTCTAATTGTGTAGACTTCTTGTAAAATTAAGTAGTGCAGATGTTTAACAGTAAGGTAACTCTTGAGTTGAGACTGAGAGCATACAATGAAACCAAGTCCATTTTACGCTCTCAATAGTTACAAATCTATAAGGGTCCATTTGGTTACCAGCTATCATTGGTTGAAAACTACTGCATTATAGGGGGTGGATTCACACTATGGTCCCAGATGTGCACTCGGTACCACTTTTGGTAGTGTGAATGCTGCGTACCGCTCCCGGGAGCCGATCAGCCAACCGTTCCCGGGTCCGCATCGGGACCGATTTGAAGTGTACTCTGATACGGATCGCTGCAACGTGAAAGCATTGAATACAGTTGAAGGAAGTGTACTCGGATATGGATCACTGCAATGTGAATGCATTGAATACAGTTGAATGAAGTGTACTACTCGGGTTGCTGAAAGAATCAAGGCCAATGTGAATCATGGCCAGCGGGGATCAGGCAATCGTGTTCGATCAAATTAGGGATGTCCCGATCACGTTTTTTTGCTCCCGATCCGATAATTTGATTTAGACTATCTGCCGATACCGATTTTTCCCGATCCAATTTTTATATTTTTCTACACTTATGCCATATCACAATAGTACAATATCCAAAAATCACAGACAATATCCAGTCTAATATCATGATATGGATATAATGATGATTCTAGGGATGGTCCGATCACATTTCTTTGCCCCCGATCCGATTCCGATCATTTTGAAAATGATGTGATCGGATCGGGACAACCGTTGGTTCAAATCAATCAGACTCGGTGTGAAATCCCCCCCCATAGTATTTGTGCATGGGTCAATCACTGTGCTGTCCTCCTCCCTCCCCTGCAGCTGTGTCACGGCGTGGTGGACGGGCTGTGCGGGCGGGAGGGCCCTCGCCTGGCAGACTACGGCGCCACCTGGAGCCTGGAGGAGTGGCTGCAGCTGCTGGAGTCTCTGACGTCGTTCTTCCGCCTGGCCGTGGGGAACAGCAGCTCTGAGGAGGAGGTCAGGTTAAAATTATGGATTAAAAAAAAATTGCTTAAATAGCTGACCTACAACAGGGGTGGGCAACTTTGACAATGGAGAGGGCCACTATATTTCCACACTGCAATGTGGCCACATTGCATATTACTGTTGTAGCAAAAAATAGCTGATAACATTAATACTAGTAATTAGCTGAAATCAATAACATATCAATGTTCTGATATTAACCTGAGGGCCGCATTAAGTGATTGTGGGGGCCGCATGTGGCCCCGGGCCACCAATTGGCCACGTATGACCTACAATCTCACAATGCATCGCCAGGCCATGTGTTGTGAGCTTGTAGATCGGCTGTTTTAGCAATTCATTTTCACCAATTTTGGAAGGCAATTACAGGCAAACATCAAAACCCTGTTGGACGGTCACTGTTGCATGATTTTGTACCCAATTTGGTGAAAATCATATTTCTGCAACAAACAGTTTCTGCAACAAACACACTGACATTTGTAAGATTTGTGGCACCCACTATGGGTCTAAGAGAAATAGCTTTTGGCTCTGTGTGTGGTGTTTACAGTTTCCCATCAGAGGTGTAGAGGTGTTTGGCAACAGTATAGTGCAGGCATTTTGAGAAATTACCTCAAACAAATTGCAACAGAAACACTTTCAACTGTTTTTGTTTCATAAATATGTTAGTAACGACATATCAAAAGTCCCAACTAAGAAATCCCAGTGGAGGAACATGGCCGTCATCACAAATGTGATGAGGTCATCACATTTGGGCTATGGCCGTTTTTTCGTAGGGATAGACTGATTATCGGATATCGGAAATCGGTGCAAAAAAATAATATTTTGCCCGATATTTTGCCCCGTCTTTTTCCTCTCTATGCAACAAGGCATAAATTAGGCGTATGTGCTCCTCTCTGCAACTGGTGCTGTTGAATGGGAGTAGTCCACTGACATGATATATATAATATACTGTTATTGGTGCTGTTGAATGGGAGTAGTCCACTGACATGATATATATATAATATACTGTTATTGGTGCTGTTGAATGGGAGTAGTCCACTGACATGATATATATATAATATACTGTTATTGGTGCTGTTGAATGGGAGTAGTCCACTGACATGATATATATAATATACTGTTATTGGTGCTGTTGAATGGGAGTAGTCCACTGACATGATATATATATAATATATAATATACTGTTATTGGTGCCATGGTGGGACATTTGTGACCAGATTTCACTGAGAGCCTGCCATCACGGCACGCAACCTCCAGCTTTTCACCAGAGGAGATTTTTATTTATTTATTATTTATTTGTGGTTAATACCACAGGCAGACTCTTCAACTAGAGCATGTCTGAAATAAGTTGCTGAAATCGACATAATTATGAAATAAATGCTTAAACATGTAGCTAGGTGTAATGTTAGTGTAAACCTTTCAAGCCTGTTTTCTCAACTCGCTGTTTTCTGCAAGACATTACTCTATAAGCCATATCTCCAAAACTGGTGGGTCAAACTGAACAACCAATATGTCAAATTCAAAAAAATCCAATGGCAGTCCCTCAGTCAAATTTGGTCACATTTGTGCTTTACAACCTGGTGCTGCTGAATTGAAGAGACCAGCTTGATTAGCTTCTTATTATTTATTTTCATTATTATTTTTACAGGGAAAAATGTAAAGCTTTGGGGAACTGTTTTGTATGTCTTATTTATAATTCAGTTCATAAGAAATGCTATTAATTGCGAGCTAATTATAATGTTGCATTTGATATAACAACATTTGAGGGTGTATAGTATTTTGTAAATTATTTTTAAAATTTAATTTTTAACCTAGTCGATGAAGTAATGCTTGCAATGGATTCAGATGTCAGAATAATGAAACCCCCCTAGTTTGACACGTCACATGCTACATGCTAGTTGAAAGCGTTGAAACCTTTTTTTTGCCACAAATTGCCTGCACTAGTAGGCGGTGATCTAGCCTGCTTTCAGAAATGTGAAAGTTTAGTTTTGTTCCGAGTTAAGTGTACTCACAGTATTGTGCCGTATGGGACCACAGTTAGTCGCATGGAACCGGATCCAACGTTGAGGAAACGAAATCGGGTCCATCACATTTGGAACCGCTTTTATCACACTGTCAGAGCTGGCATGTGGATGTTTTCCTCCATAACTCTCCACCAGGGACCATCATAACTCGCTATCTTGCCTTATCCCTTATGCCTAATCTTATTAGGCATTTTTTGAAAATATATTTTAAAATAGTGATGATGATAATAATTGATTCACATTGATTGACGTGTTGTGAACTGTTAGATCGTTTATGTTTTTCAAAATAATAAAAAAGCCTAATATAAGAGTAGGCATAAGGCATAGAGTTCCAGACCTGTAAGGGTCCATTTTGATCTCCCTGAAGGCCAAATTTATATACACACGGAAAAATATATAGGATTCGTTAAGGAATCGCAATCGTTCAATCCAAACCCTAATCTTGGCGTAGAGTCGGGTGCGTGTGCGTGTGCGTGTGCGCGCTTGCGATGGCTTATTGTTGTGTGTTGCTGTGCTGTACTGTGTGTGTACTGTAGGTGCTGGCAGTGCTTGCAGATGTGTCCAGCGGCCACCGGGAGGCGTTGCTGGCCGTGCTGAGGGCCAGACAGGAGGAAATGTGTCAGGCTCTGCTGGACAGAACCAACAACATCTCCAGCACCACGCTGCAGGACTTTGACTGGCAGCTCAAGGTACTGTACATTGTTTCTGTGACTGGCAGCTCAAGGTAGGTAGTACCTCACATGTGCTCCCCGTGTCCCTTAGGGTAGGTAGTACCTCACATGTTCTCCCTGTGTCCCTTAGGGTAGGTAGTACCTCACATGTTCTCCCCGTGTCCCTTAGGGTAGGTAGTACCTCACATGTTCTCCCCGTGTCCCTTAGGGTAGGTAGTACCTCACATGTTCTCCCCGTGTCCCTTAGGGTAGGTAGTACCTCACATGTTCTCCCCGTGTCCCTTAGGGTAGGTAGTACCTCACATGTTCTCCCCGTGTCCCTTAGGGTAGGTAGTACCTCACATGTTCTCCCCGTGTCCCTTAGGGTAGGTAGTACCTCACATGTTCTCCCCGTGTCCCTTAGGGTAGGTAGTACCTCACATGTTCTCCCTGTGTCCATTAGGGTAGGTAGTACCTCACATGTTATCCCCGTGTCCCTTAGGGTTGGTAGTACCTCACATGTTCTCCCCGTGTCCCTTAGGGTAGGTAGTACCTCACATGTTCTCCCCGTGTCCCTTAGGGTTGGTAGTACCTCACATGTTCTCCCCGTGTCCCTTAGGGTAGGTAGTACCTCACATGTTCTCCCCGTGTCCCTTAGGGTAGGTAGTACCTCACATGTTCTCCCCGTGTCCCTTAGGGTAGGTAGTACCTCACATGTTCTCCCCGTGTCCCTTAGGGTAGGTAGTACCTCACATGTGCTCCCCGTGTCCCTTAGGGTAGGTAGTACCTCACATGTGCTCCCCGTGTCCCTTAGGGTAGGTAGTACCTCACATGTTCTCCCCGTGTCCCTTAGGGTACGTAGTACCTCACATGTTCTCCCCGTGTCCCTTAGGGTAGGTAGTACCTCACATGTTCTCCCCGTGTCCCTTAGGGTAGGTAGTACCTCACATGTTCTCCCCGTGTCCCTTAGGGTACGTAGTACCTCACATGTTCTCCCTGTGTCCATTAGGGTAGGTAGTACCTCACATGTTATCCCCGTGTCCCTTAGGGTTGGTAGTACCTCACATGTTCTCCCCGTGTCCCTTAGGGTAGGTAGTACCTCACATGTTCTCCCCGTGTCCCTTAGGGTAGGTAGTACCTCACATGTTCTCCCTGTGTCCATTAGGGTAGGTAGTACCTCACATGTTCTCCCTGTGTCCATTAGGGTAGGTAGTACCTCACATGTTATCCCCGTGTCCCTTAGGGTTGGTAGTACCTCACATGTTATCCCCGTGTCCCTTAGGGTTGGTAGTACCTCACATGTTATCCCCGTGTCCCTTAGGGTTGGTAGTACCTCACATGTTCTCCCCGTGTCCCTTAGGGTAGGTAGTACCTCACATGTTCTCCCCGTGTCCCTTAGGGTTGGTAGTACCTCACATGTTCTCCCCGTGTCCCTTAGGGTAGGTAGTACCTCACATGTTCTCCCCGTGTCCCTTAGGGTAGGTAGTACCTCACATGTTCTCCCCGTATCCCTTAGGGTAGGTAGTACCTCACATGTTCTCCCCGTGTCCCTTAGGGTAGGTAGTACCTCACATGTTCTCCCCGTGTCCCTTAGGGTAGGTAGTACCTCACATGTTCTCCCCGTGTCCCTTAGGGTAGGTAGTACCCTCACATGTGCTCCCCGTGTCCCTTAGGGTAGGTAGTACCTCACATGTTCTCCCCGTGTCCCTTAGGGTAGGTAGTACCTCACATGTTCTCCCCGTGTCCCTTAGGGTAGGTAGTACCCTCACATGTGCTCCCCGTGTCCCTTAGGGTAGGTAGTACCTCACATGTTCTCCCCGTGTCCCTTAGGGTAGGTAGTACCTCACATGTTCTCCCCGTGTCCCTTAGGGTAGGTAGTACCCTCACATGTGCTCCCGGGGTTCTCAACGTTTTTGGCTGGGGACCCACAGAAATGCTTTGGCTATGTCTCACATATCATGCAGTAATCCTGGTCTCTGAAACTGCCTCCCCCTGGCCAGCCGGGGCGCCTGATGGAGGGGAAAGGAACTGGTTGGAATAACGTGTTCCTTCCACGCGCTATGTCTAGCCGGGAACCCCCTCCCCCCTGTCAGGTGAAGAGAAGCGGTTTGGACTCCTCATGCATTGAAGGAAGCATGAGGTCAGGCCATTGCTCTCCTCAAGTTGGCAGAGGGAGTTGTTTTGAATTATTATCAAATTCAATTATTTCTTTCCCTCCCCACTCATTTCATGAAGAAATGAAAGAACAATCTAAGAGATTAGAAAACGAATGTTAAGAAGTAGTGAAAATAGCCGATATACAAGCTCACAACCCGACGCGAAGCAATGTGTTGTGAGCTTGTAGATCTACTATTTTCGCTACTTTGGGTCTCGAGCTAAAAAGTTTGGGAACCACTGCTGTACACTGTGTACAGTATACCCAGTGGTGGAGAAAATACTCCCATGTTTTTACTTAAAGGACCACTTCGCCACTTTTCAACATATCTTCATATTGGTCCTCACTAATGTTCATGATAAAATAGCACCATCATTTTCTACTCCGTCTGTGTCTCATAGGAGGGCTGTAGGCAGTTCAGAACCCTGTCCACCAGTGACATCATCAATGGAAAATCCAAGCTAATAGAAACTGCAGACTTTCTATTCCTGAAAAGTTGCAATGCGAAAATGGAAGCCATCGTTCCCACGATAATAACAATCGAAATGTTTTTGTAAAAAAACAAAAAAGAATCTGCCAACGATGATGTCACTGGTTTCTGAACTGCCCTCCTATGAGACACAGACTGAGTAGAAAAAAATGGTGGTGGTATTTTATCATCAACATTAGTGAGGACCAATTATATGAAGATATGTTTCAATAATTTTCAATAAAAGTATCAATTCTGCAGTGTAGAAATACTCTGTTACAAGTAAAAGTCTGGAATTCAAAGTTTACTTGAGTTAAAGTAAATCGAATCAAAATGTACCGGTACTTAAAGTAACACAGGTAGAAAGTAACTCTGTCCCGTTTCACAACTGAAACTTTTTTGTTTTTGAGAGCTTAAACATTTCGTATAATGTTTTCTAATGTATGGACTTTCCTTTTCTTTTATTTCTTCATGAAATTACTGGATTATTTTTAAATTCATGAATTCTTGCAATAGTAATAATAATAACTTAAAACAAAATGTAGGAAACAAAATAATAAATCAAGGGACCCATAACAATGTGTCTGCGACCCAGGAATGTGTCCTGACCCCAGTGTTTGGGAACGGGCGGGTTAGACTGTCCTCTAAGCACCCTAACCCTAACCCTAACCCTAACCCTAACCCAGGAATGTGTCCTGACCCCAGTGTTTGGGAACGGGCGGGTTAGACTGTCCTCTAAGGAATGTGTCCTGACCCCAGTGTTTGGGAACGGGCGGGTTAGACTGTCCTCTAAGGAATGTGTCCTGACCCAAGTGTTTGGGAACGGGCGGGTTAGACTGTCCTCTAAGGAATGTGTCCTGACCCCAGTGTTTGGGAACGGGCAGGTTAGACTGTCCTCTAAGCACCCTAACAAAGGCTACGGCGCTAGTTCATTCAAATGCAACCGTAAGATGAATCACCTGTAAGCCTATTTCATTTGACGGTTAAATTGTCTTCTTGATTTTATTGTCTGTTTTTAATTCCCATTAGCCCCACGGACAGCCTGCGTCTCCTTCTCCTCCTCCTACAGACATATAATGTTACCTACTGCGCTCACTTTAAAGCACAGAATTATATTAGATATTATTAGATTTATGGCGCCCAGGCTGGCCTGTACATCAGAAGGTCCATTATTCTTTTCGACATTTGAGCCACGGACCACCATTATTTGATGAGATGAGATTGAGGCGTCTGTGGCTCAGGAGTTAGAGCAGGTCGTCCAATGATCCGTGGGTCGGCGGGTCGAATCCTGGACTCCTGTCTACGAGTGTCGAAGTGTCCTTGGGCAAGACACTGCACTGAACCCCACATTGCATCCAGTGGTTGCCACCGTTGGTGTGTGAATGTGGGAAGTGAGTGAGTGGTGCCACTGGCGTTGACTGTTCGCCGCTTCACCTCCCAATGTATGTATGAATGAATGGACCATTGTAAAGCACTTTGACTAAGCACTCACAGTGCTATAAAAATGCAATCCATTATTATTATTAGATCTAGCCTCTCAGACCCAAAACTAAAGAAAGATTTTGTCCACAATTCCTTGCTGTATTGATGTGGTACCATATGAGAGATAACAGGCAAGACAATTCTTCTACATTCTATAATTGTGTAGACTAAATTAGGCAATGCAGATGTTTAACAATAATGTAACTCTTGAGAGTGTAAAATGATGGTTTAATTTTACACTTTCTCTTCGATACATGGTTGACATGTACATACTGTACATGGACCATATTGGTTCATTATGGCGATACGATACGATTCAATGATTTAAAATCGATGCAGTAACTATTTAGCAAAGACATTCAATCTGTGTGAAACATGTGGAAAGTGCAGGTTTTTTAAGGGAAAATATACAGTATGAATATAGATATGAATATGACTCTGACACCACCCTGTCTGTCTGACACCATCCTGTCTGTCTTGCAAAACGTTACCTCTGCTTGCAATCAAAAACCGACCGAATTTTCAGGGTGTCAATTTCAGCATTATCTCTCATGTTTCCACATTGCAGAGGACATCGCTGAGAGACTCATCATTATTGAGGTTAAAAAATATATACTAATAAGAATGATAAATTATTAAGCGTCTTTCTGCACTGCGGATGTGAGGAGAGTGGTGAGATATTTATACATGCACATAGCATAAGACTATTAACACTTCCCTCCCCATTCACGAGTTAGACGAGTTAATTCACCCTTTGTCAGCCTTCTGATTGGTCCCTGACTGACTAACCAGCAGGCTGTCAGCCTTCTGATTGGTCCCTGACTGACTAACCAGCAGGCGCTTTCTGCCTTGTTCTGCCCTCGTTCCGCCTTGTTTATGTTGAATTTGCTAAAACATAATTTTTTGAAAAAACTAAAAACCAACATGATATGCCCTTCAGTCACCATGCAGCACCTGTGATGTTCCTTTTTACCGACACCAATTTTAAAATAACAATTGAGTTCACAGAATATCAATATGAAGCAACTGAAAAACATGTTATTTCAATGGTAGTGGATGGAGTGGAGGATTTTTGTCCAACCACGAAACGGGAACCGGTGCAAAGAGGGGCACAACCACGGGCGGGACTTGACAAAGGGTGAATTGATGTAGAAAAGCTTCCCTCCCAATAACGAGTTACACAAGTTACGTTTTCATTGTTTCATTCGCGTTTTTAATACGTTTTAAGACTTGCAGAGTTTCCATCGGACAGAGTGGGATAGGCGACGCGTTTTGATGACGTCACACTGGCATGCAAAGGGTTCTGGGAAATTGAGGCCCAATGCATTGCAATGGCGGCGGTGCTGCACAGCGAGCACGTTCCTTCTCCGCTTCTTAGTTGTTGTGATCGCCACTTTGGAATAACTTAAATTGGGTTGTATGAGGGGGAGGGGCGCATTCGCTGCGCCCCTCCCCCTCACACAACACAATGTTGTGTCAAACCATGTGACCTCCATTGGAAATGCATTGGGCGGCCATGACACAACACAACATGCATCCAACGAGCACAGAACATTGCATTAACCGTGTGAGTGCACCCTAAGGCTGAGCTCACACCTTTCATGCAATTCTCGTGCTCGTTGGATGCTCGTTGGATGCATGTTGTGTTGTGTCATGGCCGCCCAATGTATTTCCAATGGAGGTCACATGGTTTGACCCAACATTGTGTTGTGTGAGGGGGAGGGGTGCAGTCGTGCGCCCCTCCCCCTCACACAACACAATGTTGGGTCAAACCATGTGACCTCCATTGGAAATGCATTGGGCCGCTGGGCGGCCATGACACAACACCCAACGAGCACAGAGAATTGCATGAAAGGTGTGAGCTCAGCCTAAGTACATTTTGAATTCCTGACTTTTACTTGTAACAGAGTATTTCTACATTGCAGTAATGATACTTTTACTTAAGTAAAACATTTGAGTACTTTTCCCACCACTGCACATTGGTAGGACTCTTTTTGATAAAGAGACAGTCATGGCGGAAAGACTAACTGTTTGATAAAGAGACAGTCATGGCGGAAAGACTAACTGTTTTCTTTTTGATAAAGAGACAGTCATGGCGGAAAGACTAACTGTTTGATAAAGAGACAGTCATGGCGGAAAGACTAACTGTTTGATAAAGAGACAGTCATGGCGGAAAGACTAACTGTTTGATAAAGAGACAGTCATGGCGGAAAGACTAACTGTTTGATAAAGAGACAGTCATGGCGGAAAGACTAACTGTTTGATAAAGAGACAGTCATGGCGGAAAGACTAACTGTTTTCTTTTTGATAAAGAGACAGTCATGGCGGAAAGACTAACTGTTTGATAAAGAGACAGTCATGGCGGAAAGACTAACTGTTTGATAAAGAGACAGTCATGGCGGAAAGACTAACTGTTTGATAAAGAGACAGTCATGGCGGAAAGACTAACTGTTTGATAAAGAGACAGTCATGGCGGAAAGACTAACTGTTTGATAAAGAGACAGTCATGGCGGAAAGACTTTCATTTTTATCCAAAATGAGTTAATAGCACTGGCAGACTCTTCACATATAGAGCATGTCTGAAATAAATGTCAGAGCTGAAATCGACATGTAAATATGAAATAAATGCTTAAACATGTAGCCCTAGGTGTAATGTTAACAGTCCACAGAAGCGAACCTTTCAAGCCTGTTTTCTGCAAGACATTACTCTATAGAGCGTCGCAGTCCCGCCTCCTACCCTGGACCAGGAAATGAAACCCAATGCATTATTCTCATAGACATTTCTTAAAGTATTTATTTAAAGACGGTTACGCCGCGGACAAAGCCAACTCGAGTCGTGACAACTCATGACAACACAAACAATATTTTGGACCAAACAAATAATTACAAAGAAGAAAAACAACAAAAAAAGTGTTGTAACCTGCCGTTTTTTCTTCTTTCTAATTATTTGTTTGGTCCAAAATATTGTTTGTGTTGTGGGTAGGAGGCGGGACTGCGACGCTCTATAAGCCATATCTCCAAAACTGGTGGGTCAAACTGAACAACCAATATGTCAATTTGAAGCTATGATTCCCTGCTTTCATATTTCAGTTGCGAGCCCTTGCTTTTGTTCATGATATCTGTTAGTTTAACAGTTTGGCTCAGCCAGGATGTGCGCTGTTTTATCTTATTCCCTGCTTTCATATGACATGAAAAAATGATAAAAAATCAATGACTTAGCCTCGGTCAGAAACGGTCACATATGATAGTGGCAGATATGTGGTGCATGAGGTCATTAGACACGAGGTGCAACCCCTCAGGGTCTCCCTCAAGGACACCACAACCTCTTCTAGGGGTCTAACAAGCTTGCGTTGTCTGTCAGCTTGTAGATGTGCTATTTTTATTTGTTGTTGTTTTGTTTGTTTCTTGAAAACATGTGAAATAAGTTTGAAACATTATAGCAAAGTCTTGTATGGGGGTCCCTGCCACAAAAAAGTCTTCAGGTGGGGGTCTACGGTGAAATAAAAAATGTTAATTTTGGGGGTTCTTGACATGCAAATGTTTGAGAACCACTGCTTTATCTCTCTCTGGGCCCTAGTAATCCATATAGTTTAGCTATATAACTGTTGCTATGCAGGACAGTTTTGTCACCTCATAGGTGTCAGTGTTATTTTGCATGGCTGTGTTGTTGAACACATACAGTATAACAGGAAAGTTACACGACTAACCCGCTCAGGTGATGGCAATAATAATTAATGACCGCATGAAAACTCCTGTCGGGCGGTCGTTAAAGTTGATGTTGGATACTGTTTCTCCCTCTGTCATTTCCTCGTATTTCTAGTTTATTTAAATAATGTCATGCACATTTGTCCAGTGCATCCGTCCTGGTTGACTAGATTTAGAAGACATTTTGATGCTCTTGCTACTGAAATGATCGATTATTTATATGGAGAAATCCCGTTATTTAACATGCATCTCAATGGGGGAGAAGGAGAGCTTGCCCTGTCTCCTTGCTGCTAACGTGCCTATTGGACAAGGACGGGTTGGGGAGGGACTTAGCGAAGGGCTAATTACAGCATAAGATGTGGAAATAAGACGTGCTCAATCGGGCCATCTGTTGTCCCCCCCCCCCCCTCTCCCACCTCTCTCTGTGTGTGTGTGTCTCTCTCTCTCTCTTCAATTCAAAGGGCTTTATTGGCATCAGAAAACACGTTTTACATTGCCAAAGCAAAAGTGGAACAAAACAAGACATGTGTAAACAGAGCTGTGTTACACTGAAGAAAAAAAAGCTTACAAGATCTGTGTCTGTCTGTCTCTCTCTCTGTGTCTGTCTCTCTGTGTCTCTGTCTCTCTCTCTGTGTCTCTGTGTCTCTGTCTCTCTGTGTCTCTGTGTCTCTGTCTCTCTCTCTGTGTCTGTCTCTCTCTGTGTCTCTGTCTCTCTCTCTGTGTCTCTGTCTCTCTCTCTGTCTCTCTCTCTCTCTGTGTCTCTGTCTCTCTCTCAGTTAGCGCTGTCCAGTGATAAGATCCAGTCCTTGCAGACACCTCTGTTGAGTCTCAGTTTGGACGTGAGGGAGAACGGAGTCCTCCGGCCCGTTGTCATGGAGATGAGCAGAGACGAGCTCAACAGCCTCGTCAGCTCACTGGAGGCTGCCAACAAGGTACCTGTCTGTCTGTCTGTCTGTCTGTCTGTCTGTCTCATTGTCCCTCTCTCTCTCTCTCTCTCTCTCTCTCTCTCTCTCTCTCTCTCTCTCTCTCTATCTTTCTATCTGTCTATTTTTCTCTGTCTCTCTCACTTTCTCTATGTCTCTCTCTCTTTGTCAATTCAAAGGAGCTTCATTGGCATGAGAAAACATAGATTTACATTGCCAAAGCAATCTCTGTCTGTCTCCTCCCTGTGTGTGTGTTGTGTACAACACAGGGAGCGTGTCATTGGCAGTCTCTACCCAGCGTAGCAGGAAGAAAATGCTGAGTCGTGTGCTCTGCCCTCTGGTGACTCATTGTGTTAAGAGCATCCGCTGTGTTTATCCTTGTATGTCACCCAAGTAACACACATTCACACTCGCACGCCACACACGCGCACACACCTCAAAACACCGTTGGTGGTGCAAGGGTCCAAGGAACCCTCAGGGTACATTGAGGGGTAAAAATGGTGCATTTATATAGCGCCTTTATCCGAGGTGCTTTACAGTGTGCCATTACATTCACCCATTGCACGCACGCACACAAGCACACACACACGCACACACTGGTGGCGGAGGAAACCATGCAATTAGGGGTTCAGATTCTTGCTCAAGGACACTTCGTCACGAACTAGGGGGGGTTTGGGGCTTTATTGGAAAGGGTAAAAGGCACAAAAAGAAAACCCTGCTTCTGGACGGTTCAATGAACCAACATGAGCAGATTGTGTTGTGTAATGATTGTCTAATCCTAACCGAAACGGCACAGCCATTTTATGGTGTGGATGATTGGCAGATGGGGATCCAGAATTCAAGCCAAGCTTGATGTGAAGATCCATTCAGAAGCCAAGCATCTGAACGGACTCCCCGTGGAAACCCAGATTGTCGCATAATAATAATGCGACAATTACATAATATGTAATTGGCTGCCGACCCCCATCTGAAAATATGTTGTTTCAGGGACCCCCCAGAAGCAAATATTTGAGTTAAAACGTTTGCTGTGAAAGAGTATATATTCAAAGATTTGCACACATTTTCACGATTTTTCTAAAAATAGCTTAAGTTTAAAATAATGGTTAAAACACCAAAAGGGAGGGGGCACGGTGGCACAGTCGGTAGTGATGTCGCCTCACAGCTAGAAGGTCCTGGGTTCGATTCCCGCTGGGGACTCTGTGGGCGCTGGGGGCGTGTTCCCTCCTCCGCGTCATCAGTGCCCGCATACCCGAGGCGGGGTTGGCGAAAGGGCTCTTCTGTGTTCTCCCCGTGTCCCCTAGGGTAGGTACCCTCACAAAAAACATGCAGTAATCCTGGTCTCTAAACTACCTCCCCCTGGCCAGCCGGGGCGCCTGATGGAGGGGAAAGGAACTGGTCGGAAATAACGTGTTCCTTCCATGCACTACGTCCGGCCAGGGAAACTCTCCCCTGTCAGGTGACAAGAAGCAGCTTGGACTCCTCGTGCATAAAGGAAGCATGAGGTCAGTCCACTGCCCCCCAGGTTGGCACTGGGTGAAAAAGTGGGTTACAAAATCGCGGGATAAAAATTAAAAAAAGAAGAAAAAAACGGGGTTCCTGTCCTGAATGGTTTAAGTGTTTAATTGGTTATATTTATATAATATATCATTTCCAGGGAGAACAGAGCATAACGGAACATAATGGAACACCGGTTTCAGGTTTCACATCGTATTGGTCTGCATCCGTTGTTCCTCCGGTCGGAGAAGGCACAGCCTGCCTGGAGTGCCTTCAGTTTCACACTGGTGCACAAGACAGTAACTTACATGTACTTACAGAACAATAAGGCTATCACATCAAATGACACTGATCACCCCCTGTATCGCTTCTTTAACCTCATGCCATCTGGACAAAGATACAGAACCTTAACCATGGAAAAAGGTCCGTTTAGTATGCGTTTTGTTCCCTCAGCCATCGCAGCATTAAAAGGATCCCTGGCTAATAATGTTTTAAGGCATATTTGTCTTATTAGGCAGGGATCCTTTTAAACAAACTGCCCCTCCGATAGGATGGTTCTGTACGGGGGGGGGGGGGGGGGACCTGCTCTCCTCCTGCTGAAATCATCAGCAGCTTGTTCTGTTGTTAATCTGAGAAAAGTGTCCTCTCCGTCCTGAACTGGAATGTAGCATTTTCTGAGGCTCTGAGGCTGAACCGGGCCGTCATCAGCGCAATGAGCGCATCTGCATTAAATCATTCTTAAATCATTGAAGGACCAAGCACTTATTTGACTTCTTTTTCACAAAGTGCCTCCAGGCCAAAGACGTTTTTAACTTATTTTTTAAAGGGGCTTAAATTGATAACATTATAATCATGATTCAAGACAAATCTTACAACTCTCGTTCTAAGAAAATAGAACAAATCTATGGTGGCCTGGGAACCAGCTCAGTGGCCTTGTGGTTAGAGTGTATGCCCTGAGACTGGGAGGTCGGGGTTCGACCCCCGGCCGGTTCATACCAAAGACTCTAAAAATGGGACCCAGTGCCTCCCTGCTTGACACTCGGCATCAAGGGTTGGATTGGGGGTAAGTCCCTGCAACATACTAGCGTCATGTCCAGGGGGTGTACTTATACATCAAGCTGCCTCACTCTACAGAAACAGGAGATAGGCTCCTGCACTATGCCAGGGGTTCTCAACGTTTTTGGCCGGGGACCCCCGGAGATGCTTTGGCAGTGTCTCGGGACCCCCACCCCGCCCCCTCCCGACCCCCAATATAAATTGACTGCTACAATAACCTTAATAATAGAGACAATACACCATAAATAAACACTGAAACCAGATAATCATTGGGGAAGGTGTACTGTATATGTGTACTATATGTAAACTCTTCATTTCCATTTGCCAGCCATTCAGTTGCAAAAAAATAAAAAATATATATATATAATTTGGGGACCCCCCAAAAATAATTTGGCGACCCCCAGAGGGGTCGCGACCCACGGGTTGAGAACCCCTGCACTATGCTTACTACTATGGTGGCCTGTGCTGAACTATTGCTACTTCAATTTAGCGGTGGATGAGTTAATTGAGAGCGGTGCCGTACAGGCGTGGAAAGTGTGCGCACACAGAATTATAGCAGATCTACAAGCTCACAACGTGTCGCAGGCAACGCGTTGTGAGCTTGTAGAGCGGCTATTTTGGGTGTGTGGTACTGCCGCCGTGCAACGAAGTCGAAGTATATACGTACTGTATATACACAATTGAAACTAAAATGAGCACATGACATTCATTTAGAGCAGAGAACTGCACTGCTGCAGTGCGCACACAAACCAAACGAGTGGTTTGGTGTGAACCGGTCCGAGGCAGATGGTATATGTCATGTCGCGTATCTATGTGTATAAGTTTTATATGTTCATTAAAATAATTTGTTACGACTAGCGCAGGAACGAGGGACCGTCACACCTCTCTCTCTCTCTCTCTGTCAGTCCGTTGTCATTTCACAATTTTCGATCACACTTTCTGACTGACGGGCACTGCTAGGCAATCAGCAAAATGCGATGATGCAATACTTAATATTTAATGACAGCAAAGCAAGCAACTGCTCATTTGACTTGATAACCAGTCATTTGGGCTGCAGGGCAGACTGGTTGGGTCATTTCCTAGTGTTTTAAGTCTGGGTAGAAATGTAAAAGAAAAATAAAGGTGCCTTTTCGAATTCCAGCCCCTGCCCTTCAAATTCCCTTTGCACGTCCTTGCCCCATCCCCTCTCTCTCTCCAAAGCAAATTAAATTGAATGGACTGGACTTGCTGGGTGTTAAAAAGCCGGTCGTTTTTTTTGTTTTTGCAGTTGATTAATATATTGTTTTGTAGGCTGGCTCCCATGACGGGACGGGACGGGCGGGTTATGAAAAAAAGCCGGCCCGCGCATCGCTATTGCCTATTACCACTGACATAAAACTGTAGAATTGGCCTCAATGGGTTAACCCATTTAGACCTGAGGACGCATGTGTGTCATATTATAGCTTTAAACCCATTTTGGGCGGGAACCCCTTTTGGTGTTTTAACTAAGCATTATGTTATACTTTAGCTATTGAAAAATAGCAGATCTACAAGCTCATAGCGCGCCACCGAGTGGCGCGCTATGAACTTGTAGGTCTGCTATTTTTGAAAAATTGTAAAAATGCGGCACAAATCTTTGAATATATATTCTTTCAGAGCGAACGTTTTTTTTATTTCGACGTCAGGCCTCAATGGGTTAAGGAACCAAGAAGGCTCTCAGAATGATCATCACATGTGTTCTCATGTCTTCTCAGGTGGTGTTGCAGTTGAAATGAGACACATGTGTTTTCATGTCTTCTCAGGTGGTGTTGCAGTTGAAATGAGACACATGTGTTTTCATGTCTTCTCAGGTGGTGTTGCAGTTGAAATGAGACACATGTGTTTTCATGTCTTCTCAGGTGGTGTTGCAGTTGAAATGAGACACATGTTTTCATGTCTTCTCAGGTGGTGTTGCAGTTGAAATGAGACACATGTGTTTTCATGTCTTCTCAGGTGGTGTTGCAGTTGAAATGAGACACATGTGTTTTCATGTCTTCTCAGGTGGTGTTGCAGTTGAAATGAGACACATGTGTTCTCATGTCTTCTCAGGTGGTGTTGCAGTTGAAATGAGACACATGTGTTTTCATGTCTTCTCAGGTGGTGTTGCAGTTGAAATGAGACACATGTGTTTTCATGTCTTCTCAGGTGGTGTTGCAGTTGAAATGAGACGACCACCATGGACCACGGCAGTGGTTCTCAACCTGTGGGTCGAGACCCCCGGGGGGTCCCCCAGATAACAGTAAAGTGACAATGGAATGACTTATAAGACATTTTTAATACAAAAAGAAAGACACAAAGAAAAGAGAGACCATTAGTGGATCAAACGTAAACAACAAACTATTATAAAAACTGGTCAAACATTGGCCAAATTGTCAAATAATATGAGAAAGAGGCACAAATTGTGAAAATAGCAGATCTACAAGCTCACAATGCCACGCAAACGAGGCGTTGTGAGCTATTTTCACAATATTTATCTGTGGAACAGAGTCAAACTAAATGTAATGCCTCGACTCCTACAATTCCAAGTGCATGCCAGGTTGGGGGTCCCCAGTTCAAATGTGATTGTTTTGGGGGTCCCCAGTTCAAATATGATTGTTTTGGGGGGTCAACAGTTCAAATATGATTGTTTGGAGGGTCCCCAGTTCAAATATGATTGTTTGGAGGGTCCCCAGTTCAAATGTGATTGTTTTGGGGGTCCCCAGTTCAAATATGATTGTTTTGGGGGGTCAACAGTTCAAATATGATTGTTTGGAGGGTCCCCAGTTCAAATATGATTGTTTTGGGGGGTCCCCAGTTCAAATATGATTGTTTGGAGGGTCCCCAGTTCAAATATGATTGTTTTGGGGGGTCCCCAGTTCAAATATGATTGTTTGGAGGGTCCCCAGTTCAAATGTGATTTGTTTTGGGAGGTCGCGGCTTGAAAAGGTTGAGAACCGCTCGACTACGGGGCCAGAAGACATCAGAAGAGGGACTGGCTGTTAAAACACACCACTGTAAAACACATCGTGGCTTTGAGGTCAGAAACCTTGTAATAGAAGGTATGCGCATGCATAAAGTTAATGGCAAATCGAGTGGCAAAGTGAGTTTAACATTGTTTAACATCGTTTAATGCAATCAGATAGGACTTTTCCGTTTGGATGTATGGGCTGTCAAGGCCACAAAGTATTTTTTGCCACTCGGTAGGCGTTCATGCATAACTTCCGGGTATGATGATGATGTCACGCGCATACCCTCTATGTCCATATTTCAAAGGTTTTGTGTTTTGTTTTGTATTGTTGTTTTTTTCCCCATGACTGAATGTCCACCTGGCAGAGACAGTATCTATCCATTTACCCTGTAGTACACCTCGATGGTAATTAACTGCTTTTTGCCCAAAGCTGCCTTGCAGTGGAAGCGCTCCATTTGACAGACACTGCGAGGCAAAGTCACATGCTGCAGTTTGATGACACAACCGCAACGATGCCTTCTGTAAGAAAACGGTGTTGATTTCACGTGCGTCTGTATTCAGTGACTCTCAACTGCATTCCATGTTATGTTCTTAAGTTCAAATTTGACATTGTGAGTTGTGAATGCATTGTATTGTATAATAAAACATGTTGAAATGAGTATTATCTCAGCCCGTTTATGTGCAGTAGCTGAGATGTCCTGAAAAGCCTAACGTAGAAACTCCCCTATAAAACTCCCTGTAAAACTACTAGTACTGACCATGGTATTACTGTGCTTAACTGACCAGCCAACTGGCCTGACCTGAACCCCACAGAATCTAGGTTGTATTGTCAAGAGGAAGGTGTGAGACATAACTGTGAACATTACAAATTAATTTATGGCTGTTATCAAAGCAAACATGGGCTTCCATAACACCTCAACAGTGATGAAATTATTTGTTCAAAAGTAGCCCAGACCAAGTATTAACTGCATACATTAATATACTTTTCAGATGGACATTTCTCGCTTAAAACATTTTTTTTTAGTAGTCTCGTAAAATATTCTAATTCATTGAGATAGGATGTTTTTATTTTTCATGAGCTGTACGCCGCATAATCATCAAGATTAAAACAAAAAAAGGTTTTAAATGCTTCACTGTATGCACAATGCAATTAATGAATTGAGAATATATGAAAGTTTCGCTTTTTGAATTGTATTACGGAAGAAAATGAACTTTTACAAAATATTCTAATTACATGGGATGTGTGTGTGTGTGTGTGTGTGTGTGTGTGTGTGTGTGTGTGTGTGTGTGTGTGTGTGTGTGTGTGTGTGTGTGTGTGTGTGTGTGTGTGTGTGTGTGTGTGTGTGTGTGTGTGTGTGTGTGTGTGTGTGTGTGTGTGTGTGTATGCCTATCACAACTTTTCAATGAAAAACAAGGTCAACATTTTTCAAAAGTATTTCAATAAATAAAACAAATGTATAATAATACATACATTATGATAATAATAAAAACATTTAAGAAGTAGCCTAATAAATAGATCTACAAGATGTAGAGTGCAAAGCAATGCAATGTGAATTTAGCTTGTAGATCTGCTATTTTCACTAGTTTGGGTCCCTGCCGGGCACATGTCTAGTCTCTCTGTTGGGTCTTGAGCTAAAAGGTTTGTCTTAATATAACCAGTCCTGTGATTTCCAAACGTTGACCACCTCACCTGTGTCTTGTTTAGTCCCAGCCAATCATGTGCTAAATGTCCT
>NC_136799.1:5755008-5811381 GCF_951216825.1 Electrona antarctica | reverse complement strand
ATAAGTCTACGGACCCAACCTTTTAATGGCATTTATATCTCTGGGACCCTCAATTTATTTTGTTAAATCAATGTTAATTTACAGACCCATAAGGGTCCATTTGTTTCCAAACTATCATTTAGCTGCATGAGGTCCCCCTGGAACTCCCTCAAGGACCCCAGGGGGTCCCCGGACGCCACTTTGGGAAGCACTGAGCTACAGCATGAGAATGATGTAATTCCACTGAGACACAGATCGCTGTTTACTGTTGGGGCAGAAACCTCTCCAATATGTCAATCCATGTTTTCTTTTGTCCTTAATTAACCATTTCCCCTGGAATCTATCCAGGGTTTTCATGTACAAATAATAACAAACATAGATACTGGAACGGAAATGTAGGCGCCAGAGACAGCACAGCAGCGAAACGTTACAGATACAGGGGATGGAAGGTACACATAATGTTAATAAACAATCAATCTAAATCATGATTTGTGGGTGCATTTCCTTTTTCACTCAGAGTTGAATGTACACTGAGGATGTTTCCCAGAGACAATTGTCAGATTTAACATGCGGTAGACCCAAATCATGATTTCAAGTCAACTAATAATGACAATTAGGACTAAAGTAGACTGTAGCAGAATAATGCAATAGAATGTCTATACTAATATAATGCAAAAATAATATAATCAATTAATTTCATATAATTCACTTACACCGATATAGACAGACTTTTACAGGGTTAGGGTTAGTATGTGGAATAGAATAGATCAATTCACTGGGCCTTAGAATACAAGTAATCATATACTGCAAGGGTTCTCAACGTTTTTGGCTGGGGACCCCCGGAAAAATGCTTTGGCCATGGTCGTGGATCTCGTGGATTTTCTGTGGTCTGGAGTTTTCTCTGGGGTTTGGAAGCCTTTTCAGCTGCAATGGAAACAGGCAAAACAGAGAAAACAGTGACATCTGCTGGCAAATCCAATTATGTGACATCACAAACGGCAGGAAAATCAGAGCACTTGTTTGAGCCAGAAAACCCCAGAGCACAGAAAATCTACTGAATGTTAAAAGTGCAGGTTTTTTGGGGGTGCAATTGAACCCGATTTGGCCGGAAACGGAGAGTCGGGAAGGATAAATCTGCTGTGTGAGCATACAGGACACAATGATCATCGTAATCAATTGATATTACAATAGTCGTCCAAAGGTGATTTTGGTGCCCGGGGCCTTTGGAAAACGGGCGTCAAAAGGCGATTTTGGCGATAAATGAGTTAACAGTCTAAGGGCCCTATTTTGCGTGTCCGACCTAATGGACCACTTCACCACTTTTCAACCCATCTTCATATAATAGGTCCTCACTAATAATCATGATAAAATGACAACATTGTTTCCTACTCAATCTGTGTCTCATAGGAGGGCTGTGGGCAGTTCAGAAACCCGTCCACCATGTGACATCATCGTTATAGGCAGATTTTCTTTTAAACAAGATATTTCAAGATTCAAGATTCAAGACTTTATTGCCATGTCAACAGAGTTGATTGGAATTTGTTTCAGTGCTCTAAAAACAGACACATATTCACATCACATATTCAGACAGTAGAACAAGATACAAAAGTACAAACATCATATGAGGGGGACCAATAAATAAGAAGAATCCAAAACGTTACAATTCATGTTGAATAAATAAATAGCAATTCATATTTTCATATTCATATTTTTACAAAAACGTTTAGATTTTTATTATCGGGAGAACGATGGCTTCCATTTTCGCATTGCAACTTTTCAAGACTAGAAAGCCTGCAGTTTCTATTAGCTATGGATTCCCCATCGATGATGTCACTGGTGGACGGGTTTCTGAACTGCCCACAGCCCTCCCATGAGACACAGACTGAGTAGAAAGAAAAAAGTGCCATTTTTTTCATGATTATTACTAGTGAGGACCTATTATGATGAAGATAGGTTGAAAAGGGGTGACGTGACACGCAAAATAGGGCCCTAAAAATGTATCTGTACTGCTCCACTTCTCTTCTCTTTTTTTTCCTTCTGCTTTTTTTTTTGTACGCTTTCAGGGTCGAGAAGGGCTATTCTCTGTCTCGTTGGGTTGAGAAGGGGCTATTCTCTGTCTCGTTGGGTTGAGAAGGGCCCTATTCTCTGTCTCGTTGGGTTGAGAAGGGCTATTCTCTGTCTCGTTGGGTTGAGAAGGGGCTATTCTCTGTCTCGTTTGGTTGAGAAGGGCCCTATTCTCTGTCTCGTTGGGTTGAGAAGGGCTATTCTCTGTCTCGTTGGGTTGAGAAGGGGCTATTCTCTGTCTCGTTGGGTTGAGAAGGGCCCTATTCTCTGTCTCGTTGGGTTGAGAAGGGCTATTCTCTGTCTCGTTGGGTTGAGAAGGGCTATTCTCTGTCTCGTTGGGTTGAGAAGGGCTATTCTCTGTCTCGTTGGGTTGAGAAGGGCTATTCTCTGTCTCGTTGGGTTGAGAAGGGGCTATTCTCTGTCTCGTTGGGTTGAGAAGGGCTATTCTCTGTCTCGTTGGGTTGAGAGGGGCTATTCTCTGTCTCGTTGGGTTGAGAAGGGGCTATTCTCTGTCTCGTTGGGTTGAGAAGGGCCCTATTCTCTGTCTCGTTGGGTTGAGAAGGGCTATTCTCTGTCTCGTTGGGTTGAGAGGGGCTATTCTCTGTCTCGTTGGGTTGAGAAGGGGCTATTCTCTGTCTCGTTGGGTTGAGAAGGGCTATTCTCTGTCTCGTTGGGTTGAGAAGGGGCTATTCTCTGTCTCGTTGGGTTGAGAAGGGCTATTCTCTGTCTCGTTGGGTTGAGAGGGGGCTATTCTCTGTCTCGTTGGGTTGAGAGGGGGCTATTCTCTGTCTCGTTGGGTTGAGAAGGGCCCTATTCTCTGTCTCGTTGGGTTGAGAAGGGCTATTCTCTGTCTCGTTGGGTTGAGAAGGGGCTATTCTCTGTCTCGTTGGGTTGAGAAGGGCTATTCTCTGTCTCGTTGGGTTGAGAAGGGCCCTATTCTCTGTCTCGTTGGGTTGAGAAGGGCCCTATTCTCTGTCTCGTTGGGTTGAGAAGGGCTATTCTCTGTCTCGTTGGGTTGAGAGGGGGCTATTCTCTGTCTCGTTGGGTTGAGAAGGGCCCTATTCTCTGTCTCGTTGGGTTGAGAGGGGCTATTCTCTGTCTCGTTGGGTTGAGAAGGGCTATTCTCTGTCTCGTTGGGTTGAGAGGGGCTATTCTCTGTCTCGTTGGGTTGAGAGGGGGCTATTCTCTGTCTCGTTGGGTTGAGAAGGGCCCTATTCTCTGTCTCGTTGGGTTGAGAAGGGCTATTCTCTGTCTCGTTGGGTTGAGAAGGGGCTATTCTCTGTCTCGTTGGGTTGAGAAGGGCTATTCTCTGTCTCGTTGGGTTGAGAAGGGGCTATTCTCTGTCTCGTTGGGTTGAGAAGGGCTATTCTCTGTCTCGTTGGGTTGAGAAGGGCTATTCTCTGTCTCGTTGGGTTGAGAGGGGCTATTCTCTGTCTCGTTGGGTTGAGAGGGGCTATTCTCTGTCTCGTTGGGTTTCAGTGAATCATAAAAGTTTGAAGTCCCAGTCAGTCCTGTTATTAGAACAAAGGTCTTTCATTATTGACACTCGTATAGCATTCATACATAAGTCATTTTCACACAACTTGCTGCATTAGCCTGAATAAATCTAGACGCTGTTGGTTTGCAGAGTGTGTGTGGAGTGGAGTGTGGTGTGCTGTGTGAGCACAGGTTATGAATTGTTTATTGATTCTAAAACTCTATTTCGTTTCAAGGACTTTCAGGTTTCAGGTGTTCATTGTATATACAGTATGGTTCTGTGGACCCTCATCATAACTCAGAACGCTTCCACTCTCTCAGAGTTTACAGGCTTGGAAAAGTTCTGTTTGGAATGCTAAGTGGATCCTAATTATAGCCATCTGCATGGGGACTCCCTCAAGGACCCCTGGGGGTCCCCGCCGGACCCCACTGAGAACCACTGGTTTCTTATTTGATTTTCCCCTTTTTGGTGTGTTAAACATTGTTATAATTTAGCTATTGAAAAATAGCAGATCTACAAGCTCATAGCTACGAGCTTGTAGGTCTGCTATATTCTTTTTTTAACTCAAATCTTTGCTTCTGGGGGAGTCCCTGGAACAGCATATTTTCAGATGGGGTCCAAATACATATATTTTTGGGGCTCCTTGACATGAAACTGTTTGAGAACCACTGACATAGAAACATGGTTTTTTCAGAGAACTGTCAGGATTTAGAAGACATTTGTAGAATCGTCCTCAGGTCTAAATGGGTTAAAATGGGGAAAAAAGTGGGGGAAAAAGAAAAACAACAGTGTTAAAGGAAATGTCCGGACAACCAGTTTTCTTACCGTAATATGATGACTATAATCCATTGATCAAAGGATGTAGTGAAATTAACAAACTGGCCGTTCCTCAGCGTTTTACCCGCACGGCCGCCGATCAAACGCTAAATCTCTTCTTAAATCTCTTCTTGAAATAGAATAGTATGTTTGTTCAGTAACAGACTAACAGGGGTCTCCCTGTCTCTTCAGCTATTTAGTAAGCATAAAATACATTTCCAATGTCCTTCAGACAGGAGAGCATACAGTCTTCATCTTCTTAGTGAACTTAGTGAACAGTAACTTAGTGAAATTAGAAGTGATGATGATGAAGCAAAAGAAAGGATCGGACAAAATTCCCACCTGAAAATGTAATTTCTGTTGAGCTTTTTAAGGTTTTTTCTGTTGAAAAAACCTTAAAAATTTCTGTTTTAAGGTTTTTTTTTTAAAAAAAACTTAAAAAAGTACGTAATTTATTCTAATTGTTATTGCAATTTACGAGCTGCGTTCGCTTCCCGCGTTCATGCGTCTTACTTGTAGTAAAGATTCTACAGAAATATAGTCAATGAAAGGACACTTCAGTGTTGCGTTCACAAGGTTGAATTACCTGCTTTTTCCCCCTTCTTTTTTGCTATTTTTGAGTTTTTTGGCAAAAATATTAAATGTTTGGAAACATTTGAATTTCCTTTTTTTATTTTACATAATATGGCACAAAACAGAAAACATCCAACATCAGATGGGAGTCCCTGGCACAAAACACCCAACATCAGATAGGGGTCCCTGGCACAAAACACCCAACATCAGATAGGGGTCCCTGGCACAATACACCCAACATCAGATAGGGGTCCCTGGCACAAAACACCCAACATCAGATAGGGGTCCCTGGCACAAAACACCCAACATCAGATAGGGGTCCCTGACACAAAACACCCAACATCAGATAGGGGTCCCTGGCACAATACACCCAACATCAGATAGGGGTCCCTGACACAAAACACCCAACATCAGATAGGGGTCCCTGGCACAAAACACCCAACATCAGATAGGGGTCCCTGGCACAAAACACCCAACATCAGATAGGGGTCCCTGGCACAAAACACCCAACATCAGATAGGGGTCCCTGGCACAAAACACCCAACATCAGATAGGGGTCCCTGGCACAAAACACCCAACATCAGATAGGGGTCCCTGGCACAAAACACCCAACATCAGATAGGGGTCCCTGGCACAAAACACCCAACATCAGATAGGGGTCCCTGGCACAAAACACCCAACATCAGATAGGGGTCCCTGGCACAAAACACCCAACATCAGATAGGGGTCCCTGGCACAAAACACCCAACATCAGATAGGGGTCCCTGGCACAATACACCCAACATCAGATAGGGGTCCCTGGCACAAAACACCCAACATCAGATAGGGGTCCCTGGCACAATACACCCAACATCAGATAGGGGTCCCTGGCACAATACACCCAACATCAGATAGGGGTCCCTGGCACAATACACCCAACATCAGATAGGGGTCCCTGGCACAAAACACCCAACATCAGATAGGGGTCCCTGGCACAATACACCCAACATCAGATAGGGGTCCCTGGCACAATACACCCAACATCAGATAGGGGTCCCTGGCACAAAACATCCAACATCAGATAGGGGTCCCTGGCACAAAACATCCAACATCAGATAGGGGTCCCTGGCACAAAACACCCAACATCAGATAGGGGTCCCTGGCACAAAACACCCAACATCAGATAGGGGTCCCTGGCACAATACACCCAACATCAGATAGGGGTCCCTGGCACAATACACCCAACATCAGATAGGGGTCCCTGGCACAATACACCCAACATCAGATAGGGGTCCCTGGCACAATACACCCAACATCAGATAGGGGTCCCTGGCACAAAACATCCAACATCAGATAGGGGTCCCTGGCACAAAACACCCAACATCAGATAGGGGTCCCTGGCACAAAACACCCAACATCAGATAGGGGTCCCTGGCACAAAACACCCAACATCAGATAGGGGTCCCTGGCACAAAACACCCAACATCAGATAGGGGTCCCTGGCACAAAACACCCAACATCAGATAGGGGTCCCTGGCACAAAACACCCAACATCAGATAGGGGTCCCTGTCACAAAACACCCAACATCAGATAGGGGTCCCTGGCACAAAACACCCAACATCAGATAGGGGTCCCTGGCACAAAACACCCAACATCAGATAGGGGTCCCTGGCACAAAACACCCAACATCAGATGGGGGTCCCTGGCACAATACACCCAACATCAGATAGGGGTCCCTGGCACAATACACCCAACATCAGATAGGGGTCCCTGGCACAAAACACCCAACATCAGATAGGGGTCCCTGGCACAAAACACCCAACATCAGATAGGGGTCCCTGGCACAAAACACCCAACATCAGATGGGGGTCCCTGGCACAAAACACCCAACATCAGATAGGGGTCCCTGGCACAAAACACCCAACATCAGATAGGGGTCCCTGGCACAAAACACCCAACATCAGATAGGGGTCCCTGGCACAAAACACCCAACATCAGATAGGGGTCCCTGGCACAATACACCCAACATCAGATAGGGGTCCCTGGCACAAAACATCCAACATCAGATAGGGGTCCCTGGCACAAAACACCCAACATCAGATAGGGGTCCCTGGCACAAAACACCCAACATCAGATAGGGGTCCCTGGCACAATACACCCAACATCAGATAGGGGTCCCTGGCACAAAACACCCAACATCAGATAGGGGTCCCTGGCACAAAACACCCAACATCAGATAGGGGTCCCTGGCACAATACACCCAACATCAGATAGGGGTCCCTGGCACAAAACACCCAACATCAGATAGGGGTCCCTGGCACAAAACACCCAACATCAGATAGGGGTCCCTGGCACAAAACACCCAACATCAGATGGGGGTCCCTGGCACAAAACACCCAACATCAGATAGGGGTCCCTGGCACAAAACACCCAACATCAGATGGGGGTCCCTGGCACAAAACACCCAACATCAGATAGGAGTCCCTGGCACAAAACACCCAACATCAGATAGGGGTCCCTGGCACAAAACACCCAACATCAGATAGGGGTCCCTGGCACAAAACACCCAACATCAGATAGGGGTCCCTGGCACAAAACACCCAACATCAGATAGGAGTCCCTGGCACAAAACACCCAACATCAGATAGGGGTCCC
The DNA here is from genome assembly GCF_951216825.1 of Electrona antarctica. Lineage (NCBI taxonomy): Eukaryota > Metazoa > Chordata > Actinopteri > Myctophiformes > Myctophidae > Electrona > Electrona antarctica. The sequence continues at coordinate 5,803,837 of NC_136799.1, read as the reverse complement.
TGGCACAAAACACCCAACATCAGATAGGAGTCCCTGGCACAAAACACCCAACATCAGATAGGGGTCCCTGGCACAAAACACCCAACATCAGATAGGGGTCCCTGGCACAAAACACCCAACATCAGATGGGGGTCCCTGGCACAATACACCCAACATCAGATAGGGGTCCCTGGCACAAAACACCCAACATCAGATAGGGGTCCCTGGCACAAAACACCCAACATCAGATAGGGGTCCCTGGCACAAAACACCCAACATCAGATAGAGGTCCGTGCTGCCAAATACAGTTTGGGCATCCTTGCATGGTTTTCTTTTAGTTTTTATTTATTTAAACGCAAATCTTTTTTGGAGGAGAGTGTGGAACAACATTACTATAACCTCTCGTAATTATAATCATCAGATGATGCACTATAAACAAATACACAGATTTTATTTAACTCCAAGAAAGTGCTCTCAACAATTAGTACCTAACCCGTTATACATGTTGTGCCCATTAACACTATAGCATGTCTGAAGTCAAATCAGACAGAAGTAGCATGTGCTTAAATTCATATTTAGAAAATGTTTCAGATGTCAACATTTTCTGAGATGATGGAATGGTGATGGATGATGATGGTCATGGAAGGGGAACCTTCAGAAAGCTTCATGGGCAAAGATAATCAACTTAAAAAACAGCGAACTGTGGGCACATATATGCATATGTTCTGGGAATGTCCCAGAGTTAGGGTATTCTGGACTCTGGTAGCCAAGTAAGTAAGTAGCCTTGCCGAGCCATAAGGCCCACAGGGCAGGAGCCTATCTCCTGTTTCTGTAGCGTGAGGCAGCTTGATGTACAAGTACACCCCCTGGACATGACACTAGTATGTCGCAGGCACTTACCCCCAATCCAACCCTTGATGCTGAGTGTCAAGCAGGGAGGCACTGTGACTGAGTCTTTGGTATGACCCGGCCGGGGATTGAACCCCGACCTCCCAGTCTCAGGGCGGACACTCTAACCACAAGGCCACTGAGCTGGTAGTCAAGACATTATCAGAATTGTTCGAAATCGAGGTGCCATGTCTTCCTCGGATATTGTTGCTAAATGATGATTCCACACTTTCCTGGAGTTACTGCTGCAAAAAAAACCTAGATGGAAACCTCCACACACTCTTTCTGTAAAAAATTGAAAATATTATTTCTGAATGTATTAGGGTTGGTTGGACATATCAATTGCGAGAGCTAATGGAGCGAAAGGCACTATTGAGGCACTTACACATGCTATAGAAAAGGTCAAAGCACAATTATAATTTGTTTTTTCAATTACATTGTTAAGTTTACCAGCCATGCAGCCTATATGTTGTGAGATGTTGAGCTAACTGACAAAATGTCTTCCCTGTTGCAACGATCATTTGGAACCTTGTGGGTGGGTGGGGGGATGGGGGATTTGTAAAATGAAAAAACGTGGTCACAAAAAACTAAATCTTTTTTTGGGGGGTCCCCCTGACACACATACTTTCCAGATGGGTGGTCCGCTGTCTGTCAAATACATTTTGTCAACTACCTGGGGACCAGAAAAAAAACAACTTTGAGGGCCCTTGAATTTCCATACAGAAATGTCCACAATGCAAATCAATGGATCCCAGACGGTAACCGGCGGATATGAACAGGATTTTCCGGCTTAGACCCACAACAGTCACACTGTGTTTGTGGAGAAGGAGCTACAGACACCTTTTACACAGTTTCTATCTGAAAGGCAGCAGACCATGCTGACTGTTGTGTTTTTCTGTCGAAATGACAAAAGTAGTCCCCGCATAGAGATGTGCGTGCGTGCGTGCGTGCGTGCATGAGTGCATGCATACGCGTGTGCATGTGTGCGTGCATGCGGCTATCCCCATGAGAGAGAGAGAGAGAGAGAGAGAGAGAGAGAGGGGAGAGAGAGAGAGAGAGGGGAGAGAGAGAGAGAGAGAGAGGGGAGAGAGAGAGAGAGAGAGAGAGAGAGAGAGAGAGAGAGAGAGAGAGAGAGAGAGAGAGAGGCTTCAACCTACACTTTGCCTTGGCAAAAATACAACACAATATTCAACTGAAAAAGCATCGATATCATATCTCTCTCAACTTTTTCTTTTGTTGAAACTTCAGCTTTTCTTTGGTGTACTGTATGTGTGGGGGTGGGGGGGGGGGGCTGCCGCATTTGGTCTTATCACTTTTAAATTAATGTCCTGATCAAATCAGCCAAAACAAGAGAGCCGCATATGATATGATTTGTTGCGAGTTCTGCTGATACATCCAATACAGCGTATTGAACGTATACTGTATTCAGCTTGTGTGCAAAATAGAAAATGCATTCTTCTGAGACTCTGGGAATAATGCTCTGTCTGTGTGTACATAGAGAAATGATGATTCTTTACCACTTAAAGTCCAAAAGTAAAAATACAGTACTCATTATGCAGAATGTCCCATTTCAAATGAATAACCTTTTGACAATAGTAGTCTCACGTTGCCATACTGTTGCCTCTCGCCATTTCCAAATGCTTCCGTCATACAGTCTGGAGCAACGGGAGAGCTGTCATGAGTAAAATATGAAGCAGAAGTGGAGCCTGCTCCCCACTTCTGTTTGGTCTTTACAGTCGCGCACATTTATCCTAATATAAATAGAAATCATCTAAACATATAGCTTGCTGCTTAGCAGAAATGTAAATAAAAAAAAATAAGGTCTAAAGAGATTTCAAAATATATTTTCGTGAACGGAAATGGCAGCTTCCTTAGAGTTCGGGAGCTGTAGTTCCAGACTATATATAGCATTTAGAGATTGTGGAATAGTTGTCTGGATACGATATGCGAGACTAGACAATAGCAGATCTACAAGCTCACAATGTGTCACATTGTGAGCTTGTAGATCGGCTAGGGCTGAATTGGTTAATGTATGTTTTGTAATGATAATCAAAATCTACAAAGTAAAAAAGTACAATATTTGGATCTGAGATGTTGTGGAGTAAAGTAAAAGTATTGAACAATGGAAATACTCAAGTAAAGTATTGAACAATGGAAATACTCAAGTAAAGTAAAGTACAAATGCCTCAAAACTATCGAAAAAACGGCGAAGATTGGTTGGGCCACCTTTCACTCCGTTCACTTCATGGGGCTTCAGTCCAATGGCAGCTCTCCTACATAGACTTCTATTGGACAAGAGCATTGTCCAATGGCAGCTCTCCTACATAGACTTCTATTGGACAAGAGCATTGTCCAATGGCGGCTCTCCTACATAGACTTCTATTGGACAAGAGCATTGTCCAATGGCGGCTCTCCTACATAGACTTCTATTGGACAAGAGCATTGTCCAATGGCAGCTCTCCTACATAGACTTCTATTGGACAAGAGCATTGTCCAATGGCGGCTCTCCTACATAGACTTCTATTGGACAAGAGCATTGTCCAATGGCGGCTCTCCTACATAGACTTCTATTGGACAAGAGCATTGTCCAATGGCAGCTCTCCTACATAGACTTCTATTGGACAAGAGCATTGTCCAATGGCGGCTCTCCTACATAGACTTCTATTGGACAAGAGCATTGTCCAATGGCGGCTCTCCTACATAGACTTCTATTGGACAAGAGCATTGTCCAATGGCGGCTCTCCTACATAGACTTCTATTGGAGAAGAGCATTGTCCAATGGCGGCTCTCCTACATAGACTTCTATTGGAGAAGAGCATTGTCCAATGGCGGCTCTCCTACATAGACTTCTATTGGAGAAGAGCATTGTCCAATGGCAGCTCTCCTACATAGACTTCTATTGGAGAAGAGCATTGTCCAATGGCAGCTCTCCTACATAGACTTCTATTGGAGAAGAGCATTGTCCAATGGCAGCTCTCCTACATAGACTTCTATTGGAGAAGAGCATTGTCCAATGGCAGCTCTCCTACATAGACTTCTATTGGAGAAGAGCATTGTCCAATGGCAGCTCTCCTACATAGACTTCTATTGGAGAAGAGCATTGTCCAATGGCAGCTCTCCTACATAGACTTCTATTGGAGAAGAGCATTGTCCAATGGCAGCTCTCCTACATAGACTTCTATTGGAGAAGAGCATTGTCCAATGGCAGCTCTCCTACATAGACTTCTATTGGAGAAGAGCATTGTCCAATGGCAGCTCTCCTACATAGACTTCTATTGGAGAAGAGCATTGTCCAATGGCGGCTCTCCTACATAGACTTCTATTGGAGAAGAGCATTGTCCAATGGCGGCTCTCCTACATAGACTTCTATTGGAGAAGAGCATTGTCCAATGGCAGCTCTCCTACATAGACTTCTATTGGAGAAGAGCATTGTCCAATGGCAGCTCTCCTACATAGACTTCTATTGGAGAAGAGCATTGTCCAATGGCAGCTCTCCTACATAGACTTCTATTGGAGAAGAGCATTGTCCAATGGCAGCTCTCCTACATAGACTTCTATTGGAGAAGAGCATTGTCCAATGGCAGCTCTCCTACATAGACTTCTATTGGAGAAGAGCATTGTCCAATGGCGGCTCTCCTACATAGACTTCTATTGGCGAAGAGCATTGTCCAATGGCGGCTCTCCTACATAGACTTCTATTGGAGAAGAGCATTGTCCAATGGCAGCTCTCCTACATAGACTTCTATTGGAGAAGAGCATTGTCCAATGGCAGCTCTCCTACATAGACTTCTATTGGAGAAGAGCATTGTCCAATGGCAGCTCTCCTACATAGACTTCTATTGGCGAAGAGCATTGTCCAATGGCAGCTCTCCTACATAGACTTCTATTGGAGAAGAGCATTGTCCAATGGCAGCTCTCCTACATAGACTTCTATTGGAGAAGAGCATTGTCCAATGGCAGCTCTCCTACATAGACTTCTATTGGCGAAGAGCATTGTCCAATGGCGGCTCTCCTACATAGACTTCTATTGGAGAAGAGCATTGTCCAATGGCAGCTCTCCTACATAGACTTCTATTGGAGAAGAGCATTGTCCAATGGCAGCTCTCCTACATAGACTTCTATTGGAGAAGAGCATTGTCCAATGGCAGCTCTTCTCCATAGACTTCTATTGGAGAAGAGCATTGTCCAATGGCAGCTCTCCTACATAGACTTCTATTGGAGAAGAGCATTGCAAATAGTGACTATGTCCTGGACCAGACGTTGGCAGAATGCACTGGACTCAGGCAACAGCCCAGCTTTAATGATCTTAAATCCTTTTATTTTAGATCGTTTTTTAGTAATAGTACAACATAAACATTAGAGAGACTTTAGTTGTCACTGTACAATACTTTATAACAGTTGTCATGTTGCACACATGCCTGGAATTGCTGACGTTTGTGACGCCCTGGTTGAAAACCATGTATTTTAAACTCCAGCGTGTCACTGTCCAGGCTGCATGAACAGCGCTCGAGCGAGCGCTCAGTTTTCTGCGCCCTGAACGGCGTACCTCTGTCTTACTCTATGGCTCTGGTGTGACTGACGCCGCTGGCATTTCTCTGGTGACAAATGACAACACTTGACGTGTGTGACTGTAGGACGTTTGTGTCGTTTGTATCGAGGAGCCGCGTCAATACCTGTTTACCCTGTCACCGCTCGCGCCGTCACTCACTTGTCATGTCACAAGCCGCCACAATACCACGAGAAAGCGCTCCGATGTGTTTTACTTAAAAAGCAGTGTTGATTTTGACAGCAAATTTAGATTTTTAGTTTCAGTCATAGTCTCTTGAATAGTTTTCATTTTAGTTTTAGTCTCCTGGAATGTTTTAGTGTTAGTCTAGTTTTAGTTGACCAAATGTCATAAGATTTTAGTCGACTAAATCTGCTGTTGATTTAGTAGACTAAAATGTGCTTTGGCGGGCCTTGAAGCCGTCGTAATGACTGATTTTACACTTGCTTAAAATAGCCGATCTACAAGCTCACAACTGAGCTTGTAGATCGGCTATTTTCAGCATGCAAGTAAGTGTAAAATGTGTCTTTTACTTATACTGGATCTCTTGTCCACTAGTCCCTACCCTAACAATTCCTGTCAATACATTTAGACTTAGTTTTAGTCAACATAACTTAGTTTGCATGCACTGAAACGTTGGTGTACTCAAAATGCCCGAGTTCACATTCTGGCAAGTGGACTAGTGGACAAGGAATTGGAGATAAATAAACAGATGGAATGGATGCGTATGCGCGTGTCGATCAAGATGGCGTGCTCCAGTGTTATTGACAACACCAGCTAGCAACCCAATGCTTATGTCTCGACTCGATCGATCAAAAGCACTATAAAAGACCAATATTCACGTTGATCTATACGGGATTTGCACTGGGCCAGATTAATCCAATTCACGTGGGGTGCATACTTAGTTTAGACTAGTCATTGGTTAGACATGGGTTAAGGTTAGGTTTAGGTGTGCTGCCCCGTGGGAGGTTAGGTTTAGGGTGAGGGTTTGAGATAGGTTGTAGTTGTAGGACTAATGACTGGTCTAACCCAGGGGTTCTCAACCCGTGGGTCGCGACCCCTCGGGGGGTCGCCAAATTATTTTAGGGGGTCCCCAAATTATTTTCAAAAAAAAAATAATAATAATAAGATTTTTTTTTTTTTCACGATTTTTCAAAAATAGCAGACCTACAAGCTCGTAGCGCGCCACTCGGTGGCGCGCTATGAGCTTGTAGATCTGCTATTTTTCAATAGCTAAATTGTAGCAGTCAATTTATATTGGGGGTCGGGAGGGGGCGGGGCGGGGGTCCCGAGACATTGCCAAAGCATTTCCGGGGGTCCCCGGCCAAAAACGTTGAGAACCCCTGGTCTAACCAATGACTAGTCTAAACCAAGAACTGTCTAAACTAAATTCACCTAGATGTACGTGAAAGGCGGGTGAACGGTTAAGTGCAGTACTTGAGTAAATGTACTTGGTTACTTTCCACCACTGTACTTCACCCACTTCCAAGCTCATCTTCATTTAATTGGTCCTCATTATCGTCATTATAGAGCGCACATGGATGTTTAAACACGTGGGCTTTTATTTACTTTGCGTGCTAGGAGATATTCCATATGCTTACTGAGTTGTATGCATTTCCTGTTATATGCATCACTTGGCCAGAAACCAACTAAATTGTGGGCAAAATATAATTAATTAAACCTCCAATTTGCCAAATGCTCATTATTATATCTGTGGTGTTGTGTGGAATACGTTTACACGTGATAATTGTGAAACATGTGGTCATTTCTCTCACAATAACTTAATGCAAGGGTTCCCAAGCCTGAAGCACTGGACTGGGGACCCCCACACTGAACTGGGGACCCCCCACACTGAACTGGGGACCCCCACACTGAACTGAACTGGGGACCCCCACACTGAACTGGGGACCCCCACACTGAACTGAACTGGGGACCCCCACACTGAACTGGGGACCCCCACACTGAACTGGGGACCCCCCACACTGAACTGGGGACCCCACACTTAACTGGGGACCCCCACACTGAACACACTGAACTGGGGACCCCCACACTGAACTGGGGACCCTCCACACTGAACTGGGGACCCCCACACTGAACTGGGGACCCCCACACTGACATGGGGACCCCCACACTGAACTGGGGACCCCACACTTAACTGGGGACCCCCCCACACTGAACTGGGGACCCCCACACTGAACTGGGGACCCCCCACACTGAACTGGGGACCCCACACTTAACTGGGGACCCCCACACTGAACACACTGAACTGGGGACCCCCACACTGAACTGGGGACCCTCCACACTGAACTGGGGACCCCCACACTGAACTGGGGACCCCCACACTGAACTGGGGACCCCCCACACTGAACTGGGGACCCCCACACTGAACTGGGGACCCCCCACACGTTCAGGTACTGGTACAAGTACTTGGAATTGTAGGCATTACATTTAGTTTGACTCTGTTCCACAGATAAATATTGTGAAAATAGCCGATCTACAGCTCAAATGCCGAACAAATATAATGGGCCTTGATATGAAACGTTTTGAAAACCACTGCAGATGCAAAACTCCAGAGTCGTCACATCCCTAAAACATGGTTGTCTTGTGGCACTTTGGGGACTCTTGGCATTGCCACAGGTGAGAGGAGATGGTGGCTGCTATACAGCATCATTATGCTGGTGTGTTAGGGACAGGTGAGAGGAGATGGTGGCTGCTATACAGCATCATTATGCTGGTGTGTTAGGGAGAGACTAGTGGAGAAGAGATCCAGTATACAACTCATGTCATGACTGTTCAGGTTGCGCTCGGGTGTGACCAGGAAAATAGCAGATCTACAAGCTCAACATATTGTGAATGTTAGCTTGTTGTACAGTAGATCTGCAGGGGTAGATCAACTGGAGATTTAGTCGACTAGAATCTTATGATATTTAGTCTTTTTAGATGACTAAAATATGACAAAAAAAACTCAATTACATTTTATTCAAAGGACTATGAAACTATGAAACGAAATACCATACATTGCTTGTCTCACACAATCTGGCAACGCTGAGTGTGAGAGGTTGTAAGGGTGGATGTTGTCTTCGGTCCCCAGGCTATAAGAAAAACAAAACAACAAAAAACAGAAAGACAACAAATATGTAGGACTGTTGCATTAAGGCCATTCCACGCAGCCATGCAGCGTTCCACTTTTACTGTAAATAGTAGGTCAAACTAAGGCAGGGACCGTGTTCTTTTTTCCCTCCAGTGGGCCATAGAGTACCGAAGGCCTCACGTCACTCTGATCCTGCCTATATGTATTGGAAAATACCATAACCAGTGGTCCGGGGACCACCTGTGGTCCTTGAGGAGGTTCCAGGTGGTCCCCCAGGCCCCAGCTAAATGGTGGAGTGTTGGTTAACCAAATGGACCCTGATAGATCTTTAAATTATTTAAGTTTAATTATTGTTAAACACCTGCATTAGGCCTACTTGGTTTACGAGAAGTCTACGCAACTAGAGCATGTACTGTTGAAGAATTGTTATTTCGATCGTTTGCCTTTGTGTGTGTGTGTGTGTGTGTGTGTGTGTGTGTGTGTGTGCGTGTGCGTGTGCGTGCGTGCGTGCGTGCGACCTACAGTAGGAGTAGCCCTACATACAGTACATACATGGGGAAGGACGGACGGACGGACGGAGTTTGTAGTTGGAGTGGCTAGCACCACTCAATAAACAAATCAGGTATTTTTCAGGATCTTGTCAGATATATGTGGGCTCTGTGGTGTTCATGACGTCGAGTTACATTTCATAATGTCTGTGTTTGAGTCTGTGTTTGTATTTTTGTCGGATAAATTACTGCTTTTTCATCGTCAGCTGATGCTTCGTAACCATGTGAGTAAAGTTGCCGGGCTTATGTGTTTATTTACGCGATCTATACGTTAAAAAAAAAACTCACTCTGTGACCCAGGGGGAGATAGCGCTCTCTAGTGCCAGTGATGGTCAGACGTTAGTTCTCTATCGTGACTTCAGTAAAGTGAGTGAAGGGCCGGAATCACCATGACAGCTGCCTTGTGGTGGAATCACCATGACAGCTGCCTTGTGGTGGACATGGTGGTGGAATCACCATGACAGCTGCCTTGTGAACATCACCAGATACAGAGCTAGATCTTTAACCCATTCTGACCTGAGATCAGATTCTAAAAATGTCTTCTACATCCTGACAGTTTTCTGAAAAAGCAATGTTTCTATGTCAGTGGTTCTTCGATTTTTCGAAAATAACAGACCTACAAGCTTGTAGCGCGCCACTCGGTGGCCATTGGGAACTGAACCGGTTCCCAATGGCCACCGAGTGGCGCGCTACACGCTCTTTTCATGTTTAGTATATAAAAAATTGTTGTTGCAAAACTGGAAAAATAAAGAAGCACCCTCCCTTCAAGATTGGAAATCACTAATGAAATATTATTTAAATATTGAGAAGACAATGGCGGAGGACAGTCATAAAGAAAACCAATTTAACTCTCTGTGGAGTCCAATTTATGAGGCGTTGTAGGAGGAATGGAGCCGCTAAGTCAACCTGTGCTGGACAACCTAAGGAACCTGTGTGAGTGTGTGTGTGTGACGTTTTGTGTCGCTTCCCTTTTGTTTCTTCCCGCATCTCCCTCATGTGTGTGTATAGGGCAGGGCAGGGTAGGTAGGGGGTGTGTGTGTGTGTGTGCGTGCGTGCGTGCGTGCGTGCGTGCGTGCGTGCGTGCGTGCGTGCGTGCGTGCGTGCGTGCATGCGTGCAGCTTCAGTAAGAATGAGGTGTGAATGAAAATAAAATGAAAAAACCATTGGGTGGATGAAGCCATAAAATTAATGAAATACAAAAATGTTTAAAAAAAAGAAAAAACTCTAATGTCATGTAAACCATTTCCTGTTGCCTCCTTGACTAAGATCATTCCTTATGAAAATGTGTATTGAAATGTATTCAAAAATGTATGTAACCACTCAATCACCCAATAAAAAAAGAATTATAAAAAAAAGGGAACTGAACCGGTTCCCAATGGGAACCGGTTCAGTTCTTTTTGGTTCTTAGTCCATGAGCCAGAGCTCCAAAATTGAAACGTTAATTATGAATTGAGTGGGCAAAACCATACCTATATTAGATTGTTATCACCATTAAACTTCCCCAATTTAGTACTTACACGAAGACAATGATTTATTGTATTACAAATTTTACATTTTTAAATATGCAAATGAGGCATTATGTAGGAAAATGTGCAAAATAATCAAAAATATGATAAAGCTACTACTGTGGAAGGGTTATCATGTATTAATTTACTTTACTGATTCTATAAACAATTGAATATAGGGTATAGTTTGCCCACCAATTTTGGAGCTCTGGCTCATGGACTAAAAACCAAAAAGAACTGAACCGGTTCCCATTGGGAACCAACCGGTGGAAAAGGGGTCTCAGAGTTACAGACCCATAAGGGTCCATTTGGTTCCAAACTATATTTTTTGCTTGGGACCCCCTAGAACTCCCTCAAGGACCCCTGGGGGTCCCCGGACCCCACTTTGGGAACCACTGCATTACAGGTCTGTAACTCCCGAGAGCGTACGCCGTACATTAATGTTGTACACTCTGTACAACGTTATAATGGCAGTACAAGGACGCAAGTCCATAAATGCCTGTTCGGGAACGTGCTTGGATTTGGTAGACACAAAATGCATGCTGTATTATGTACAGTATGTAAGGGATAATATCTGGCTAGGTGGTCATTGTCGGGAGATAATTCACCGACGGTGAATTATTTCCCGACAATGACCACCTAGCCAGATATTATCCCGCTTATTACATGGCTACCTAACGTAAATTAATACATTGACCCAAAACACAACAAAAAAAAGTATTCCATAAGTTCGCACGCTGCAGCACTGTTGGAAACGAGGAAGTGAGTTGATCAAATAGAATCCATTTTCGGGTTCATTATCATCACATAACTCACCGCTGAATTAAGCGTTTGACCAATCAGAATCAAGCATTCAACCAAGCCATGTAATAAAGGCCTATATGTGTCACTCTGGCGGTGTACTGTATACTCTGAGCTGAGGCCACAATGTGAAGATTACTTATACACACAAACAGGCACTCCACCTCAATGCATTATCAACGTTTTAAGTAGCCAACTAAATGTATATCTTGGCAGTCGTCTTATCTGCGCCCACTTCATATAGGTCACTGATGGGACGCCATTATGTAAAACATGGTCTCGAGACTGTTTTGGATTTTATAAACATTGTTATTGATCATTTGAGTGGAATGCAGGCATGGATTCAAATGGTAGATATAAAGTTTAGGGATGTCCCGATCACGTTTTTTTATTTTCTTTGCTCCCGATCCGATTACGATCATTTCATTTTGAGTATCTGCTATTACCGATTTTTCCCCTTTCTATTTTTATGGAACACTTATGCAATATGACAATAGTACAATATCCAAAATCACAGACAATATCCAGCATAGCAGATGTTCAAGCTCACCGCAATGCGATGTGACCTTGTATATGTCTTGCTATCCTCAAGACACGGGCCTAGGTATAAATTGGGGTTGATTCTGATGTGATATGAACACATGTTCCCGGGGCACCACTTTGAGAAGCCCTTGCTCTTACACAACAGAAGGAAGGAGTGGGTTCTCCGGCCAGCATGGCCTCTGTTCGCCCCCTGTCTGCCTGCGACTAGTCTCGCGTTACCAGACTGTTGCCTCCGCGATTGCCAAACGCTTCATCATACAGTCTGGGCCAACGGAAGAGAGATACAGCGGAAGTGGAGCCTCCTCGCCACTTCCGTTTCGTCTTTACATTCGCGCACATTTATCCCAATATGAATAGAAAACATCTAAGCATATATAGCTTGTTGCTTAGCAAGAAAAGGAAATAAAAAACATAAATTTTCGTGAACGGAAATGGCAGCTTCCGTTACTCAGCTCATGGGGGCTATAGGTCCAGACTCTATATAGCATTCGGAGATTGTGGAATAGTTGTCTGGCTACGTGAGACTAGCCTGCGAAGGGAGGAGGGCGTGCCACCCTGTCTGCCTGGGAAGGGAAGGAGGGCGTGCCAGATTTGAAAGGGGCCACGATTACTTTCACATTACTTCATGGAAGTGCATGGTACTTGCCAGTAATGTAAGGGGAGGGGGCCTGCCAATGTATAATCTATCCTACAGTAATGTAAGGGGAGGGGGCCTGCCAATGTATAATCTATCCTACAGTAATGTAAGGGGAGGGGGCCTGCCAATGTATAATCTATCCTACAGTAATGTAAGGGGAGGGGGCCTGCCAATGTATAATCTATCCTACAGTAATGTAAGGGGAGGGGGCCTGCCAATGTATAATCTGTCATACAGATTTTCAGTAGTGCTTCATGGACAAAGTACTCAACCTCAGTACTTAGTCCTGTAGCATAGATACACCTGAGGTGGTATATAGAAGTATACCCCTAAACACCTATATAGCATAGATACACCTGAGGTGGTATATAGAAGTATACCCCTAAACACCTACAGTATATAGCACACTTTAACACAATCAGCGCCGGGATTCCTTCAAAATAGAAGCTCTGGGGTGCCGGGAAGACATGGCCGCTTTTACTCTGAAACCCCGCCCCCCCCCCCCCCCCCCCCCTTCTGTTCCGGAAAAAAAACTGAGATATTATTTTTGCTTGCTTACCTTGCTCTCGTTTCCATAATATCGCTAAATAATCCATCGCGTTCATATCTTGAACGAGAGGCAGTTGAGAAGTCAGAAATTAAGAGCTTAGTATATCCATCAGATCAAAACCACGGAGACCACCCTGGATTAGGAGAGATGAGGCATTCTTTCTGCAGGCGGTAAACTAGGAAGTGAACGGACCGCGCATGGACGAAAAGCAAAGCGTATGGTGGCCTTGGAGTCCCAACTCAAAAGGAAAAAAAGGAAAAAATTCAGAATATTCTTCTCTTGTTTGATATCATTGAAGATGCGCTAGGACGTGTACACACGTCATTGTAACCCGTCAGTTGGATTGCTTATGACGTGTGGGCACATCGGTTGGACTAAACCAGTTAAAACTATATCGCACCGCCTGGGCCATGGCTCAGTGGTCCAGGCACCTTGGCTGGTAATCCAGTCTGGCAGTGTGCCGCGGGTTCGACTCCCGATCCTGACGGCCTTTACTGCATGTCTTCCCCCCATCTCTCTCCCCATTTCCTGTCAGCCTACTGTCTGTCCCTCCATAAAATATATAAAAGAAAGGCGAAAGCCACAAAAACATTAAAAAAAAAAACTATATTGCATCGAACGGTTCTGATATTACTATGAGCCAAAGAAGCGCTATAGCACCCTATATAGTTTATTCTATACACATCTGTCTTTCATAGTGACCAAATTCTATATGCACGCTTTGTTGTGTCCCAAATGCATGGGCTTAAGTTCCGTGAAAAGGCAAACTAGCCTATAAGCATCATGCTCTGGGCTGCGGTGCGCTCTGTTTGGGTTTTGTAATTTTTTCAACCTCTACCGCTCGTGGTTGGATATAATGAATATAGTATGGTATGGTTAATCCAGATTGAAACAATATAGAGCTTTTTAACACTTAATTATTTTTGACCAAAGAAAAGTAGTAGACGTGTGTGAGAGTTGGGTGTGTTAACTTGTAGTTAGTCTTGCGTTACCAGACTGTTGCTTCTCGCAATTTCCAAATGCTTCCGTCATACAGTCTGGAGCAACGGTAGAGCTGTCATGAGTAAACTATAAAGCGGAAGTGGAGCCTCCTCGGAGGTGGACGCTTTTCAGACAGGGCATTAGTCCGACATTCATCCGCATGTCGGACTAGCGTCTGCTCCCGTGCTTGCGGTTATGGTTACGTTAGGAGATGAGGTGGGTTGTCATTTGTCGGACCAATGACTTGTCTGAGAGAGTTGGATGTGTTGTTGTAGATGTGTGTGTGAGAGTTGGATGTGTTGCTGTAGACGTGTGTGTGAGAGTTGGATGTGTTGTTGTAGATGTGTGTGAGAGTTGGATGTGTTGCTGTAGACGTGTGTGAGAGTTGGATGTGTTGCTGTAGACGTGTGTGAGAGTTGGATGTGTTGCTGTAGACGTGTGTGAGAGTTGGATGTGTTGCTGTAGACGTGTGTGAGAGTTGGATGTGTTGCTGTAGACGTGTGTGAGAGTTGGATGTGTTGCTGTAGATGTGTGAGAGAGTTGGATGTGTTGCTGTAGACGTGTGTGAGAGTTGGATGTGTTGCTGTAGACGTGTGTGAGAGTTGGATGTGTTGTTGTAGACGTGTGTGAGAGAGTTGGATGTGTTGCTGTAGACGTGTGTGAGAGTTGGCACGGGCCACGTGTCAGACGAGGCTTTTAAAGGACTGCTGAGCAGGACCGCATGCTGCTCTGTTTGTTGACGCGAAGCAGCAGCAAAGCGCTGTTAACACCGAGCCCACCAGGAAATTGCTTTGACTGGTCATGTCACTCTCCATTTCCTCCCAGGTTTCCGTGCCCATTTGAAAGCAACAGCCGTGCTTGTTTTTGTTTTTTTTGTTTTGTTTTTTTTCCTCCCCCGAGGTTAGACTCTCGCGGCGTTCACGCTCCACGCGCGCGCGGAGCCAGGCGTGTGTGGTGCGTGTGTGGTGCGTGTGTGGTGCGTGTGTGGTGCGTGTGTGGTGCGTGTGTGGCATGTGTGGTGCGTGGTATTTTTTTAAAGAAAACAACAAAGGAAAATAGAAGCTGTGTTTCTCAATGTATCCAGTGTAGTTATTATTCAGTCACAACAAGCTCTTGTTAATACTTTTCATCAGTGGCGGAAAAAGTACTCTAATAGGCAGCGGTGGCTCAGGGGTAGAGCAGCCGCAAGGTTGCCAGTTCGAACCCGGGCTCCCCCAGTGTCGGTTGGTGTCGAAGTGTCCTTGAGCAAGACTCTGAACCCCTACTTGCTCCCAATGTGCAGGTTGGTGCCTTAACTTTTTCGCTGCTATCTACGTTTATAAACGTAGCTAGGCTATCGGTACCTAATGGTGCTAACTACGCGTATGTTCGTAGACAACCGTATACTCCATATATGAAAGCAGCGACCGTCAATTTACCTTTTAGCATTGCTCCAGTTAGTATGGAGAGCCTCCGTCCCCACCAGCTATGGGATTTTAAAATCCAGCTCCATTGAGCCTCCATTGTAAAAGGATTTTCAAAGCCATTTACTTTCATGTTTTACTTAAGTAAACGTATCAATACTGCAATGTAGAACTATACTCTCAGCCCTATATAAATACACATTTCGGCCATTTGAAAATAGCCGATTTACAAGCTCACAATACCTAGCGATGTGATGCATTGAGAGCTCGTAGATCTACTATTTTATTCATTTGAAAACTTGAAATCGGACATTCTGCATGATGAGTACTTGAAGCACCTTTTGATGCCAATACCTTTTGTACTTTTACTTGTAAAAGTATGTATGTACATTTTGAATTCCGGAGTATTTCTGCATGTATTGATGCAGTATTGTATTGAAGAGTACTCCCCCCCCCCCCCCCCCCCCCCCCACAGGATTTACAGTATGTTTGGTGGTGCTGCTAGCTCTTCAGCTCAGCACTGAGCGCACACACACACACACACAGAGCGAGGAGTCACGACTCCTCTCCTGCCCCTCACACAACTCATCCTGTTCACAGGCTGAGCCCTGTGTCACACCGCTCAGCCCCGTTCTGTAAAGCTGCACTTCTCTTCACTCAGGCTTTTGCGGCGCACCCATGTGACTGTCTGTCTGTCTGTCTGTCTGTCTGTCTGTCTGTCTGTCTGTCTGTCTGTCTGTCTGTCTGTCTGGCTGTCTGGCTGTCTGTCTGTCTGTCTGTCTCGCAATTTCTGTCTCCACTCCAGACTCCAGAGCAAATCTTGCAAACTGCCGTACTGTACTGATGAATGCTGGGTGTGTGAATGCTTCATGTGCACAGTGACTTTACAGTAATACTGTAGGCCACAGTGTATTTACAGTAATACTGTAGGCCACAGTGTATTTACAGTAATAATGTAGGCCACAGTGTATTTACAGTAATACTGTAGGCCACAGTGTCTTTACAGTAATACTGTAGGTCACAGTGTCTTTACAGTAATACTGTAGGCCACAGTGTATTTACAGTAATACTGTAGGTCACAGTGTCTTTACAGTAATACTGTAAGCCAGTGTCTTTACAGTAATACTGTAGGCCACAGTGACTTTACAGTAATACTGTAAGCCACAGTGTATTTACAGTAATACTGTAGGCCACAGTGTATTTACAGTAATAATGTAGGCCACAGTGTATTTACAGTAATACTGTAGGCCACAGTGTCTTTACAGTAATACTGTAGGTCACAGTGTCTTTACAGTAATACTGTAGGCCACAGTGTATTTACAGTAATACTGTAGGCCACAGTGTCTTTACAGTAATACTGTAGGCCACAGTGTATTTACAGTAATACTGTAGGCCACAGTGTCTTTACAGTAATACTGTAGGCCACAGTGTATTTACAGTAATACTGTAGGCCACAGTGACTTTACAGTAATACTGTAGGCCACAGTGTATTTACAGTAATACTGTAGGCCACAGTGTATTTACAGTAATACTGTAGGCCACAGTGTATTTACAGTAATACTGTAGGCCACAGTGTCTTTACAGTAATACTGTAGGCCACAGTGTATTTACAGTAATACTGTAGGCCACAGTGACTTTACAGTAATACTGTAGGCCACAGTGTATTTACAGTAATACTGTAGGCCACAGTGTATTTACAGTAATACTGTAGGCCACAGTGTATTTACAGTAATACTGTAGGCCACAGTGACTTTACAGTAATACTGTAGGCCACAGTGTATTTACAGTAATACTGTAGGCCACAGTGTATTTACAGTAATACTGTAGGCCACAGTGTATTTACAGTAATACTGTAGACCACAGTGTATTTACAGTAATACTGTAGGCCACAGTGTCTTTACAGTAATACTGTAGGCCACAGTGTATTTACAGTATACTACTGTAGGCCACAGTGTATTTACAGTAATACTGTAGGCCACAGTGTATTTACAGTAATACTGTAGACCACAGTGTATTTACAGTAATACTGTAGACCACAGTGTATTTACAGTAATACTGTAGACCACAGTGTATTTACAGTAATACTGTAGGCCACAGTGTCTTTACAGTAATACTGTAGGCCACAGTGTATTTACAGTAATACTGTAGGCCACAGTGTATTTACAGTAATACTGTAGACCACAGTGTATTTACAGTAATACTGTAGGCCACAGTGTCTTTACAGTAATACTGTAGGCCACAGTGTCTTTACAGTAATACTGTAGGTCACAGTGTATTTACAGTAATACTTTAGGCCACAGTGACTTTACAGTAATACTGTAGGCCACAGTGTCTTTACAGTAATACTGTAGGCCACAGTGTCTTTACAGTAATACTGTAGGCCACAGTGTCTTTACAGTAATACTGTAAGCCACAGTGTATTTACAGTAATACTGTAGGCCACAGTGTATTTACAGTAATACTGTAGGCCACAGTGTATTTACAGTATACTACTGTAGGCCACAGTGTCTTTACAGTAATACTGTAGGCCAGTGTATTTACAGTAATACTGTAGGCCACAGTGTCTTTACAGTAATACTGTAGGCCACAGTGTATTTACAGTAATACTGTAGGCCACAGTGTATTTACAGTAATACTGTAAGCCACAGTGTATTTACAGTAATACTGTAGGCCACAGTGTATTTACAGTAATACTGTAGGCCACAGTGTATTTACAGTAATACTGTAGGCCACAGTGTATTTACAGTAATACTGTAGGCCACAGTGTATTTACAGTAATACTGTAGGCCACAGTGTATTTACAGTAATACTGTAGGCCACAGTGTCTTTACAGTAATACTGTAGGCCACAGTGTCTTTACAGTAATACTGTAGGCCACAGTGTGTAACAATCGGCCTTTTACATTGAAAGGATAATTATTGCTAAAGGAAAAAACAGCGGGATCGTCGGGTTAACTCTGTGGTATTTTATATAGAAGCCACCAAAGGATGTAGTTGAGCAAACAGAATGGCAATACATACACACAGTTTACATTGGGAAACAACCAGAATCAACAATCAATAATCACAACTCAACCCCCCTCCCAACCCAAATGAGTCCCACTAGTCCCAGCCAAACGTAAACAATAAACACAGTTCATACGGTGCTAGCGGCACGCTACCGCTCGCACACAGTATTATGAATAGCACCCGCGTCGTTCCTCTTCTCGCCGTGCACGCGCACTATAGAGCCTTTTAAAGTTCCTCGTAATCCACACAGAATGAAAAGACCGCTCCACGCTGAACGGCGAGTTCGGGGTACTATAATCCAACAAGGACCAAACGTTTGGAATGATCTCACCAGTATTGACGTGACGTCTCTGACGCTGTTCGCCTCCACGCACACTGTGATTCCAAGCGATCAATATCCAACGGCAGCAACAGCGCGTTCCTGTTCCCGATGGCTCGATTGTCCTTTGCCTTGGCTGCAGATACTACGCGTTAAACCTTGGATAGTGGTTTAACCGGTAGCCCTATCTGGCGCCTCGGAGCTCCTCTTTATCAAATGTGCACCCTGGCACCTAGGTTCGTTTGTCAATTTGATCTCCCTTCCCCTGTGTCACTTCCTCTATAAATAAAGTTGGGTGACAGCATCAATCATTCAATTACCCCCTGTATCAGACCTGTTACCGCACATGTGAACCAGAAATGTTAGAATTAACTGTAAAGTCACTTCACATGTACTTACATCACACGTACATAATAACATGCATAGGTCCAGCAGATAAATACAAAAACATTATGTGCATTTGTCACAAGTGTATTTACAGTAATACTGTAGGCCACAGTGTCTTTACAGTAATACTGTAGGCCACAGTGTATTTACAGTAATACTGTAGGCCACAGTGTCTTTACAGTAATACTGTAGGCCACAGTGTCTTTACAGTAATACTGTAGGCCACAGTGTATTTACAGTAATACTGTAGACCACAGTGTATTTACAGTAATACTGTAGGCCACAGTGTATTTACAGTATACTACTGTAGGCCACAGTGTCTTTACAGTAATACTGTAGGCCACAGTGTATTTACAGTAATACTGTAGGCCACAGTGTATTTACAGTAATACTGTAGGCCACAGTGTATTTACAGTATACTACTGTAGGCCACAGTGTCTTTACAGTAATACTGTAGGCCACAGTGTATTTACAGTAATACTGTAGGCCACAGTGTATTTACAGTAATACTGTAGGCCACAGTGTATTTACAGTATACTACTGTAGGCCACAGTGTCTTTACAGTAATACTGTAGGCCACAGTGTATTTACAGTAATACTGTAGGCCACAGTGTATTTACAGTAATACTGTAGGCCACAGTGTATTTACAGTAATACTGTAGGCCACAGTGTATTTACAGTAATACTGTAGGCCACAGTGTATTTACAGTAATACTGTAGGCCACAGTGTATTTACAGTAATACTGTAGGCCACAGTGTCTTTACAGTAATACTGTAGGCCACAGTGTCTTTACAGTAATACTGTAGGCCACAGTGTCTTTACAGTAATACTGTAGGCCACAGTGTATTTACAGTAATACTGTAGGCCACAGTGTATTTACAGTATACTACTGTAGGCCACAGTGTATTTACAGTAATACTGTAGGCCACAGTGTCTTTACAGTAATACTGTAGGCCACAGTGTCTTTACAGTAATACTGTAGGCCACAGTGTATTTACAGTAATACTGTAGACCACAGTGTATTTACAGTAATACTGTAGGCCACAGTGTATTTACAGTATACTACTGTAGGCCACAGTGTCTTTACAGTAATACTGTAGGCCACAGTGTATTTACAGTAATACTGTAGGCCACAGTGTATTTACAGTAATACTGTAGGCCACAGTGTATTTACAGTATACTACTGTAGGCCACAGTGTCTTTACAGTAATACTGTAGGCCACAGTGTATTTACAGTAATACTGTAGGCCACAGTGTATTTACAGTAATACTGTAGGCCACAGTGTATTTACAGTATACTACTGTAGGCCACAGTGTCTTTACAGTAATACTGTAGGCCACAGTGTATTTACAGTAATACTGTAGGCCACAGTGTATTTACAGTAATACTGTAGGCCACAGTGTCTTTACAGTAATACTGTAGGCCACAGTGTCTTTACAGTAATACTGTAGGCCACAGTGTATTTACAGTAATACTGTAGACCACAGTGTATTTACAGTAATACTGTAGGCCACAGTGTATTTACAGTAATACTGTAGGCCACAGTGACTTTACAGTAATACTGTAGGTCACAGTGTCTTTACAGTAATACTGTAGGCCACGGTGTATTTACAGTAATACTGTAGGTCACAGTGTCTTTACAGTAATACTGTAGGCCACAGTGTATTTACAGTAATACTGTAGGCCACAGTGTCTTTACAGTAATACTGTAGGCCACAGTGTCTTTACAGTAATACTGTAGGCCACAGTGTATTTACAGTAATACTGTAGACCACAGTGTATTTACAGTAATACTGTAGGCCACAGTGTATTTACAGTATACTACTGTAGGCCACAGTGTCTTTACAGTAATACTGTAGGCCACAGTGTATTTACAGTAATACTGTAGGCCACAGTGTATTTACAGTAATACTGTAGGCCACAGTGTATTTACAGTATACTACTGTAGGCCACAGTGTCTTTACAGTAATACTGTAGGCCACAGTGTATTTACAGTAATACTGTAGGCCACAGTGTATTTACAGTAATACTGTAGGCCACAGTGTATTTACAGTATACTACTGTAGGCCACAGTGTCTTTACAGTAATACTGTAGGCCACAGTGTATTTACAGTAATACTGTAGGCCACAGTGTATTTACAGTAATACTGTAGGCCACAGTGTCTTTACAGTAATACTGTAGGCCACAGTGTCTTTACAGTAATACTGTAGGCCACAGTGTCTTTACAGTAATACTGTAGGCCACAGTGTATTTACAGTAATACTGTAGGCCACAGTGTATTTACAGTATACTACTGTAGGCCACAGTGTATTTACAGTAATACTGTAGGCCACAGTGTCTTTACAGTAATACTGTAGGCCACAGTGTCTTTACAGTAATACTGTAGGCCACAGTGTATTTACAGTAATACTGTAGACCACAGTGTATTTACAGTAATACTGTAGGCCACAGTGTATTTACAGTATACTACTGTAGGCCACAGTGTCTTTACAGTAATACTGTAGGCCACAGTGTATTTACAGTAATACTGTAGGCCACAGTGTATTTACAGTAATACTGTAGGCCACAGTGTATTTACAGTATACTACTGTAGGCCACAGTGTCTTTACAGTAATACTGTAGGCCACAGTGTATTTACAGTAATACTGTAGGCCACAGTGTATTTACAGTAATACTGTAGGCCACAGTGTATTTACAGTATACTACTGTAGGCCACAGTGTCTTTACAGTAATACTGTAGGCCACAGTGTATTTACAGTAATACTGTAGGCCACAGTGTATTTACAGTAATACTGTAGGCCACAGTGTCTTTACAGTAATACTGTAGGCCACAGTGTCTTTACAGTAATACTGTAGGCCACAGTGTATTTACAGTATACTACTGTAGGCCACAGTGTATTTACAGTAATACTGTAGGCCACAGTGTATTTACAGTAATACTGTAGGCCACAGTGACTTTACAGTAATACTGTAGGTCACAGTGTCTTTACAGTAATACTGTAGGCCACGGTGTATTTACAGTAATACTGTAGGTCACAGTGTCTTTACAGTAATACTGTAGGCCACAGTGTATTTACAGTAATACTGTAGGCCACGGTGTCTTTACAGTAATACTGTAGGTCACAGTGTCTTTACAGTAATACTGTAGGCCACGGTGTATTTACAGTAATACTGTAGGCCACAGTGTCTTTACAGTAATACTGTAGGCCACAGTGACTTTACAGTAATACTGTAGGCCACAGTGTCTTTACAGTAATACTGTAGGCCACAGTGTCTTTACAGTAATACTGTAGGCCACAGTGTCTTTACAGTAATACTGTAGACCACAGTGTATTTACAGTAATACTGTAGGCCACAGTGTCTTTACAGTAATACTGTAGGCCACAGTGTCTTTACAGTAATACTGTAGGCCACAGTGTCTTTACAGTAATACTGTAGGCCACAGTGTCTTTACAGTAATACTGTAGACCACAGTGTATTTACAGTAATACTGTAGGCCACAGTGTCTTTACAGTAATACTGTAGGCCAGTGTATTTACAGTAATACTGTAGGCCACAGTGTCTTTACAGTAATACTGTAGGCCACAGTGTCTTTACAGTAATACTGTAGGCCACAGTGTCTTTACAGTAATACTGTAGGCCACAGTGTCTTTACAGTAATACTGTAGGCCACAGTGTCTTTACAGTAATACTGTAGGCCACAGTGTCTTTACAGTAATACTGTAGGCCACAGTGTCTTTACAGTAATACTGTAGACCACAGTGTATTTACAGTAATACTGTAGGCCACAGTGTCTTTACAGTAATACTGTAGGCCAGTGTATTTACAGTAATACTGTAGGCCACAGTGTCTTTACAGTAATACTGTAGGCCACAGTGTCTTTACAGTAATACTGTAGGCCACAGTGTCTTTACAGTAATACTGTAGGCCACAGTGTCTTTACAGTAATACTGTAGGCCACAGTGTCTTTACAGTAATACTGTAGGCCACGGTGTATTTACAGTAATACTGTAGGCCACAGTGTCTTTACAGTAATACTGTAGGCCACAGTGTATTTACAGTAATACTGTAGGCCACAGTGTCTTTACAGTATACTACTGTAGGCCACAGTGTATTTACAGTAATACTGTAGGCCACAGTGTCTTTACAGTAATACTGTAGGCCACAGTGTATTTACAGTAATACTGTAGGCCACAGTGTCTTTACAGTATACTACTGTAGGCCACAGTGTCTTTACAGTATACTACTGTAGGCCACAGTGTCTTTACAGTAATACTGTAGGCCACAGTGTCTTTACAGTAATACTGTAGGCCACAGTGTATTTACAGTAATACTGTAGGCCACAGTGTCTTTACAGTAATACTGTAGGCCACAGTGTATTTACAGTAATACTGTAGGCCACAGTGTCTTTACAGTATACTACTGTAGGCCACAGTGTCTTTACAGTATACTACTGTAGGCCACAGTGTCTTTACAGTAATACTGTAGGCCACAGTGTCTTTACAGTATACTACTGTAGGCCACAGTGTCTTTACAGTATACTACTGTAGGCCACAGTGTCTTTACAGTAATACTGTAGGCCACAGTGTCTTTACAGTATACTACTGTAGGCCACAGTGTCTTTACAGTAATACTGTAGGCCACAGTGTCTTTACAGTATACTACTGTAGGCCACAGTGTATTTACAGTATACTACTGTAGGCCACAGTGTCTTTACAGTAATACTGTAGGTCACAGTGTATTTACAGTATACTACTGTAGGCCACAGTGTCTTTACAGTAATACTGTAGGCCACAGTGTATTTACAGTAATACTGTAGGCCACAGTGTCTTTACAGTAATACTGTAGGCCACAGTGTCTTTACAGTAATACTGTAGGCCACAGTGTATTTACAGTAATACTGTAGGCCACAGTGTCTTTACAGTAATACTGTAGGCCACAGTGTCTTTACAGTAATACTGTAGGCCACAGTGACTTTACAGTAATACTGTAGGCCACAGTGTATTTACAGTAATACTGTAGGCCACAGTGTCTTTACAGTAATACTGTAGGCCACAGTGTCTTTACAGTAATACTGTAGGCCACAGTGTCTTTACAGTAATACTGTAGGCCACAGTGTCTTTACAGTAATACTGTAGGCCACAGTGTATTTACAGTAATACTGTAGGCCACAGTGTATTTACAGTAATACTGTAGGCCACAGTGTCTTTACAGTAATACTGTAGGCCACAGTGTCTTTACAGTAATACTGTAGGCCACAGTGTCTTTACAGTAATACTGTAGGCCACAGTGTATTTACAGTAATACTGTAGGCCACAGTGTCTTTACAGTAATACTGTAGGCCACAGTGTCTTTACAGTAATACTGTAGGCCACAGTGACTTTACAGTAATACTGTAGGCCACAGTGTATTTACAGTAATACTGTAGGCCACAGTGTATTTACAGTAATACTGTAGGCCACAGTGTATTCACAGTAATACTGTAGGCCACAGTGTCTTTACAGTAATACTGTAGGCCACAGTGTATTTACAGTAATACTGTAGGCCACAGTGTATTTACAGTAATACTGTAGGCCACAGTGTATTTACAGTATACTACTGTAGGCCACAGTGTCTTTACAGTAATACTGTAGGCCACAGTGTATTTACAGTAATACTGTAGGCCACAGTGTATTTACAGTAATACTGTAGGCCACAGTGTATTTACAGTAATACTGTAGACCACAGTGTATTTACAGTAATACTGTAGGCCACAGTGTATTTACAGTAATACTGTAGGCCACAGTGTCTTTACAGTATACTACTGTAGGCCACAGTGTCTTTACAGTAATACTGTAGGCCACAGTGTATTTACAGTAATACTGTAGGCCACAGTGTATTTACAGTAATACTGTAGGCCACAGTGTATTTACAGTATACTACTGTAGGCCACAGTGTCTTTACAGTAATACTGTAGGCCACAGTGTATTTACAGTAATACTGTAGGCCACAGTGTATTTACAGTAATACTGTAGGCCACAGTGTATTTACAGTATACTACTGTAGGCCACAGTGTCTTTACAGTAATACTGTAGGCCACAGTGTATTTACAGTAATACTGTAGGCCACAGTGTATTTACAGTAATACTGTAGGCCACAGTGTCTTTACAGTAATACTGTAGGCCACAGTGTCTTTACAGTAATACTGTAGGCCACAGTGTCTTTACAGTAATACTGTAGGCCACAGTGTATTTACAGTATACTACTGTAGGCCACAGTGTATTTACAGTAATACTGTAGGCCACAGTGTATTTACAGTAATACTGTAGGCCACAGTGACTTTACAGTAATACTGTAGGTCACAGTGTCTTTACAGTAATACTGTAGGCCACGGTGTATTTACAGTAATACTGTAGGTCACAGTGTCTTTACAGTAATACTGTAGGCCACAGTGTATTTACAGTAATACTGTAGGCCACGGTGTCTTTACAGTAATACTGTAGGTCACAGTGTCTTTACAGTAATACTGTAGGCCACGGTGTATTTACAGTAATACTGTAGGCCACAGTGTCTTTACAGTAATACTGTAGGCCACAGTGACTTTACAGTAATACTGTAGGCCACAGTGTCTTTACAGTAATACTGTAGGCCACAGTGTCTTTACAGTAATACTGTAGGCCACAGTGTCTTTACAGTAATACTGTAGACCACAGTGTATTTACAGTAATACTGTAGGCCACAGTGTCTTTACAGTAATACTGTAGGCCACAGTGTCTTTACAGTAATACTGTAGGCCACAGTGTCTTTACAGTAATACTGTAGGCCACAGTGTCTTTACAGTAATACTGTAGACCACAGTGTATTTACAGTAATACTGTAGGCCACAGTGTCTTTACAGTAATACTGTAGGCCAGTGTATTTACAGTAATACTGTAGGCCACAGTGTCTTTACAGTAATACTGTAGGCCACAGTGTCTTTACAGTAATACTGTAGGCCACAGTGTCTTTACAGTAATACTGTAGGCCACAGTGTCTTTACAGTAATACTGTAGGCCACAGTGTCTTTACAGTAATACTGTAGGCCACAGTGTCTTTACAGTAATACTGTAGGCCACAGTGTCTTTACAGTAATACTGTAG
This sequence comes from Electrona antarctica, assembly GCF_951216825.1. NCBI lineage: Eukaryota > Metazoa > Chordata > Actinopteri > Myctophiformes > Myctophidae > Electrona > Electrona antarctica. The sequence goes on along the minus strand of NC_136799.1, from coordinate 5,777,530 downwards.
ACCACAGTGTATTTACAGTAATACTGTAGGCCACAGTGTCTTTACAGTAATACTGTAGGCCAGTGTATTTACAGTAATACTGTAGGCCACAGTGTCTTTACAGTAATACTGTAGGCCACAGTGTCTTTACAGTAATACTGTAGGCCACAGTGTCTTTACAGTAATACTGTAGGCCACAGTGTCTTTACAGTAATACTGTAGGCCACAGTGTCTTTACAGTAATACTGTAGGCCACGGTGTATTTACAGTAATACTGTAGGCCACGGTGTCTTTACAGTAATACTGTAGGCCACGGTGTCTTTACAGTAATACTGTAGGCCACAGTGTCTTTACAGTAATACTGTAGGCCACAGTGTATTTACAGTAATACTGTAGGCCACAGTGACTTTACAGTAATACTGTAGGCCACAGTGTCTTTACAGTAATACTGTAGGCCACAGTGTATTTACAGTAATACTGTAGGCCACAGTGTATTTACAGTAATACTGTAGGCCACAGTGTATTTACAGTAATACTGTAGGCCACAGTGACTTTACAGTAATACTGTAGGCCACAGTGTATTTACAGTAATACTGTAGGCCACAGTGTATTTACAGTAATACTGTAGGCCACAGTGTCTTTACAGTAATACTGTAGGCCACAGTGTATTTACAGTATACTACTGTAAGCCACAGTGTCTATACAGTAATACTGTAAGCCACAGTGTATTTACAGTAATACTGTAAGCCACAGTGTATTTACAGTAATACTGTAGGCCACAGTGTCTTTACAGTAATACTGTAGACCACAGTGTATTTACAGTAATACTGTAGACCACAGTGTATTTACAGTAATACTGTAGACCACAGTGTATTTACAGTACTACTACTGTAGGCCACAGTGTCAGTATACCGTAGCCCACAGCAGTGTTTTCCACAGTGATTTGGCATATAGACTTGAGGGGAAAACACAACAGATGGGACCAATTACAGAGCCCTGGGGCACTCATGTCAACAACGTATATAGGGTTGTGCAGTAAGTGGTTAAGTGTATGTATATTTAATGTGCTATAGGTCTCACAGAGGAATCATAATCAGGCTGCTTCCAGGCAAGGCTGCTGGAGACCTAATCCATAAAAGCAACATGGAAACACACATTTAACAACATATAGTGCCTTGTAAGAAATGCATGTAAGACTCTAAATCTCCCCACAGTGCAGTACCTGTGCTGCTGTTTAGACCAGATTCTACAGTATGTCTTCTAAATCATGGCATGTTTCTATGTCAGTGGTTCTAAAAGTTTTTCACGTCAAGGACCCCAAAAACTATATGTATTTGGCCGCCGACCCCCATCTGAAAATATGTATAGTTCCAGGACCCCCCCCCCCCCCCCCCCCAGAAGCAAAGATTTAAGTAAAAAAATCACACCCGTGTGAACTGAGTGGTGTAAGGTCTTATATAGACTGATCAACTGTGGTCTGACGTAATGTCTGATTTTTTGGTACGAACAGACACGTAAACTAACAAAGCCAGTTGTAGGAGTGAGTGGTTTACACCACTCAAAAAATAGCAGATCTACAAGATCTACAAGCTCACAAGCTAGTGCTGCACTCGGTGCCGCACTATGAGCTTGTAGATCTGCTATTTTTCAACAGCTAAAGTATAACATCACATAATGCTTAACACAGCAAAAGGGGTTCTCACCCTGAATGGTTTAAACAGCGCTGGCTATTTTGAAGCAGAACACGTTTGTTCTTTTCATTTAGACTTTGTGATAATTGTTGGCGCATAAACATCATCGTATACCATTTAACAATGTGCGTATATTATAGGCTAACCTCTAATATGAGGGAATTATGTCAAATTGAATACAGTTGCAATTTGGTTTCATCTCTCTCAAGCAACAAAAACAAAGGGGGGAAAATACATTTCTTCCCTTTTTTATTTGACCTTTTTATTCAACTCAACTGAATTAATTTCACTAAATTCAATTAATTTCAGTTCAGCTGAGTTCATATTTCTGCTCTCCCTGCACAGCAGACCAAACATCGCACGCTGGCCCTCATTTATCACAGCAGACCAAACATCTCCCTGCACAGCAGACCAAACATCTCCCTGCACAGCAGACCAAACATCTCCCTGCACAGCAGACCAAACATCTCCCTGCACAGCAGACCAAACATCTCCCTGCACAGCAGACCAAACATCTCCCTGCACAGCAGACCAAACATCTCCCTGCACAGCAGACCAAACATCTCCCTGCACAGCAGAACAAACATCACAGCAGACCAAACATCTCCCTGCACAGCAGACCAAACATCTCCCTGCACAGCAGACCAAACATCTCCCTGCACAGCAGACCAAACATCTCCCTGCACAGCAGACCAAACATCTCCCTGCACAGCAGACCAAACATCTCCCTGCACAGCAGACCAAACATCTCCCTGCACAGCAGAACAAACATCACAGCAGACCAAACATCTCCCTGCACAGCAGACCAAACATCTCCCTGCACAGCAGACCAAACATCACAGCAGACCAAACATCTCCCTGCACAGCAGACCAAACATCTCCCTGCACAGCAGACCAAACATCACAGCAGACCAAACATCTCCCTGCACAGCAGACCAAACATCTCCCTGCACAGCAGAACAAACATCACAGCAGACCAAACATCACAGCAGACCAAACATCTCCCTGCACAGCAGACCAAACATCTCCCTGCTCAGCAGACCAAACATCTCCCTGCACAGCAGACCAAACATCTCCCTGCACAGCAGACCAAACATCTCCCTGCACAGCAGACCAACCATCTCCCTGCACAGCAGACCAAACATCTCCCTGCACAGCAGACCAAACATCGCACGCTGGCCCTCATTTATCAAACTTGCTTGGACAAAAAAAAAGGAAATGAAAAAATAGCATCCGCTGATCTCAACGCAACTGTCGGCATTCATCAATCCATCATCGGTGTGACGTGAGCGTCTACACCTCAGGCTGGAAGCCCATGCACGTCAGCCTAATGTTTTACATGCACACGTGTGTGTGTGTGTGTGTGTGTGTGTGTGCGTGTGTGTGTGTGCGTGTGTACGCGTGTGTGCTGAAAGCCCATGCACGTCAGCCTAATGTTTTACATGCACACGCCGTGCAGCAGACACAGTCTGACAATCTGACACACACGCGTGTGTGTCCACTCCAAAACTACGTACGTATAGCTAACAAACTAATACAAAGTACATGTGAAAATATGATTTTTTTTTTATAGTGTCAAATGCCTAAAAATGTGTAGGATATTTCAAAAAAAAAAACATAACAAACAGTATAAACGGGGTGACATAATTACAAGCAATTGAAAGGAAAAACAATCTAACTATAATTGCAACGTTATAAGTCACTCACCCATTTAAATTAATAAGTGCTTTAACAGTCATTCCGTATTTAGAACTAGACAATTGCCGTCTAGTTAGAACACACACTGTATATACGAGACAAAGTACCTCACAGTTGTACTTGACTACTACTACGCAGTATATGTGAGTACATGTACTTAGTTGACTACTACTACGCAGTATATGTGAGTACATGTACTTAGTTCCACTCCAGCACTGGTTGTGTTGATGGAAGTGCTTGTAGTACAAGCTGTTACACGCTACTGGGCATGTTTGATGCTGCTGCTGCTGCCGCTGTGTGTGTGTGTGTGTGTGTGTGTGTGTGGTGTGTGGTGTGTGGTGTGTGGTGTGTGTGTGTGCGCGCGCGCGCGCGCGCCTGTGCGTGCATGCTGCTGCTTAACATTGCAGCCATGTGCTGAATTAGCCTTTTGCAGTCCCCCCCCCCCCATGTGGTCAGGTCAGGATCTATTTTGGGCCACACGTTAATATTATTTCCCCCCCATGTGATCTTCGACTCGATGAGGTCACAGTGGTATAGCGTCACAGCGTGTTTTTGAACTGTCCCCAGCCCTCCTCTGAGACACACTCACCAAAATGAGCATTCCACTGTCAAGGACCACTAATGGTGCATTTTAGATGATGATTACTTCACTACATCACAAATGGACAGACTATCCATGCAGACTTCATCACTAATGCATCTACAGTAAAATGCATTCTTGCATGGTGTGCTGTGGAACCCTTTACCTGTATATTATAATGTCGATTTAAGCAGGTTGATTTAAGCGGGAATCAAGCCATCTATAGCATCCTGGTGAATCATGTCTGCATAAAACCTTTGATTCTGTGAAAAAAAATATTAAATTTTGGCTAGGTGGCCCAGCCTTCATCCAATCAGGATAGAGAGGGGCCTTCCGCCAATCATGATCAAGCGGGGGCGGGCCTTGGTGTGCGTGCTGTTGGCCTGTCACTGTAGTGTGTGCATGTGCACATCTTGTTACCGGGACGGACTGGGGGGTTTTCCAAATCACCCACATCACTGAATGCTCCTTTAAAAAGGGGTATTTATTAAATTATTACATCATATAATTAAATATCCAATTTATGGTCATGAATCACCACGATCCTGGATGGCTTGATTATAGGCTTAAAACAATTGATATAAATATTTTAACTAGTATTTTATAGTAAAGCTCTATGGGGGGAAATGAATGGCGGATCTTTCAGTGGAACCCGAAACTCCGCCCACTGCTATGCCCTATTAAAAGCTCCATTAGTGAAGACCAATTATATAGAGATGGGTTGAAAATGGCTGAAGTGCTCCTTTAAGTACAGTATGTGCATACAGTACCGTCTGCTCATATAGTCTAGACTTCATAATGTACTGCAGGTAGAGGTGTACAGTAGCCTATCTTAACCCATTTTGGCCTGAGATCAGATTCTAAAAATGTCTTCTACATCCTGACAGTTTTCTGAAAAAGCTATGTTTCTATGTCAGTCGTTCTTCGATTTAAAAAAAATAGCAGACCTACAAGCTCGTAGCGCGCCACTCGGTGGCGCGCTACGAGCTTGTAGATCTGCTATTTTTCAATAGCTAAAGCATAACATGATGCTAACACCAAAAGGCGTTCCCGCCCCAAATGGGTTAAGTGTCCTCTTGATGTAATTTATTTTGTTTCCTGAGTGGAACATAATCGCCCCGTTTCCAGAATTGCGATTGAACCTCGGAAAGGTGCCGCGTCACATTGCTGAAATTGGTTCACTTATCAAATGATGTTTGACTGCAACAGAGGTTTGCTCAGGAGTGTCTCGGCTAACATCAGATATAGTTCATATACAGTACAGTACAGTTCAAACCTTTGGGTGCGTGTGTTTGGTCCGACGTACTAAAGCTGCATTCAGACCTGAATATATATATATTCGCCTCGGTTCGTCCGGTTTGTGCTGCGCCAGGTCGCGTCGCGCCCGTTCACGCAATTCTCGTCTTTGCATCGACTTTGTATGTAATGGCGCCGCTCTAACCATCCAAGTCTGAACGCACCTTAACAGTCCGACAGGCATTAGTCCGACGCCTTAACCGCAAACCCTAAACCTCACAGGGAAGCCACGGGTGACGGGGTGAGTCTTAACCGGCCACGCATGTGTCTTATAACCGGCAACGCATGTCAGGAACCACAGGTCAGTCTTAACCAGCCACGCATGTGTCTTATAACCGGCCACGCATGTCAGGAACCACAGGTCAGTCTTAACCAGCCACGCATGTGTCTTATAACCGGCCACGCATGTCAGGAACCACAGGTCAGTCTTAACCAGCCACGCATGTGTCTTATAACCGGCCACGCATGTCAGGAACCACAGGTCAGTCTTAACCAGCCACACATGTGTCTTATAACCGGCAACACATGTCAGGAGCCACAGGTCAGTCATAACCAGCCACACGTGTCTTATAACCGGCAACGCATGTCAGGAGCCACAGGTCAGTCTTAACCAGCCACGCATGTGTCTTATAACCGGCAACGCAGGTCAGGAGCCACAGGTCAGTCTTAACCAGCCACAGACTAATGCCTGTCGGAATGTTAGGACGTCAGACCAACGTATGCGCCCCAAACCTTTACTGTACCTCGATTACAATTAATGAAAGATTTTATTTTATTGTATTATTATTTTTAATGGTGAAAATAGCAGATCCACAACTTTAAGGTTAATCAGACTAATTGAAATCTATATTCACATTTCTTCGTATTCGTATTTCAATTATTCGGTTATAAGCCTTGTATATTTTATTGGTTCTATTAGCAGCAACAAACGTCGGATTTGCTTTGTAGCTTCACGTCACTGGCTTCCATTGAAGACGGTATCTTTGCATCTTCCCGTGTGAAGAACGCAGCATAAATATTGGTTTTGATTTATTTGGGGTTAATTTATTTCCCAGCTATTAGTTTAGCCGGTTACATAAAAAACAATAATTCATAATGAATAATTATAAAAATACTTGTGTGTAATTATGTTCATCTGTAAATGCCGTGCTCAATTAATGTCCAAACCGTCACAACTCTGTTCCATTAATGAGTGCTTCTCTGCATGATATATCTCCGTGTTTCATCTTTTTATATCAGTCAAGTTTTTAATTAACACAAACAGTGTTCAAATGTCACAGGACGCATTAACAGGAACACACCAAAACACACCAAAACACACCAAAACACACCAAAGCACAGAATAAAACATGGTATAGCCTCCATCAGTGGTTCTCAACCTTTTCAGGCCGCGATCCAACCCCACAAAATAATCACTATTTGAACCGGGTACCCTCCAAAAATAATCATTATTTGAACCGAGTACCCTCCAAAAATAATCATTATTTGAACCGAGTACCCTCCAAAAATAATCATTATTTGAACCGAGTACCCTCCAAAAATAATCACTATTTGAACCGGGTACCCTCCAAAAATAATCATTATTTGAACCGAGTACCCTCCAAAAATAATCATTATTTGAACCGGGTACCCTCCAAAAATAATCATTATTTGAACCGGGTACCCTCCAAAAATAATCATTATTTGAACCGGGTACCCTCCAAAAATAATCATTATTTGAACCGGGTACCCTCCAAAAATAATCATTATTTGAACCGGGTACCCTCCAAAAATAATCATTATTTGAACCGGGTACCCTCCAAAAATAATCATTATTTGAACCGGGTACCCTCCAAAAATAATCATTATTTGAACCGGGTACCCTCCAAAAATAATCATTATTTGAACCGGGTACCCCCCAGTCCTCGGCAGCGTTGTATAGGAGAGAGGATGCAGTCCTCGGCAGCGTTGTATAGGAGAGAGGATGCAGTCCTCGGCAGCGTTGTATAGGAGAGAGGATGCAGTCCTCGGCAGCGTTGTATAGGAGAGAGGATGCAGTCCTCGGCAGCGTTGTATAGGAGAGAGGATGCAGTCCTCGGCAGCGTTGTATAGGAGAGAGGATGCAGTCCTCGGCAGCGTTGTATAGGAGAGAGGATGCAGTCCTCGGCAGCGTTGTATAGGAGAGAGGATGCAGTCCTCGGCAGCGTTGTATAGGAGAGAGGATGCAGTCCTCTGCAGCGTTGGATAGGAGAGAGGATACAGGATATTGCACTTAGAGGGCATTATTGGACACGCTTTAGACTTCACAGGTCTGATGGGGGGGGGGAGACTCATGCAAAGTACCGGATGCTGTGGAACCTTTCTCCAGAGGGCAGCCCCAATAATAAACTATATATATATAACTATGCTGTGGAACCTTTCTCCAGAGGGCAGCCCCAATAATAAACTATATATATATAACTATGCTGTGGAACCTTTCTCCAGAGGGCAGCCCCAATAATAAACTATATATATATAACTATGCTGTGGAACCTTTCTCCAGAGGGCAGCCCCAATAATAAACTATATATATATAACTATGCTGTGGAACCTTTCTCCAGAGGGCAGCCCCAATAATAAACTATATATATAACTATGCTGTGGAACCTTTCTCCAGAGGGCAGCCCCAATAATAAACTATATATATAACTATGCTGTGGAACCTTTCTCCAGAGGGCAGCCCCAATAATAAACTATATATATATAACTATGCTGTGGAACCTTTCTCCAGAGGGCAGCCCCAATAATAAACTATATATATAACTATGCTGTGGAACCTTTCTCCAGAGGGCAGCCCCAATAATAAACTATATATATATATAACTATGCTGTGGAACCTTTCTCCAGAGGGCAGCCCCAATAATAAACTATATATATATATAACTATGCTGTGGAACCTTTCTCCAGAGGGCAGCCCCAATAATAAACTATATATATAACTATGCTGTGGAACCTTTCTCCAGAGGGCAGCCCCAATAATAAACTATATATATAACTATGCTGTGGAACCTTTCTCCAGAGGGCAGCCCCAATAATAAACTACAATGTGTGTCCATCAAGACACCAGGGTCCCCCACACTTCCTGAAAGGAAACGGTTTTGGACATACGAGTGTTTCCACCCGACAGCGGCAATATTACCGTCTCTGTCGGGTGGACAGCTCATTATGTCCAAAAGCCTTTCCTTTGAGGATTCATATTCAAAAGTAGCAGATCTACAAGCTTCGCGCTGCATGCGTTTCAAGCTTCTAGATCTAGATGTGTGTGTGTGTGTGTGTGTGTGTGTGTGTGTGTGTGTGTGTGTGTGTGTGTGTGTGTGTGTGTGTGTGTGTGTGTGTGTGTGTGTGTGTGTGTGTGTGTGTGTGTGTGTGTGGTCACTCTTATGATTATTATTATTGAAGTGCTAATGATTTATAGTTAATATTATTCACAAGAAAAGTTTATTCGGCATTAAGGTGACCCGTCAAAAGTCTCCTATCGTCGCTGTCGGGCGCAATTTGCGCAAACCTTTTCAAGGACATGAAATGGATCATTAATGCAGTTATTATTTTAGCTACAGTACAAGCTTTTGTTAATACTTTTTATTTGCTCAGTATTTATAAAACCCACAGCCTAACCACTATGACATAGTCATATTTGTCAGGTGAACTGTGGCTCAAGAGGTAGAGCAGGTCGTCCAATGATCCATGGGTCGGCGGTTCGAATCCCGGCTCCTCCTGTCTACATGTCGAAGTGTCCTTGGGCAAGACACTGAACACCAAATTGCTCCCGATGTGCTGGTTGGTACCTTGCATGGCTTCCGCCGCAATCGGTGTATGAATGTGTGTGTGAATGGGTGAATGTAATGCACAATCTATGTAAAGCGCCTTGGATAAAGGCTCTATATAAATGCACCATTTACCATTTACCAAACAAGCACTGTCTCCGTTGTGCATCCCCCTTTTTTCCTGCTCTCCAGTTAGCTAACATTAGCCAGTGTGTTCAGGCGCTCTGCTCCGCGCTGCAGTGTTTATATATGTCTATGGTTGCAGAGTGTGGTCTGGTGTGCAGACCTCCGCAGTGCGCCTGTCATAGCTTAAGAGGCAGCCAATCGTGACTATAGGTCGCTAATACGCGATTGGCTACATGGCGTTTCAGAGTATGGAGTCAGACTCCCATTGGCTTAGGCGGCGTTTCAGAGTATGGAGTCAGACTCCCATTATTGGCTTAGGGGGCAGTCAATCATGACTAGGTCGCTAATACGCGATTGGCTACATGGCGTTTCAGAGTATGGAGTCAGACTCCCATTGGCTTAGGCGGCGTTTCAGAGTATGGAGTCAGACTCCCATTATTGGCTTAGGGGGCAGTCAATCATGACTAGGTCGCTAATACGCGATTGGCTACATGGCGTTTCAGAGTATGGAGTCAGACTCCCATTGGCTTAGGCGGCGTTTCAGAGTATGGAGTCAGACTCCCATTATTGGCTTAGGGGGCGTTTCAGAGTATGGAGTCAGACTCCCATTGGCTTAGGGGGCAGTCAATCATGACGGGCCTGTTGTACAGTATGTCAGGTTTCACCTGACACAAATCTTAATCTACAAGATCTGCAAACTCTTTTCTTTTGGTAGCCTTTTGTACTTTTTACTAGTAAGATTTTGAACACCTTATATACTTATACAGTACTTGTATAACGTTTTGTCTTGTATGTCTGAATGTCGTATATGTTATGTAAGCCGTAGTGTTCAGTATATATACAGATTCAACAGAAGGGGACGTTTTTGTATCAGGAAAACTGTCCGTGGCCAGTTGTGTCAGAGAACCTGTATAACTCACAGCCTGGACTATTAATATGTCAACGTACTTTTTTCTTGGACGTATCTGGGTGTATGTACTGTACGTGAATTACGAGTGAGCCCCGTGTGGGCTGGCCATCTTATGATGCAGGATATAGGACACAATAAAAATGCCAAATCAATCAAACAAAATGTAACGGGAGTATTATGTCTACATTGTGGCATTGCTGTATACTTTTTTTTTCCATACTTGCAGCAAGTTAAAATAAATCTAAAACACGTAGGTAGACACCCAGGGCCATCCGTCCCCCCCATCCCCATCCCCACCCCCTCCACGCGCGCACGCACGCACGCACGCACGCACGCACGCACGCACGCACGCACGCACGCACGCACGCACGCACGCACGCACGCACGCACGCACGCACGCACGCACGCACGCACATACACACACACACACACACACACACACACACACACACACACACACACACACACACACACACACACACACACACACACACACACACACACACACACACACACACACACACACACACACAGCTTTGTGTGTGAGATGCATCTTAATGCTTCCTCTAGCCACTGCAACTCCTCCGTACGTAGTCCCTCAGGGCGCCATGCTAGGGTTCTTTCTGTGTTTTCTCGCTCCACATTTAAATATCTTGGCTGAAAATAGCTCGACCGACGAGCTCACATCGCGGTGCGTCTGCGTTTTTTTCTTTTCTTTTGGTTGGTTAACCCCTAAAGCCGTACGGTGGCATCGCACGGCGAATTATCTGTAATCTTGTAGTTTCAGTGTTGGTTTTTATAAATTGACATGATTTTGGTTTAAAGACATTAATAGAAAAATATGTTTACAAAAACAGGAACATGAAAAAACACAAAAATATTCTGCGAATGTCTTATACTTTTCATACCTTAAGTATATTTTGATGCCCATTGTACTTTTAGCTGAATTCAATTATGAATATCTGACTTTTTCCTGTAACAGATAATTTCCTGCATTACGGTCGGTGTTGGTCCTTTTACTCGAGTAAATCATGCGAGTAGCGGACAGACTCCAGTAGAGCCATTAGACACCAGGTCAAAGGTTAATGGAAGCCGGTGCGTGGCGGTCATTTCCTGGAGGGGAAAGACGAAAAGAGAGCTGAGCCAGAAGGCAAAGCTCTCTGTCTACCGAGCGAAAAGAGAGCTCGGCCAGAAGGCAAAGCTCTCCGTCTATACCGAGCAATCTTCATTCCTACTCTCACGTGGTCATGACCTAAAGAATTAGGTCGCCGATACAATCGGCCGAAATGAGTTTTCTCAGACGGGTGGCTGCATGGCATCTCCCTTAGAGATAGGATGAGACGTTCAGTCACGCGAGAGAGACAGTCACGCGAGAGAGAGAGAGTAGAACAGCTGCTTCTTCGCTTGGAAAGGAACGAGCTTTCGGCCATCTGCTGGTCAGGATGCCTCTCGAGCGTCTCCCTCGATGCACGTCCCGCTGGGAGGAGACCCCGGGGCAGACCAAGGATCAGATGGAGGGATTGTATCTCCATGATGGTCTGGGAACCATCTTGGAGATATTGTGGTATACGGTAGCAGAATGATAGAATGCATTCACCCGTATGTTTGTGCCTAATTTGGGGGTCACGTATGGGATCAGTGGAGCGCCCTCTGGTGTGTCTCCCACTGTAGTGCAGTAGTTTGACGGGTATAGGCCTACACCCGGGTATGGTCTGTCTTCCACTGTAGTGCAGTAGTTTGACGGGTATAGGCCTACACCCGGGTATGGTATGTCTCCCACTGTAGTGCAGTAGTTTGACGGGTATAGGCCTACACCCGGGTATGTTCTGTCTCCCTCTGTAGTGCAGTAGTTTGACAGGTATAGGCCTACACCCGGGTATGTTCTGTCTCCCTCTGTAGTGCAGTAGTTTGACAGGTATAGGCCTACACCCGGGTATGGTCTGTCTCCCACTGTAGTGCAGTAGTTTGACGGGTATAGGCCTACATCCGGGTATGGTCTGTCTCCCACTGTAGTGCGGTAGTTTGACGGGTATAGGCCTACACCCGGGTATGGTCTGTCTCCCACTGTAGTGCAGTAGTTTGACAGGTATAGGCCTACATCCGGGTATGGTCTGTCTCCCACTGTAGTGCAGTAGTTTGACGGGTATAGGCCTACACCCGGGTATGGTCTGTCTCCCACTGTAGTGCAGTAGTTTGACGGGTATAGGCCTACACCCGGGTATGGTCTGTCTCCCACTGTAGTGCAGTAGTTTGACGGGTATAGGCCTACACCCGGGTATGTTCTGTCTCCCTCTGTAGTGCAGTAGTTTGACGGGTATAGGCCTACACCCGGGTATGTTCTGTTTCCCACTGTAGTGCAGTAGTTTGACGGGTATAGGCCTACACCCGGGTATGTTCTGTCTCCCTCTGTAGTGCAGTAGTTTGACGGGTATAGGCCTACACCCGGGTATGGTCTGTCTCCCATGTAGTGCAGTAGTTTGACGGGTATAGGCCTACACCCGGGTATGTTCTGTCACCCACTGTAGTGCAGTAGTTTGACGGGTAGGCCTACACCCGGGTATGGTCTGTCTCCCATTTAGTGCAGTAGTTTGACGGGTATAGGCCTACACCCGGGTATGTTGAAGAGCAGGCCAACTGTAGTGCAGTAGTTTGACGGGTATAGGCCTACACCCGGGTATGTTGAAGAGCAGGCCCACTGTAGTGCAGTAGTTTGACGGGTATAGGCCTACACCCGGGTATGGTCTGTCTCCCACTGTAGTGCAGTAGTTTGACAGGTATAGGCCTACACCCGGGTATGGTCTGTCTCCCACTGTAGTGCAGTAGTTTGACGGGTATAGGCCTACACCCGGGTATGGTCTGTCTCCCTCTGTAGTGCAGTAGTTTGACGGGTATAGGCCTACACCCGGGTATGGTCTGTCTCCCTCTGTAGTGCAGTAGTTTGACAGGTATAGGCCTACACCCGGGTATGGTCTGTCTCCCTCTGTAGTGCAGTAGTTTGACAGGTATAGGCCTACACCCGGGTATGTTCTGTCTCCCACTGTAGTGCAGTAGTTTGACGGGTATAGGCCTACACCCGGGTATGTTCTGTCTCCCACTGTAGTGCAGTAGTTTGACGGGTATAGGCCTACACCCGGGTATGTTGAAGAGCAGGCCCTCTGTAGTGCAGTAGTTTGACGGGTATAGGCCTACACCCGGGTATGGTCTGTCTCCCACTGTAGTGCAGTAGTTTGACGGGTAGGCCTACACCCGGGTATGGTCTGTCTCCCATTGTAGTGCAGTAGTTTGACGGGTAGGCCTACACCCGGGTATGTTCTGTCTCCCATTGTAGTGCAGTAGTTTGACGGGTATAGGCCTACACCCGGGTATGGTCTGTCTCCCACTGTAGTGCAGTAGTTTGACGGGTATAGGCCTACACCCGGGTATGTTCTGTCTCCCTCTGTAGTGCAGTAGTTTGACAGGTATAGGCCTACACCCGGGTATGTTCTGTCTCCCTCTGTAGTGCAGTAGTTTGACAGGTATAGGCCTACACCCGGGTATGGTCTGTCTCCCACTGTAGTGCAGTAGTTTGACGGGTATAGGCCTACATCCGGGTATGGTCTGTCTCCCACTGTAGTGCGGTAGTTTGACGGGTATAGGCCTACACCCGGGTATGGTCTGTCTCCCACTGTAGTGCAGTAGTTTGACAGGTATAGGCCTACATCCGGGTATGGTCTGTCTCCCACTGTAGTGCAGTAGTTTGACGGGTATAGGCCTACACCCGGGTATGGTCTGTCTCCCACTGTAGTGCAGTAGTTTGACGGGTATAGGCCTACACCCGGGTATGGTCTGTCTCCCACTGTAGTGCAGTAGTTTGACGGGTATAGGCCTACACCCGGGTATGTTCTGTCTCCCTCTGTAGTGCAGTAGTTTGACGGGTATAGGCCTACACCCGGGTATGTTCTGTTTCCCACTGTAGTGCAGTAGTTTGACGGGTATAGGCCTACACCCGGGTATGTTCTGTCTCCCTCTGTAGTGCAGTAGTTTGACGGGTATAGGCCTACACCCGGGTATGGTCTGTCTCCCATGTAGTGCAGTAGTTTGACGGGTATAGGCCTACACCCGGGTATGTTCTGTCACCCACTGTAGTGCAGTAGTTTGACGGGTATAGGCCTACACCCGGGTATGGTCTGTCTCCCACTGTAGTGCAGTAGTTTGACGGGTATAGGCCTACACCCGGGTATGGTATGTCTCCCACTGTAGTGCAGTAGTTTGACGGGTATAGGCCTACACCCGGGTATGTTCTGTCTCCCTCTGTAGTGCAGTAGTTTGACAGGTATAGGCCTACACCCGGGTATGTTCTGTCTCCCTCTGTAGTGCAGTAGTTTGACAGGTATAGGCCTACACCCGGGTATGGTCTGTCTCCCACTGTAGTGCAGTAGTTTGACGGGTATAGGCCTACATCCGGGTATGGTCTGTCTCCCACTGTAGTGCGGTAGTTTGACGGGTATAGGCCTACACCCGGGTATGGTCTGTCTCCCACTGTAGTGCAGTAGTTTGACAGGTATAGGCCTACATCCGGGTATGGTCTGTCTCCCACTGTAGTGCAGTAGTTTGACGGGTATAGGCCTACACCCGGGTATGGTCTGTCTCCCACTGTAGTGCAGTAGTTTGACGGGTATAGGCCTACACCCGGGTATGGTCTGTCTCCCACTGTAGTGCAGTAGTTTGACGGGTATAGGCCTACACCCGGGTATGTTCTGTCTCCCTCTGTAGTGCAGTAGTTTGACGGGTATAGGCCTACACCCGGGTATGTTCTGTTTCCCACTGTAGTGCAGTAGTTTGACGGGTATAGGCCTACACCCGGGTATGTTCTGTCTCCCTCTGTAGTGCAGTAGTTTGACGGGTATAGGCCTACACCCGGGTATGGTCTGTCTCCCATGTAGTGCAGTAGTTTGACGGGTATAGGCCTACACCCGGGTATGTTCTGTCACCCACTGTAGTGCAGTAGTTTGACGGGTAGGCCTACACCCGGGTATGGTCTGTCTCCCATTTAGTGCAGTAGTTTGACGGGTATAGGCCTACACCCGGGTATGTTGAAGAGCAGGCCAACTGTAGTGCAGTAGTTTGACGGGTATAGGCCTACACCCGGGTATGTTGAAGAGCAGGCCCACTGTAGTGCAGTAGTTTGACGGGTATAGGCCTACACCCGGGTATGGTCTGTCTCCCACTGTAGTGCAGTAGTTTGACAGGTATAGGCCTACACCCGGGTATGGTCTGTCTCCCACTGTAGTGCAGTAGTTTGACGGGTATAGGCCTACACCCGGGTATGGTCTGTCTCCCTCTGTAGTGCAGTAGTTTGACGGGTATAGGCCTACACCCGGGTATGGTCTGTCTCCCTCTGTAGTGCAGTAGTTTGACAGGTATAGGCCTACACCCGGGTATGGTCTGTCTCCCTCTGTAGTGCAGTAGTTTGACAGGTATAGGCCTACACCCGGGTATGTTCTGTCTCCCACTGTAGTGCAGTAGTTTGACGGGTATAGGCCTACACCCGGGTATGTTCTGTCTCCCACTGTAGTGCAGTAGTTTGACGGGTATAGGCCTACACCCGGGTATGTTGAAGAGCAGGCCCTCTGTAGTGCAGTAGTTTGACGGGTATAGGCCTACACCCGGGTATGGTCTGTCTCCCACTGTAGTGCAGTAGTTTGACGGGTAGGCCTACACCCGGGTATGGTCTGTCTCCCATTGTAGTGCAGTAGTTTGACGGGTAGGCCTACACCCGGGTATGTTCTGTCTCCCATTGTAGTGCAGTAGTTTGACGGGTATAGGCCTACACCCGGGTATGGTCTGTCTCCCACTGTAGTGCAGTAGTTTGACGGGTATAGGCCTACACCCGGGTATGTTGAAGTCAGGCCCACTGTACTGTACTCTGCTCAGTCTGCTGTACTTTGTCCTCTCTACCCTGAGCCATCCTGGCCTAGCAGAGTGAGTCCTGGAAGTGAGGTCTAATTAGATTGTTTTTGAGAGGTCTGTATAGTTTGCACTTTAGTGAAAATAACAAAAATCTTGTTCTTTGGGTTGATTTGATTACTTTTTCTCTTTTCATTTTCAAAATAAAACCCAGATAGGTAATCCTTCTCCTTAAACTCATTTTGGGCCCAAAAATAATCTCATTCAACGAGATTATTTTTGAACCCAAAAAAGAATGGATTCAGTTTAAAATGACAGGTTGTTATCAGAGAGCCACATGCAGATTCTGCTGAGCCTTTTTCAACCTGTGAGACAGAAAGAGACAGACAGACAGACAGACAGACAGACAGACAGACAGACAGACAGACAGACAGACAGACAGACAATGCTGTGCAATCCTTCGTCTCTGCCAGCAGAAACCTTGACTTGTGTTGAACGGTCTAACTTTCTCACCTGTATTGTGTGTGTGTGTGTGTGTGTGCGTGTGCGCGCGCGTGTGCGCGCGTGTGCGTGTGTGCGTGTGTGTGTGTGTGTGCGCGTGTGTGTGTGCAGCATGCGGGCATTGGCATGGCAACAAGAGCACCGAGCTCTCACACTGAGAGAGACGGTGTGAAGGCACAGGGCGGAGGGGGGAGGAGCCACACGGAGGTGCGCCATTGGCTAACGGTCAGGGGGGTCAGCGTCTCAGCCGATTGGCCGACTACGGGCCTCATGTGTCTCGGGACGAATTTAGCACAAATCAGCATCTAGGTTCCCTCTCACTCTGAGACGCTGGCTATAGGACAGGTTCTCAAGCTGCGGGTCTGGGTCCCACTGGCAGGACGCTGGCTATAGGACAGTGGTTCTCAAGCTGCGGGTCTGGGTCCCACTGGCAGGACGCTGGCTATAGGACAGTGGTTCTCAAGCTGCGGGTCTGGGTCCCACTGGCAGGACGCTGGCTATAGGACAGTGGTTCTCAAGCTGCGGGTCTGGGTCCCACTGGCAGGCCGCTGGCTATAGGACAGTGGTTCTCAAGCTGCGGGTCTGGGTCCCACTGGCAGGACGCTGGCTATAGGACAGTGGTTCTCAAGCTGCGGGTCTGGGTCCCACTGGCAGGCCGCTGGCTATAGGACAGTGGTTCTCAAGCTGCGGGTCTGGGTCCCACTGGCAGGACGCTGGCTATAGGACAGTGGTTCTCAAGCTGCGGGTCTGGGTCCCACTGGCAGGACGCTGGCTATAGGACAGTGGTTCTCAAGCTGCGGGTCTGGGTCCCACTGGCAGGACGCTGGCTATAGGACAGTGGTTCTCAAGCTGCGGGTCTGGGTCCCACTGGCAGGACGCTGGCTATAGGACAGTGGTTCTCAAGCTGCGGGTCTGGGTCCCACTGGCAGGACGCTGGCTATAGGACAGTGGTTCTCAAGCTGCGGGTCTGGGTCCCACTGGCAGGCCGCTAGGATGCTACGAGCGGGCCTCCCAAAATAACCAGTGGTGGGAATGGTTCTCAAGCTGCGGGTCTGGGTCCCACTGGCAGGACGCTGGCTATAGGACAGTGGTTCTCAAGCTGCGGGTCTGGGTCCCACTGGCAGGCCGCTAGGATGCTGGCTATAGGACAGTGGTTCTCAAGCTGCGGGTCTGGGTCCCACTGGCAGGCCGCTAGGATGCTGGCTATAGGACAGTGGTTCTCAAGCTGCGGGTCTGGGTCCCACTGGCAGGACGCTGGCTATAGGACAGTGGTTCTCAAGCTGCGGGTCTGGGTCCCACTGGCAGGCCCCTGGCTATAGGACAGTGGTTCTCAAGCTGCGGGTCTGGGTCCCCCTGGCAGGACGCTGGCTATAGGACAGTGGTTCTCAAGCTGCGGGTCTGGGTCCCACTGGCAGGCCGCTAGGATGCTACGAGCGGGCCTCCCAAAATAACCAGTGGTGGGAAGTATCTATGCACATTCACTTACAGTAAGTACTTACTTAAGTACTTACTTAAGTACTGTACCGTACTACGAATTGTGAGGTATTTGTACTTTATACTTTCCAATTTCCAATTCTTTTACTTCTACTCCCCTACATCTCGGATGCAAATATTGCACTTCGACTCTTATTACAAAACACATACATTCACCACTCCAGCCTTATGAAAATATAGCCGATTTTGAGAACTATATATATATGCACCCCAGCTATGGGACGTTATCTGCTAGGTACGAACATATTTGTTTACACCATAAGGCCGAAAATCTGCTTTTTATAACATTGGTCTTGTTGCTATAAAATCAATGGCTCCATCACCCCCAGCTATGGGATCTTTGCACACGGCCCCACAGACTTCTGTTCAGGATTTTCAAAGCCTTATAACTCTGGAAATACGCGCGCTGTCCATGATGGTGATGGGATGGGATGGTGATGTCCATGATGTCCATGATGGGGATGGGATGTCAGGGACCCCCTGGAACCACGCTGTCCATGATGGGGATGGTGATGGTCCATGGTGATGGATGTCCATGATGGGGATGGTGATGGTCCATGGTGATGGATGTCCATGATGGTGATGGGATGCTGTCCATGATGGTGATGGATGTCCCTGATGGTGATGGGATGCTGTCCATGATGGTGATGGGATGCTGTCCATGATGGTGATGGGATGCTGTCCATGATGGTGATGGGATGCTGTCCATGATGGTGATGGGATGCTGTCCATGATGGGGATGGGATGCTGTCCATGATGGTGATGGGATGCTGTCCATGATGGGGATGGGATGCTGTCCATGATGGGGATGGGATGCTGTCCATGATGGTGATGGGATGCTGTCCATGATGGGGATGGGATGCTGTCCATGATGGTGATGGATGTCCCTGATGGTGATGGGATGCTGTCCATGATGGGGATGGGATGCTGTCCATGATGGTGATGGGATGCTGTCCATGATGGGGATGGGATGCTGTCCATGATGGGGATGGGATGCTGTCCATGATGGTGATGGGATGCTGTCCATGATGGTGATGGATGTCCATGATGGTGATGGATGTCCATGATGGTGATGGGATGCTGTCCATGATGGTGATGGATGTCCATGATGGTGATGGGATGCTGTCCCTGATGGTGATGGGATGCTGTCCCTGATGGTGATGGGATGCTGTCCCTGATGGTGATGGGATGCTGTCCCTGATGGTGATGGGATGCTGTCCCTGATGGTGATGGGATGCTGTCCCTGATGGTGATGGATGTCCATGATGGTGATGGGATGCTGTCCCTGATGGTGATGGATGTCCATGATGGTGATGGGATGCTGTCCATGATGGTGATGGGATGCTGTCCATGATGGGGATGGGATGCTGTCCATGATGGTGATGGGATGCTGTCCATGATGGTGATGGGATGCTGTCCATGATGGTGATGGGATGCTGTCCATGATGGGGATGGGATGCTGTCCCTGATGGTGATGGGATGCTGTCCCTGATGGTGATGGGATGCTGTCCATGATGGTGATGGGATGCTGTCCATGATGGGGATGGGATGCTGTCCATGATGGGGATGGGATGCTGTCCATGATGGGGAT
Source organism: Electrona antarctica (assembly GCF_951216825.1). NCBI lineage: Eukaryota > Metazoa > Chordata > Actinopteri > Myctophiformes > Myctophidae > Electrona > Electrona antarctica. The sequence goes on along the minus strand of NC_136799.1, from coordinate 5,757,996 downwards.
GGGATGCTGTCCATGATGGTGATGGGATGCTGTCCATGATGGTGATGGATGTCCATGATGGTGATGGGATGCTGTCCATGATGGTGATGGATGTCCATGATGGTGATGGGATGCTGTCCATGATGGTGATGGGATGCTGTCCATGATGGTGATGGATGTCCATGATGGGGATGGGATGCTGTCCATGATGGTGATGGATGTCCATGATGGTGATGGGATGCTGTCCCTGATGGTGATGGGATGCTGTCCCTGATGGTGATGGATGTCCATGATGGTGATGGGATGCTGTCCATGATGGTGATGGATGTCCATGATGGTGATGGGATGCTGTCCCTGATGGTGATGGGATGCTGTCCCTGATGGTGATGGGATGCTGTCCCTGATGGTGATGGGATGCTGTCCCTGATGGTGATGGGATGCTGTCCCTGATGGTGATGGGATGCTGTCCCTGATGGTGATGGATGTCCATGATGGTGATGGGATGCTGTCCATGATGGGGATGGGATGCTGTCCATGATGGTGATGGGATGCTGTCCATGATGGTGATGGGATGCTGTCCATGATGGTGATGGGATGCTGTCCATGATGGGGATGGGATGCTGTCCCTGATGGTGATGGGATGCTGTCCCTGATGGTGATGGGATGCTGTCCATGATGGTGATGGGATGCTGTCCATGATGGTGATGGGATGCTGTCCATGATGGGGATGGGATGCTGTCCATGATGGGGATGGGATGCTGTCCATGATGGTGATGGGATGCTGTCCCTGATGGTGATGGGATGCTGTCCATGATGGGGATGGGATGCTGTCCATGATGGGGATGGGATGCTGTCCATGATGGGGATGGGATGCTGTCCATGATGGTGATGGGATGCTGTCCCTGATGGTGATGGGATGCTGTCCATGATGGTGATGGGATGCTGTCCATGATGGTGATGGGATGCTGTCCATGATGGTGATGGGATGCTGTCCATGATGGTGATGGGATGCTGTCCATGATGGGGATGGGATGCTGTCCATGATGGGGATGGGATGCTGTCCATGATGGGGATGGGATGCTGTCCATGATGGGGATGGGATGCTGTCCATGATGGGGATGGGATGCTGTCCATGATGGGGATGGGATGCTGTCCATGATGGTGATGGATGTCCATGATGGTGATGGGATGCTGTCCCTGATGGGGATGGGATGCTGTCCATGATGGTGATGGATGTCCATGATGGTGATGGGATGCTGTCCCTGATGGTGATGGGATGCTGTCCATGATGGTGATGGGATGCTGTCCCTGATGGTGATGGGATGCTGTCCCTGATGGTGATGGGATGCTGTCCATGATGGGGATGGGATGCTGTCCCTGATGGGGATGGGATGCTGTCCATGATGGGGATGGGATGCTGTCCATGATGGTGATGGATGTCCATGATGGTGATGGGATGCTGTCCCTGATGGTGATGGGATGCTGTCCATGATGGTGATGGGATGCTGTCCCTGATGGTGATGGGATGCTGTCCCTGATGGTGATGGGATGCTGTCCATGATGGGGATGGGATGCTGTCCCTGATGGTGATGGGATGCTGTCCATGATGGGGATGGGATGCTGTCCATGATGGGGATGGGATGCTGTCCCTGATGGTGATGGGATGCTGTCCATGATGGGGATGGGATGCTGTCCATGATGGGGATGGGATGCTGTCCCTGATGGTGATGGATGTCCATGATGGGGATGGGATGCTGTCCCTGATGGTGATGGATGTCCATGATGGTGATGGGATGCTGTCCATGATGGTGATGGGATGCTGTCCATGATGGTGATGGGATGCTGTCCATGATGGTGATGGGATGCTGTCCATGATGGTGATGGGATGCTGTCCATGATGGGGATGGGATGCTGTCCATGATGGTGATGGGATGCTGTCCATGATGGGGATGGGATGCTGTCCATGATGGTGATGGGATGCTGTCCATGATGGTGATGGGATGCTGTCCATGATGGGGATGGGATGCTGTCCATGATGGGGATGGGATGCTGTCCATGATGGTGATGGATGTCCATGATGGGGATGGGATGCTGTCCATGATGGTGATGGGATGCTGTCCATGATGGGGATGGGATGCTGTCCATGATGGGGATGGGATGCTGTCCATGATGGTGATGGGATGCTGTCCATGATGGTGATGGGATGCTGTCCATGATGGTGATGGGATGCTGTCCATGATGGGGATGGGATGCTGTCCATGATGGGGATGGGATGCTGTCCATGATGGGGATGGGATGCTGTCCATGATGGTGATGGGATGCTGTCCATGATGGGGATGGGATGCTGTCCATGATGGGGATGGGATGCTGTCCATGATGGGGATGGGATGCTGTCCATGATGGGGATGGGATGCTGTCCCTGATGGTGATGGGATGCTGTCCATGATGGGGATGGGATGCTGTCCATGATGGGGATGGGATGCTGTCCATGATGGGGATGGGATGCTGTCCCTGATGGTGATGGGATGCTGTCCATGATGGGGATGGGATGCTGTCCATGATGGGGATGGGATGCTGTCCATGATGGTGATGGGATGCTGTCCCTGATGGTGATGGGATGCTGTCCATGATGGGGATGGGATGCTGTCCATGATGGGGATGGGATGCTGTCCATGATGGGGATGGGATGCTGTCCCTGATGGTGATGGGATGCTGTCCATGATGGGGATGGGATGCTGTCCATGATGGGGATGGGATGCTGTCCATGATGGTGATGGGATGCTGTCCATGATGGTGATGGGATGCTGTCCATGATGGTGATGGGATGCTGTCCATGATGGTGATGGGATGCTGTCCCTGATGGGGATGGGATGCTGTCCATGATGGGGATGGGATGCTGTCCATGATGGGGATGGGATGCTGTCCATGATGGGGATGGGATGCTGTCCATGATGGGGATGGGATGCTGTCCATGATGGTGATGGGATGCTGTCCATGATGGTGATGGGA